>NC_053391.1:519097534-519450034 GCF_905171765.1 Bufo bufo | reverse complement strand
TATGGGTTTCAATGAGACGATCACTTAGGCTTTCTAGGCTCATTGAGAACATGTTGCCATGGTAACCGGAGGGAAACTTAGCCGCTAAATAACAGATCAGGATGCACAATTCATAATCTTCACTGCAACAATTTATCTTATTTCTGATTCCTCTGTGTTTTCCTAAATACAACATGAAGAACCTGAACTGCAAATATTAAGTTTTTTCTACATTCAGCAGCTAATACGCATCACACACACCAGCCAGTAAAAAAATGTTTGCTCAGTATTCTCCACATTAACGTTTCAATATAGATTTCTAGTGCAGCAGCTGTCTGCAAATGTTACCTGTATATGCTGGATAATACAAGAATGTAATGAAACTACTGAAAATATAACCAAACACCTGACTAGAATAAAATTAACAAAATATTTAAAATATTCCAATATCCCAATAAAATATTTATAAATAGGTATACAGATAGATATTAGATAGATAGATAGATAGATATTAGATAGATACTGTGTGATATTACCTAGATGGATATATAGATAATAAAAAGATTTTAGCTAGATAAATATAATGACAGATGATAGATAGATAGATAGATAGATAGATACAACACATGTAGTTATATCTCATTAAATATAATGAATACTTTTATGAGAGCTGAGAGCACTGATTGGAAAGAAGATCTTCCATGCCAATCCCCACAGGTTACACACTTCTTCTGCATGTGATTTTAATACATAATACTATAAAAATGTTCTGCAAATGCTGGTACGTGCTTACGGGAGTGTAGTTCCAATAACTAGAGTAACAGAAGGCAGGAAGGATTCTACCTATTGCACACCTAGCTGATACTAATAAGTCATAAGTCATGAATGGAGCGACCTTTACATAGTATCTGAATAGCATATCTGCCATAGGGACATGGCAATAAATATATCAATGGGTCCTTTCATTGCTCGCCCCTGGCACTGTACTGTACGTAACTCCTGGCACAGCAGTAATATGTCAGTGCATGTATTTGTGAGTGTGTTTGGTGCATTTTTCTCAGACACTTTATTTGCTTTTGTCAATGACTATGTAGCTGTTATAAAATATTTTTTAATGAAAGACTAGACATATCTCAGGGGACAGGTTGCCAATGCACCTGAAACACCTCTGCTGGAATCTACCTCCTGGGAGCCATTTTTATTGACGTCAATGGATACACATCTTAATTAGCTCCTCCTGAGGGGTTTCAGTTATCATTCTTCTAATTTGTGAAGCAGGTGAAATGAGATGTCATTTATCTCCTATATAAATTGGTTGAATTTGTCTTGTTTTATATTCAGAAAACCCTAATATGTGATCATTAAAACTGTATTCGTTTGTCTCTTCATCTATACTTTTGTATGTGTTGTCCAATCCACTATAGAGTAGTTCAATGAAAACTTTCGGGGTGGATTAGTGTCTTTCTAACAGCGGTTCTTTGATAGTGAATGAAGCTCACTTACAGAGGCTAAGACACAGTGACTATATAAAATAGTGTGAATGAGAACTGCCTCAGAGAAAAGAGTGGACTTGTCGATGTTAGGAGACTGAAAAAGCCCTGTCATGATTACAGATGAGGAACAATAATGGGTATGGGCTTTTTTTAGGAAAAAAAAAAGTGTCACGCAAAGAGTGGCACCCTATCACAGGGAACTCTGTTATACTGAATATTCAAGTAAAGGACAGAGAGGAACAGGAAAAAATAAAATATAAAATGTAACTTTTATTATACTTTACATATTATTATATAATATTATTATACCCCATATCAATTAAATATCATATGCCGGGGCGTAGCTAAAAACTCAAGGGCCCTGGTGCTAAAGTTCAGCTTGAGCCCCCCTTCCCTCAATGCTTTGTGGCCAGGAGCAGGGAAGCACATAGCCTTCATGATGCCTGAGGCAAAAATTGAAACGGCACCCCCCACCATGCCAAATGCTTGACCTAACCAGAGGTGTAACTTGACCAGCATGCACTTTCTATAATACAGGTGTCTTCTTATGCAGCACAAGGGTCTTTGGGTCCCCTCAGGCTCCTGGGCTGGGTAGCGACAGCTACCTCTGCACCCCCTATAGTTACACCCCTAATCATATGCATTAGGTAGGTGAGCAAGTGTGCACCTCAGAGACCATAAACTTGATTGAGCAGGGCTCGCTATTGCATAAAACTGGGTTTGCAGACAGATAACATGGCTAGCTCAGTATAGGTGTATTGCTAAACCCTATGCCAGATGCTAAGTAGAGCACCTGCCCTGAGAAGGTACACCTTTAGGGAAGGGGTTACCTCTTGGCCAGACGTGCGAAGGTAAACATACCAGCTTCCGAGCGCTGCCTCCTGGTTACTTCTCTCCCCGGCCTTGGCTACTCTGCTCTGCTTTGCTCCCAGGATATAAACTTCTGTTTTGATGCCACTACAGCCAATTGCTGGCCAATGAGGTGACCCGCTCCCCTTGCATTATAAAAATGGTCACGTGACGCAGAAGGATCATTTCTCATTGGGATTGTCCATGTTTTTTGGTAAGAGGTAACTGACAGGCAGGAGATGCACATATTTTTATAGACTGATTTATCCATAAGGACAATGTTTCCTTCTTTATGACGTTTTATATCATGTTGACATTTTTATTTAGGACATTTCTGGGGAGATTTATCAAACTGGGGTAAAGTAGAACTGGCTTAGTTGCCCCTAGCAACCAATCAGATTCCACCTTTCATTTTTGACAGCTAATTTGGAAAATCAAAGGTGAAATCTGACTGGCAACTAAGCCAGTTCTTCTTTACACCAGTTTGATAAATGACCCCATTCGTGTTTCTCTTTCTGTTTTGATGATATTATTGAATCCCTGAGTCTTTCCCCCAATTTTTTCAAGGTCCAGTGTAACTAACTGGCCAAAGATCTGTACATGTGGAATATCTGTCGGTGGTGGGGATGTTGTACTTTTATTTGTACGGATGATGTGTACGGAGCTCCAGACCCGATATCACTCTCTTCTGTTATAAGATCTGAACTTTTTAGTAAAATAAGCAATAGCAAGGATGCCATAGGCATTTTTGTTTTCTAGGAATCCAAATAGATAAATAGAAATATGTTCTTCAGTATCCTATCGATGGGTGTGTGTAACACATCACCTCCACCAATTACCTCTGTGCAAAGAGTAGCAGCAGCGCTAGGTTAGGCTACTTTCACACCTGCGTTTAGGTCGGATCCATCTGGTATGTGCCCAGACGGATCCGCACCTATAATGCAAACGCTTAGATCCGTTCAGAATGGATCCGTTTGCATTAACATGAAAAAAAAAAAAATGTTTTTGTTTGTTTTTGTTTTTGTTCATGATAATGCAAACGGATCCGTTTTGACTTTACATTGAAAGTCAATGGGAGACGGATCCGTTTGAAAATTGAGCCATACTGTGTCAACTTCAAACGGATCCGTCCCCATTGACTTACATTGTAAGTCTGGACGGATCCGTTTGCCTCCGCACGGCCAGGCGGACACCTGAACGCTGCAAGCTGCGTTCAGGTGTCCGCCTGCTGAGCGGAGCGGAGGACAAACGGAGCCATCCTGATGCATTCTGAGCGGATTCGCATCCATTCAGAATGCATTAGGGCTGGACGGATCCGTTCGGGCCGCTTGTGAGCCCCTTCAAACGGAACTCACAAGCGGAGCCCCGAACGCTAGTGTGAAAGTAGCCTTACTCCATTTCAGCTCCCATTCATTTCAAAGTACTAGTTTTAGTGCCGGTGGCTGCAGCAGATCGATGAGGATGCTAAGTGTCAGACCCCCACCGATCAGATATTGATGACCTAGCCTGATGATAAGTCATCAATTTTAGTATTCTGAAAAATTCCTTTAAAATACCCCTGTAGACTGTAAATTGTTGTGTCTGAATATATGAGTGGATTAACATATTGACTAAGTGCATTTGACAGATTGCATAGAATACTCCTTAGCTGCCTGTTGCAATGCCGGATAAAGATGATGGCGGTAGTAGTTTATGTACAGTTGCTTGCCATAATTTTTACTTAAAAATAAAATCAAGCCCCTCTGAGCAATCCTGAACGTGCAATTCAGTAAACTGATCTGTTAGATTATTTTTTTTAAGGCAAATAAAACTGCCACCAATCTGCTATATCACTTCAATTGTGTGATATAATTCAAATCTTCACAGAGCTTTGGCAGAAATAGAGCAGACGACAAATCAATCCCTCCAGCATGTAAAAATACATGTCACTGGTAACCCATAACCAAGATTTACTTGTGTTTTTAAATCCAAGCACAACACTCTTCTCGCAAACACCACTTTAATACAAAACACAAGGGGGTGATGTAGTAAAGCCCATTAATTGTGGCAGCCTGCTGTGTCAAGAGGCACTGAATGAGCAGAATGTATTATTTTCTACTGTATAGACTACTTTGCATTGTCCTGCATTGCTAACATTTTTTACTGGATTAGAATGATATTGACTGTTTTGAGATTGATTCTGCAAGTCAGAAAAAAAATTGTCCTGATTACGTATTCATTGAAATGATGTATATCAGGGTTGATTGCTTTGTTCCAAAGTCATGTAGAGTGTAGAAAATCTAGTAAGATAATTCAAAGGGAAAATATTATGCAAGAAAGTAAACATAAATATCATTAACGATATAGCATATTTTATTACCCGATAATGAGCTGTGGGAAGGTAGGAATAAATAATATTAATGTATGCTGAAGGCTAGCAATACCCATAATGCCTCCGAACAGTATGCTAGACTAACACTGCATTTAAAATTGTCCAGCTGTAGGAATATATATATATATATATATATATATATATATATGTATATATATACAGCTTACCCCAGACACTAGATTGTGTGCACCTACTGCTTACCCCAGACACTAGATTGTGGATGTATACAGTTGGATACAGATGTGTCCACCTTTATCATTTGCTTGAGTTTGGTTAAATGGGGTTTTCAGAAGATCAACATTGAAGGACGGTCATCTACATCTGATTATAGGGGTCCAATATCCTGCATCCCGTTGATAGGCTGTTTGCTCAAAGCAAAGGAAGCCCAGCACCATGCATTGTATTGCAGCTATGCTTAATAATACAACCCAGGCCCATGCACTTGTATTGGGCTGATCTTCAAACAGGCCAAGTAATCAATGAATGAGATGTCAGTGTCTTAGGAAGAGGTTGCGGTGCTCCCCGGAAGACTGTGACCTCTTCAAACAGCTGAACTGTGGCGGTGCCATGACTTGGACCCCAACCAATCTGGTATTGATGACCTATCCAAATGAACTTAAAGAGTAACTAAACTTTTAATTCACTTTTTGAAAAATGTCCCTAAAGCTCTAATAATACTTTTTGTAATGTATTTTATTAATGATTTTTTAATAAAGATTTTTCCCCCTAAAGCGAACCTTTCCCTGTGCAAACATTTCTGCTCCTGCCCGTGCCCATCCCCGAGGTTTACTAACTGCTGGAATAGTACATGGGTACCCTGCATGTCAGCTTTTAGCTTAGCAGAGCAGGCAGAAGCAGGAGCCGCTCCGCTCAGCTAATCCATACCCATGTACTATGCCAGCATTTAGTAAACCTCCTTGGGGCACGGGCAGGAGCAGCAATGTGTGCTCCTGCCCGTACTCACTGCTCTGCGGCCCCATTCATAAACTGTAGACTCCGTATTCCATGTACAGTAAAGTGGAAATGTGCGCTTTAGGGGGGATATATCTTTATTAAAAATTATTATTAAAATACATTATAAAAAGTATTATTAGGGACATTTTTCAAAAATGTAATTAAAAGTTTAGTTACTCTTTAAACGGTACCTCATAGCAGTGAAGTAATGTTCAAACCGATGACTGCAGAGACCTGTGAAGGGCCATAGCATTCATGGGATCCAGCTGCTTCCTGGTCTCGCAGGAACATTGGGAACATTGCAGTGACGGGACCTGCTTTTCTATGTTCAGGGGCACAGGTCTGAACCACAGGGGTTTCGGCTACAAGGCCAGACAGCTCCTTTAAGTCATAAGTTACAGACTCTTTTCTGTAAATCTGTGACAATTTCACAGTTATTCAACTGCAAAATCTGCATGTGTTACAGGAAGATTTTGCACTGGACTGTGTGAGGATTTTATTCTATTTAATGAAAGGGTTAAAGCCATGAATAAAATCGATGAACATTCTGCACAAGATTGAGCATGCTCCATACGTGAAAAGCTGACACATCTGAAAGTGGCCTTAAAATGAAGCCCACTTGTTATTTATTCATCCAAATTGTAACGAAGACAGGACATTATGCAATGCTTTACCACACTCTGTATTTCAATAATTGCACCTTTTTGTAAATATAATGCAAACTGCTGCCCCTTTAATAAAGTTCCAAGAAAACTACCATAAAACAGCTGATTGTGGGGGGTGTCTCCCACCAATCTGATACTGATGACTTATCTTGAGGATATCTAAGTCCTGGAAAAACCCTTACTATGAAATAAAACATGGAAAAAAAAATATATAATTCTGGCGTCTTCTTACCAAAATAATATTTTCTTAGTAGGTACTGCTCAGATCACATAGACTAGGGCATGAAAGAATAACAACACAATATCTGCCAATATTCCAAATTATTTCCAAAATTACTAGATGTGGGAGAGCTGTACAGTGTAATTACCATTATAACACAGAGCATGATTCTAAGTTATTGTTTATGAGTATTAGAGCGTAAAGCCCACAACATTAGAGAAGCTGTGTACAATCCATATATATAAATGCATCATTCTAACCCCAGATCTGGTCATTTAACCACTGCATTACTGGAGGTTAAGCCATGTAAAGGTTTGCTTTTTGTTGCATTTCTATGTGCCACCATTTTAGGCTACAAATGCGTAGCTGATTGATTGCAGAGCATGGCAAAAAAGTGGAATTCCACCATTGTTTTTTTTGCATTTTTTTTTATTACTTATGTAATATATGTTTTCTATGTTTTTCTAATTTTGTAAAAGCGACATACATAACTAAATATATTGAAAGGAAGACTGTATGTTATAGAGCAGGAGGAGCAGAGCAGATTAATATATCGTTTTATGGGAAAATATTCAGAAAAATTTGCAATTTCTATACGTTTATTTAAATCTCAGCTCTTTCTATGCTTATCAGTTGTGAGGTCCTTCTCATTTAGAATACCGCTGTCAATCAGTCACTAGAACTGTGTACATGAATTCTAAGCATAGAAAGAGCTGAGGTTTTAGAGAATAACAAGTTTTACTGGATCTTTTCACATAAAACTATATATCAATCTGCTCAGCATTTCCTGCTCTATAGCATGCTGCCTGCAGATTGCACTGCATTTTATTTCATTATTTATCTAGTTAGTTATTGATTTAGTTTCTTTAAAGGACTTCACAATCTCATTGTGACAGGATTGGAGGCTTTTGTTAGGCCCATGGCTGTCATGGCAACCATCGGCACACAGCAGTTTACGGAAGCATTTAATAGGTTTATCCAGCAGAGCCATCCTGTTTCCATCTATGGTACAGTTCACAGGGCTCAGAAGCACCATGTAGTGCTGTAATCAGTGGCGTACACAGAGAAGTAAGGGCCCCATAACAAGGATCAAACCAGCCCCCCCACCCAGGACAGAAGGGTTTCTGCCTAAACCCTTTTCAATGACCCTTGGGACAATTTTCCACTGCCTCATTTGCTAAAAGTTGTTTCTTTAGAGGGTAGAGTCCTGACCAAGTTTTCACCCCCAGTAGAAGAGGAGATAATCCCAACTAAGACTGGGCCCCCCTCTTGTCTTGGTCCTCATAGCAGTCGTATGGTCTGCCGCTATGGTAGTTACACCCGTGGTTGTAATATAGAATAGATCAGCTGCCATTTATAAGCAACACTAAAGAAACAGGGGACTGCTGTGACTGGAGATGAGTGAAGAATTCTACTCGGCAGCTTTGCCAAATTTCATCGAGAAATTGTATTCGTTACAAATACATTTGTCACAAATCGCTATAAATCAGGTATGCCCAGGATATTCTGCCTAATCATATTCATCTCAGTTGGTGGACCAATCTCAGTGTGAATACTTGGATGTTGACCCTTTCCTGACCATTGAAATACATTTGCATTGGCAGCCAAGCATTTAAAAATGCCGCCAGCTTGTGCAGTGAGCACCAGGGCCACCGGGTGTGTGCTGTTTTAAAGAGCAGACACCCGGCACTAATGTACACAATGGTGGTAATACTGGTTACAGATTTTTAGCCCTTTAGATGCTGTGGTTATCTGGGTGTGCTCCGACTCCCCCCAGTGGTGGGAAAACCTTCCTCAAAGCAATACAATTGAGTAATCCACAACAGGGATTACTATAATCCCATGTAGATCCCTCCATAAGTTTCAGGAGCCTAGTGGTGTTTTGCTTTTAAAATTATTTGGGTTAAGACCAGATGGCCAAACATGGTGGATGGAACAAACATGGCCCATGGATTATTGCAGCAACACTGTCCCTAGCGCATGAGCACTTTCCACGTCTCTCCCTATGCTCAGCTCACAGGACAATGGTGGAGATGGTGCTGGATGAGATTTTTATAGGTCTGGCTACCTGCGGATTAGCTGGCTGCATGGCATTATGGGTGATGTCGTGTTCCTGGGCTTCTTACTTTTACTTTGTAACATGCAGCCGCCATCTTAGGAAAACATGATTTGTTACCACAAATTGCAAGGAAATTCGGCTTTGTTACGAATCAAAGTTTTCCTAAACCTTGGACTGAATTCCACTTCTAATGCTTCTCTTCACTCAACTCTAGCTTTGACATTTAAAGTCTTAGAGAGGAGCTCAAAAAAATAACTTCAAAACTCAAAACTTGTGGCAGTCCCAATAATTTGCATAAAGCTTGAAGTAAATAGATTTTCAGTCCCAGATATTTCAGTAATAATAATCTGCAACATGTGAATATACCATATCAGCAGGTTTGACATTTTTTATCACACTCAACCCTTTTTTTTTTTTTTTCAGAAGATATTTTAAATGTCTACCTAATACGGCCAAATGCAAAAGAGACAGACATATTTGCATATTGAAATCCACAGAATGTCAAAAATTTCAGCTGGTTTTCATTTGCGCCTTTCAGCCATTGCAACGTAAAGGGTGAAATCTGGTGCAAATTTGCTTCTAGGTGCAGATTTTCGCAACATAATCTGTATGTAACACATTTGATTTTGCCACAGATTTGTCATGGAAGGGAAATTTGTCAGAGATTCGTCACACAGAGAAATTTGCATCGCTATAGCCATAAACAGTTCCACACATCACACTGCATCTATCTGTATGAGACTAGTTTCACACTAGCAGCAAAGAGATCCTGCAGGCTGTTCAGGTAGGGAATAGCCTGCTGGAGCTCTCTGGATCCAGAATTGCTAGACGGTGCCTGAATGCTCGCCAACCCCATGAACTATAGTGGGGTCTATCGGAGATCTGGCCGCAACCAGACATATTGGCCTGGATGTGGCAGGATCTCCCTTGGACCCCATTACAGTTAATGAGGCTGGTGGGCATTCAGGTATTGTATGGCAATGCCGGATCCAGAGAGCTCCGGCAGGTTATTTTCTACCTGAACAGCCGGCAGGATCTCTCTGCCTCTAGTGTGAAACTAGTGTAGTTTTATTTGGGGTTTGGTTTAAGAGCTTGTAATGGAACAGACTTTTACCCCCTTTAAAAGTTGATTTGGGTTTAGGTCCTGAATATTACTTTGATGAAACACATTCATTGATTTGACTAGAGCAGGGAGTCACTCATTGGAGCATGAGAGTAGTCACTTATATAGTGCAGGAGCAGATAAAATGTGAAACAGACTTCTGCAGATTATGTGCAAAGATAATAAAAATCTTGCAACTGTTTCGTATTTCACTGTGCTCCTTGGACATGGTAGAGACAGTCCACATTGTCTAAAGATTTTATTAGAGTTTTATGCCACCCTACCTTCCTGGAGTTAGTATAAAAAGTCACATGTGATCCATCTGGCATATACCTACATGTCTAGAAAACCACAGCCACTTTTTCACATCGTTTTCGAAAGTCTTGAGTGTGGCATAAGATCACAAAAAGTTGCAAACTTTGGCACAAAAAAATGAAATTTGCCAAAATGTAAGACTTTTTATAACAGAATCTATGTCGGTAAAACTGGGCCAACCTACTGTACAGGGAGTGCAGAATTATTAGGCAAGTTGTATTTTTGAGGATTAATTTTATTATTGAACAACAACCATGTTCTCAATGAACCCAAAAAACTCATTAATATCAAAGCTGAATATTTTTGGAAGTAGTTTTTAGTTTGTTTTTTAGTTTTAGCTATTTTAGGGGGATATCTGTGTGTGCAGGTGACTATTACTGTGCATAATTATTAGGCAACTTAACAAAAAACTAATATATACCCATTTCAATTATTTATTTTTACCAGTGAAACCAATATAACATCTCAACATTCACAAATATACATTTCTGACATTCAAAAACAAAACAAATCAGTGACCAATATAGCCACCTTTCTTTGCAAGGACACTCAAAAGCCTGCCATCCATGGATTCTGTCAGTGTTTTGATCTGTTCACCATCAACATTGCGTGCAGCAGCAACCACAGCCTCCCAGACACTGTTCAGAGAGGTGTACTGTTTTCCCTCCTTGTAAATCTCACTTTTGATGATGGACTACAGGTTCTCAATGGGGTTCAGATCAGGTGAACAAGGAGGCCATGTCATTAGATTTTCTTCTTTTATACCCTTTCTTGCCAGCCACGCTGTGGAGTACTTGGATGCGTGTGATGGAGCATTGTCCTGCATGAAAATCATGTTTTTCTTGAAGGATGCAGACTTCTTCCTGTACCACTGCTTGAAGAAGGTGTCTTCCAAAAACTGTCAGTAGGACTGGGAGTTGAGCTTGACTCCATCCTCAACCCGAAAAGGCCCCACAAGCTCATCTTTGATGATACCAGCCCAAACCAGTACTCCACCTCCACCTTGCTGGCGTCTGAGTCGGACTGGAGCTCTCTGCCCTTTACCAATCCAGCCACGGGCCCATCCATCTGGCCCATCAAGACTCACTCTCATTTCATCAGTCCATAAAACCTTAGAAAAATCAGTCTTGAGATATTTCTTGGCCCAGGCTTGACGTTTCAGCTTGTGTGTCTTGTTCAGTGGTGGTCGTCTTTCAGCCTTTCTTACCTTGGCCATGTCTGAGTATTGCACACCTTGTGCTTTTGGGCACTCCAGTGATGTTGCAGCTCTGAAATATGGCCAAACTGGTGGCAAGTGGCATCTTGGCAGCTGCACGCTTGACTTTTCTCAGTTCATGGGCAGTTATTTTGCGCCTTGGTTTTTCCACACGCTTCTTGCGACCCTGTTGACTATTTTGAATGAAACGCTTGATTGTTTGATGATCACGCTTCAGAAGCTTTGCAATTTTAAGAGTGCTGCATCCCTCTGCAAGATATCTCACTATTTTTGACTTTTCTGAGCCTGTCAAGTCCTTCTTTTGACCCATTTTGCCAAAGGAAAAGAAGTTGCCTAATAATTATGCACACCTGATATAGGGTGTTGATGTAATTAGACCACACCCCTTCTCATTACAGAGATGCACATCACCTAATATGCTTAATTGGTAGTAGGCTTTCGAGCCTATACAGCTTGGAGTAAGACAACATGCATAAAGAGGATGATGTGGTCAAAATACTAATTTGCCTAATAATTCTAGTGTAGTAGTAAAAGTGGATACAAAGTATAACCAGGATTTATGCTGGCAGAGGACAACTATTAATCAAGAGGAAATAGAGGACGAACCAAAAGGCCAAGTCAAATTATTCAACAATCACAGATAGCTAACATTTTCTTACACACAAATCGATTGCCTCACAGTCATATCACTTTTTTTTTTCACTGACAATCCCTTTTTGAAAAAAATCCCTTATTTTTACCAACTCTGCAGAAATGCAAAAGGCAAAGATCAGTGTTGCTGCCATCCGGATTCTTGAATCCCCTTTAAATAAAGCATCAGAAAACTGATTGGATGGACAGAAAATCCGCACTAAGAAGCCACCGACTGCCATTCTATTTGTTTCATCTTCCAAGCATAAAGCCCTAAGCAGCAGCTATATCTAAAGATCAATCCAGTTTTGTACATATTAAAATACCATTACGAGCCTTTCATAGGAACCCCAAGACTCAAATAGTCTATAACCATATTGGTGATGCTTGCTGATTGTCTACACAATTTAACATGTTCTTAATGAACATTTACCAAACAATCAACCCTTGCTTGAATATATATATATATATATATATATCCTCCACTTGACGTACAGTAGATCTATCCATTAATCTATTCATTTAGTTATGACATGATTGCTTTCAATGAGTGACAGGTTTTGCTCTTCATGTACATTAGTGACATTTGTTTTGTATAACATGCTTTTTTCCCCCCGTAATGACAGATATTTCAATTCCTATGGAACTTGACATCATTCTAAATGAATATCTATTTACCTGTAGCTAAAGAGTAAGATAGATACCGTAGATATGAGATAGATAGAAGGAAAGACATTAGCATTTCTCAAGAAATGTATGTATTCACAGAAGAAAGCATAAGAAGATCCTGATGTGAACCAAATCCATATAGTAGAAATCCACAGCACTCCAGTAACATGAGAAAGGCCCTGTGATAGGACTGAAACATAGCTACTGTACATATGAGCCAATAAAGTCCACTTGTTTGCTTCATGATATCTAATGGGGTGCTACTGATTTCTACTAGATAGATAGATATCCAAAAATAGCAAACGATGAGGCAGCACTCCAATGTAGTGAAGGTGCTGCCTCACGATTTGCTATTTTTGGATATCGCTTATGGATTATTTTGCCTGAAATCCCTGAGGAATTGCACCCCCTTACACTACTGCTATGCTGATGTTGGTATTTGATTGTTGTGATAGATAGACAGACAGACAGAGATAGATAGATAGATAGATAGATAGATAGATAGATAGGAGAGAACAAGCCATCAACCAATACAGCCTAACAAAGGGGGAAATCCAGAGGATGATACACACGACCAAAGAGGAGTATTTTACATCTGTAAGAACCACATAAGAACATCACAAAAGCTGACAGTAAACCACAGCCTGCAGACAGAGTACAAACTGGCCCTATATCTGGATCCCAAACCCCAAATCCTGAGCCTGTACAGATTAGGTGCCCATAGCCGGCTCATTGAATTTGGGCAGCACTGACAGAGGTACATGCCCAAAGAGAGCAGACTGTTCCAGCAGTGTGACCAGGATGCCGTGGAGGATAAGGCTCACTTTCTGCTGCGGTGCCCCAAATACTCAGCAGTGAGGGAGACCGACTTCAGGAGACTCCATGGAGGAGGAAGAAAGAATCTCCATACTTCTGGGGTAAGAGGAGAACACAGTGGCCATAGCAGTACAATACATTACTGCCTTCCATAGAATGAGAGTAATCTAAAGTGTCACAGACTCCTATACCCTCACCCTGGATCCATCCCCCTCCAACCTCTCCACCATGGCTAAGACCAAAGAGCTGTCTAAGGACACCAGGGACAAAATTGTAGACCTGCACAAAGCTGGGATGGGCTACAGGACAATGGTTCAATTATTAGAAAATGGAAGAAACACAAGATGACTGTGAATCTTCCTCAGTCTAGGGCTCCATGCAAGATCTCGCCTCCTGGGGTAAGGATAATTCTGAGAAAGGTCAGGAATCAGCCCAGAACTACACAGGAGGACCTGGTCAATGACCTGAAGAGAGCTGGGACCACAGTCTCAAAAATTACCATTAGTAACACACTACGCCGCCATGGATTAAAATCCTGCAAGGCATACAAGGGCCCCCTGCTCACACCAGCACATGTCCAGGTCCATTTGAAGTTCGCCACTGACCATGTGGGTGATCCAGAGGAGGCATGAGAGAAGGTCATGTGGTCAGATGAGACCAAAATAGAACTTTTTGGTATCAACTCTACTCGCCGTGTTTGGAGGAAAAAAGAAGGATGAGTACAACCCCAAGAACACAGTCCCAACTGTAAAGCATAGGGGTGGAAATATCATACTTTGGGGGTTCTTTTCTGAAAAGGGGACAGGACGACTACACCATATTAAATGGAGGATGGATGGGGGCATGTATAGTGAGATTTTGGTCAACAACCTCCTTCCCTCAGTGAGAGCATTGAAGATGGGTCATGGCTGGGTCTTCCAGCATGACAATGACCCGAAACACATAGCCAGGGAAACTAAGGAGTGGCTCCGTAAGAAGCATTTCAAGGTCCTGAAGTGACCTAGCCACTCTACAGACCTGAACCCAATTGAAAATCTTTGGAGGGAGTTGAAAGTCAATGTAGCCCAGTGACAGCCCCAAAGCCTGGAAGAGCTGGAGAAGATCTGTGTGGAGGAGTGGCCCAAAATCCCTGCTGCAATTTGTGTAAACTTGATCAAGAACTACAGGAAACGTTTGACCTCTGTAATTACAAACAAAGGATTCTGTACCAAATATTAAGTTCTGTTTTTCAATTGTATCATATACTTATTTTATGCAATAAAATGCAAATTAATTATGTACAAATCATACAATGTGATTTTCTGGATATTTTTTAGATTCTGTCTCTCACAGTTGAAGTGTACATACGACAAAAATTACAGACCTCTCCATTGTTTGTAGGTGGTAAAACTACTAGTGTATCAAATGCTTATTTTCCCCACTGTATACATATTAGAGAGATAGATAGATAGAGATAAATATAATAGCAACATCAGACTTAGTTTTTATTTTTTTCTTTACTACAAGAAAACAAAAACAAGACAAAATACAGGAAATACAACATGTCATGGTCAAATGCCTTGTCATTATTTCCTATTGGAGCAATTTATAACTGTGACAGCTGGCTATCAAAGCTATAAGGTCCAGCTGTGAAGTGCAGCACAATGCCTGTAGATGAATGGTGATGGTGGGTGATGTCCCCATAACAGATATGTAGCTTTTGTATTTTCTGTAAGATCTGCACTACATTCATACTATGATCCCTCACCTTTGTGAACATACAGTATATCCATGACAATCATATATTCAATAGAAGAGGAAAGATTAGGTTATTGGCTCAATTTCAATGTAGTGAATCGAAGCATCTGAACTGGAATTCGATCTGAAGATTAGAAAAAATTTGCAAAATTTGCAACTAATTTGTGGTAGCAAATAGTTTTTTTTTTAAATGGCGACTACACATTTTACAAAGTGAAAGTAAAAAGTCTAGGAAAGTGAGATCACCCATAATGCCGTGCAGATAGCCAATCAGCAGCTAGCCAGCCGCTGTGATGTCACAGCCAATTAAAGGCCTCATCCCACGCGGTTTCCGTCATTTCACTTTAAGCTGAGCATAGGGAGAGACGCGACAAGCGTTAGGCACAGTGTTGCTAAAAGCTTTTAATTGTGGAATATTGGATAGGGAGAGTGCAGGGACAGCACAGGGACTGTAATTTGAAGCTGAAGGGAAATGTCCTGCTTGTTTAATAGATAAGCAATTCCATTACGCCTTGATTTCAAAATTGGGGTGAATAAGTTGTCTAATTTTACTGTTATTGGGGTATTCACTTTGTTTGATAGATAAGCAACTCCATTAGGCCCGGATTCTGAAATTGAGGTGAATAACCTGTCTATTTTTACTGTTAGTGGGGTGTCCACATTGATATTGAATAACTTATTTTCCATATACAGTATGCCTAACAGACAGGTGCCAGGGCCCTCCAAAGAAATAGGCAGAGGCGAAAATATTGCTGAAGCCAGCAGAAGTAGCACGGAAGACGGGGGTAGTAGCAGTCACAGTAACAGTAACTGTCATCCAGCAGTTGTGTTTTTCTTTTGGTCTAGCTAGGGATTATCTAGGACTGCTGGTGGCCTGCTAGACGATGCTCATGTCCACATATTGTATGAGACCTGCCTGTCGTACTGACATACAGTAACTGTTCTTTACCAAAAAGGACTAGTGTTGAGCGTGACTATTCGAATACCGAATTTTAATCGCAAATATCGGCACTTTGAGAATTCACGAATATTTAGAATATAGCGCTATATATTCATAAAATCTAAAAAAATAAATTATTTTATTTTTTTAACACAGTACACATCAGGTGATCATCCCTCCATTTTTCTGGCTTGTGGGCCAATGATAAGGCTTTGACACCGCTTAGCAACATCCCTAGCAACCAATAAAAGTTGCCTACCCCTTACTATTCCCAAAAATTTGCAAGCACAAATATACTGGAGCACTCTATCTACATATTAAGTTATTCTAATGTTCTCCTGTGCCAACCTTTTTCTCCAGTCTCAGGAAACTTATACCAGCTTGAAAAATGTAGCATGTGACCCAGGCCTGTATTTCGCACGCATTACGCGAATATTACATTGCCGATTTTCACAATCAAGAATATAATCTCGAATACTCGAATTTGCAAATATATGACAAATATTCTACAAAATATTCGTGAAATATCGCGAATTCGAATATTGTTCCTACCGCTCATCACTAAAAAAGACTAGCTATGCTTGTTGCTGTATTGCACAGTGATGTACACTGAGAAACACTCTCCCTGCACGCCAGGAAATAGCTGATTTAATGTGCTTTGTGACTAATTAATTTGGAATGAAGCAAATTTCTTGAAAAAATTTGGCTACTGTGAGACCAATATAAACTTTATGGGAGAATGACAGGTCATTATTTGCTATTTTATTTTAGATTTTTAGAGGGAAACTAGAAATAGATTTCTCATGGTACCCCCTCCCTCCCCCAAGAGAGTGGGCAAGAATGAATTTCATCAAGAAGGTTACACTCGATATTTCGAAGTGACTAAAGGTATGTGTGTTCAAGGGGCACTCAGTCTCTGTAGTCATCATCACATGAAAATCATCTTCCACTTAAAGCGGTCCAAAAAGGTGGAAATCAGATAGCACTAAATCTGGACTGTAAGCTGGGTGTTGCATAACCTCCCTTTTCAATTGTCTGATTTTCAATGTGGGGGCTGTGGTGTGTGGAAGGGGGTTGTCGGCATACCTTCTGCCCACCAAAAGCATATGATAGAACACTGTTTCCATTTGGTGCAATTTATAAGTTTTGCAGCCATCTTTACCACAGTGTGACAACTCTTATACAAAACTGCAATGTCAGCCGGCTTGCCAGACAGACTAGTCACATGACACTCTCAGACACAACCAATTTCTACCTCTCTGGCTATTACGGTTTCCAATTAAAATATAAAAGCGCAGAAACTTTTTGAAGAACCCTTGTGTAATACTCTATATGACTTTTAGGGGTAAGTGACGCTTACTCATGTAATGAACAGCTCTGCGGCTTTCTAATATACTTTGGGATAGATTTATTATGCTTTTACACGTAGAAAAGTCCAAAGTTTTGTCACAAGAGCAACAAGTTGCAACTTTTTTAGTTTGTGCTTCGGGCATAGGTGGGGTTAGGCTGGTCCCAGTGGAAATTTAACATGTGCACCAAAAAACTGGCGCACTTTAGACTAGAAATCTACCTACTCCAACTCCTGAAGTTTTTCTTATTTCTGGCATATAGGTGGCCCGGCATGCACCACAATTATTAAGAGGCGTGCACTTCTTAATTAATTTGGGGCATGTTACTCCATTCCAGTGCAAATTAAAAATGGAGTACAAAACACAGATCTTAATAAATTTCCTCCTTTGTGTATGAAGGGAATGCATCATTAGAAAATGGCCTGTTTAAATCACATTTTGTGTTATACATATTTTTTTTTTTGGATTTTTTTTTCCATGTCGCTATCCTGTTCTGTACAAGTAACTTTTCAATAGCTATCTCATTAGCACAGGCAGAATTACAATGACAACTAGCACCTATGTATAGATGAAAAAAGAAAAGAGGGGAGAGGAGGCAGCGCTTCGTGTGTAGAACCTTACAAGTAGTATTATACAAATATATAACAAGTATTGGGGGGGCACTCTCAAAAGGGACCACCACGGCAGTGACAGTGATAATACACTTTAATTTATTAAAATATTAAGAACATGCGCTCGTATGACGTCACTATTGAGCGACTGCTTTTGAATCCGTACGGAATGCTTTGTTTGCTTTACTTTACTTGTTATGTTGCCGGCTTCTTCTTTCTTTAAATGGATCCACGCTCACTTCCAACCGCCAGACGCATTTCAGGGTCCTACACCCCTTCCTCAGTGGCCAACTGAGTGAGCGGATCCTCACTCCTTTTAAATGGGATAACTCCGCCCACATTTCTCCATATTCCTTATACAATTGTATTCTATGGAGTGGATTTACCCCTTGTGGAGTGGGTTCCCACTTCTAATACATGGATCATACGTTCATATATCAATTCATTATACACATTTAAAACAATAAATACACCCCTTCATACTATCTACTGCATATATATATATATATATATATATATATATATATATAGAAAAATAGATGAAAATAGATAAAAAAAATAGATAAAAATAGATACTGGAGGAGACTGCAAGGTCATATCTTCTATCCGCATGGAAAACGCAATAAAAACGCATATGTGTGTACTGCGTTTTACACATAAGGCAAACATACTCATCCGGGGGAACTGTATTATTCATCCCAATAAGGACTCATCGGTCCTTTGGGATGAATAATACAGTTCCCCCGAATGAGTATGTTTGCCTTATGTGTAAAACGCAGTACACACATATGCGTTTTTATTGCGTTTTTATTGCGTTTTCCATGCGGATAGAAGATATGACCTTGCAGTCTCCTCCAGTATCTATTTTTATCTATTTTTTTATCTATTTTCATCTATTTTTGGAGTGCCCCCCCATACTTGTTATATTTTTACTTCTCTATCGGTCCTGAGGGTGGGACCTGGGGGTGAGCACCTTTTCCGTATAGAGAGAGGGTGAGCCGCTGTATTCCTTTTCTATTTATTATACAAATATACTGATTGTGCTTACCATATATGGTTGTGATAGTCACAACGCCTGTAAGTCGCCTTGCTGGATTTTTCCCGTCCAGCTTGAGGGAAGGAATCTGCATCTGCTGCTCAGATCTGTGCCCTTTTCCGTGGCTCACGGTCAATGGGATAAGGAAGAATCAGTTGAGAGAAGAATTCAGACCATTCAAATCGGTGCTGATGCAGTGAAGAACTCCGTGCTACAATGTTACCATGAGCGGTAATCTTTTTATTAATAAGTCGGCGCATTTCAGGGGCAAACTGCCCCCTTCATCAGGACAATAAAACTTTTACAAGTGAACACATCATTTGACATTGTTTCCTTTATGCACTCCGTTTGAGCGCGATGTGCAGAAACACAGGGGGCGGGGACGGGGCGGATTTGGGGGGGAGGGCGTGGGGGGTCTCTAGGATACCGTTACGTCCTTCCAATTGAGAGTCGGCAAATGGCCGTGTTTGGTAGGCGGAGTTAGTGATCAGCTGGGTTGGTAGGCAGCACTCATAACGGGCTCTTTCACACAAGCGGATGCCATGCGGGTAATCCGCTGTGTGAAAGAGAGCCAAGCCCCTCTCCGGACAGCAGAGACATGGAGCATTAATACGATTGATAATGCTCCGTGCCTCTCTGTGATCTTTTTACTACAAAATCACGGTGACAAAATTATCTCACTGTGATTCTGTAGTAAAAATGTCACAGAAAGGCGAAGAGCATTATTAATCATGTTAGTGCTCCGTGTCTCTGCTGTCTGGAGCGGGGCTTGACTGTCTTACACGCAGCGGATTATCCGCACAGCATCCGCTTGTGTGAAAGAGCCCTAAGTGTTCTGAACTACAGCAGCCTGTTCTGGCAGAGGAACAGACTGCCAGAATTTACTGTATCTAGATTAGCCGGATACTAATTGACTGTAATGGGATTTTGGGATTTGTAGGGAATCTGGCTGTTTTATGTTCAGTTGAAAGTTCTTTCTCTCTGTGCTTGCCTTGGTTTCCATGGGGTGCTGCAGTTTCCTGACACACTTCACAGCATGTTAATAGGTTAAAATAGAATTTAGATTGTGAGTTCCAATGGGGACTGGGCCGATGTAAGTGATGATAATCCAGCACTTTGATAAATTAAATAAACTGTAGCTAGTTACTAAAGTGGTTGTCTGACCTCAAACAGTGGTGGTATATAACTAGGATATGCCATCAATGTCAGATAGGTTCTTTATTAGGAGGCCCATACGTGATTTGGCTGAGTTGCAGTAACCAAACTTGGATTACAGCAAATTGACCTGTTGCTCCTGTACTTGCTGTGATTTCAAGTTGAATGTACAGCTAGAGAACAGCAATTTGCAATTACTGTGCTAACAAGCTGTGCTGTTACCACAACATGGCCGTAACACTTAAGGATAAGGCTGCTTTCACACTTGCGTTTTGTGCGGATCCGTCAGATAATATCCGTTCAGATAATACAACCGTCTGCATCCGTTCAGAACGGATGTTTGTATTATCTTTAACATAGCCAAGACGGATCCATCTTGAACACCATTGAAAGTCAATGGAGGACGGATCCGTTTTCTATTGTGCCAGATTGTGTCATAGAAAACCGTTTGGCTCAGTTTCATCAGACTGACACCAAAACGCTGCAAGCAGCGTTTTGGTGTCCGTCTCCAAAGCGGAATGGAGACTGAACTGATGCAAACTGATGCATTTTGAGCGGATCCTGAAAACACAAATATATAGTCATGGTCTAAAAAATATCCCAAGGGTGCAGACGGGGTGGCACTGCCTAAATTCCACTCTTCAAACAAGCCTCCAGGATTAGGTCTTTCTCACCATTCAAGGCGGTGATCTGCCTCCAAAGCTTTTTAAATATGCAACAACAAAAAACAAACAAATAGGCGGCACTCACCAAAAAGTGGTTTTCTTTATTCCAAAATGTCATAAAACATCACCGATGCAGGCATGGGGCGGACAAACATAGTGTAGTGCAGGCAAGTGACCCGTGGCTCACTTTTTGGTGAATGCCGTCTATTTGTTTTTCTTATGTTGTATATAGTCAAGATCTAACTGCTTGTTTGTAAATTAACCCAAAAGAAGTACATGCTAGTGGCACTTAATATGTTTAGGCCCAACATAGGATCCTCTGGTACTCTGCTGGGGCAGTCCAAACATGTGTATCAATGTTTTTTGTAAATTCTAAATGTTCAAAAATTCACAGCCTTTTCTCAGTACAAGAAGTAAGTAAATATGTTTTTTTCCCCCCTAATATAGCACAATACAGGTAAATACCTCTAGCCAATATGTTGATATAGACATAGAGGGAACTTTATCATGAGGGTAATATTTGAAGTCAGTTTTCCTTTAGTCTGCGTTGAAGTATTTTGCGCCAAATTTATCAAACAGTACACAGTATTTGTTAAAGGGGTTGTCCATCTCACACATTAGTGGCAATGTCAGATAGGTGTGGATCACACCTATGAGACCCACACCTATCTCTAGAACGGGGTGAAGGAAAACACACTGTGAGTTTGGAAAAGAGTGGAACAAGCAGCTATGTTTGCCATTCCCATAGACATAAATGGAAGGTGGCCATGTTAGCACAGGTGCCCTAGTTTATTTTGGGGACCATGTTCTAGAGATAAGTACACAGTTCCCAGAAGTGGGATCTACACCTATCTGACATTGGTGACAAATCCTAGCACTATGCCACCAATATGTGAGCTGGCCCAGCCCCTTTAAATTGTGACCACCATTGATGTTGTACAGATTCCTGAGCAGTTCATGACAATCAATGCTTGGGAATTCAATATACAGAAGTGAGGAAGACGCTGCCCATGTAAACAAAGATCTCCACAGTAGCAGGGACAGGTAAGTATAATATTTGGGATTGGGTAGGTCCTATTCCAAGAGATAGTTAATGTAAAGGTGAGCACTACATATCAGTTAAGGTCCCTTTACACGGGATGACACAGCAGTAGATTGTTGGGAATGAAGTGTGCCTTCCCGACAATCGCCTACTTGTCAGTGGAGGAGACGGCTATATTTACATACAGCAATCACCTCCAGGGTATGGGGAGGAGCAATATTTAATGTTATCGCTCTTCCCTATACTGTATTATCTGAACGGATGCGTTTGTGCAGAGCCATGACGGATCAGCACCAAATGCGAGTGTGAAAGTAGCCTAAGAGAGAGGAAAAATTCCAGTTTACAGCTTCAGGAGGTTTAGTTTATTATTATTATTATTATTATTATTATTATTATTATTAAAGGAGCATATGAGAAGCTGCAAATGAGCAAATATCAGAGCATCAGTTTGCTTTGAAAAGTTTATTTTTTTAACCACCTGATCTTCTTTTACTAACATAATGTACTTCATAGGGTTATGCAGAGGGCATGCTTGTCTGTTGGAGTTTAGCACCAAGCAGGTTACATGACATTAGCTGAAAATTCAAAACAACACATCGTGTATGAGATACCTAGTGTGTGCAAAGAATACTGATTGTAGAAAATAGGCTTAAAATATAAAACAAATCCCAATTACTACTCCCTTCCAGTTTAGATAACTCCTTTTCATAGCATATTAGCAAATTTTTAATAAATTGAGTTAGATCCTTCTTTCATAACTGAACATTATAGTTTGCCATTGATGGCTATATCAAGGAACATTGACCAGCAGTGATGGTCAGTTCGCAGTGTTCGCTAGCGAACACATGCGGGCTGCCATCTTGACTCACCCGTCCGGCGATGCACAGGTAGGCCCTTACCTGTGCCTGTGCCGGGAGCCGGTCTGAAATCAAATGCGGTCACCGGGAGCAGGCAGTTCTGAGAACAGCCGCCGGGGGCCTTCATCGGGCTGTTGTCGTACCTGCCTGCTCCCGGTGACCGCATTTGATTACAGACTGGCTCCCGGCACAGACACAGGTAAGGGCTTACCTGTGCATCGCCAGATGGGTGAGTCAATATGTCAGCCCGCATGTGTTCGCTGGCGAACACTGCGAACTGACCATCACTGTTGACCAGCAATGTTCCTTGACATTATGAAACCAGTCCTACTGCCTTTTTTGACCCAGGAGACTTGATGATCCAACAATAAAATGCCTGCCCACACTGCCCTTGCTATACAACATGATCGTTAGACTATCCAGCTGCTTCCCTGGCCAGCTTTATCACCAAATCTCTCCCCTATCAAGGCGTCTAGAACTGGATGGAGATATAGATCTTCGAGCACAGCAGCCAACCACCTTGGCTGAACTGAGGATCAAAGATAAAAAATAAAAAAAAATGTGAATGACATACCACAGAAGATTATCCAGCATGACCATTACCATGCCAATAGCAGCCTGTACCACAGCA
This sequence comes from Bufo bufo, assembly GCF_905171765.1. NCBI lineage: Eukaryota > Metazoa > Chordata > Amphibia > Anura > Bufonidae > Bufo > Bufo bufo. Next base: position 519,426,673 of record NC_053391.1, on the reverse strand, counting down.
AGGGGAGAAGCCCCCCAATGTAAAAGTGATCCTGAGGAAAGGGATACTCTAACCCCGAAACGCGTCTGGTCTGACCCCCCAAGTATATACTTCATGTGAGTGCACCGCATCGATCTTACTTAGGAACAACTCTGAACCGACTTACAAAATGCAGCCGGTCTGAAACTTCTACCTGGAAAGTTGGGATACCTCATCCGGATCCAAAAGAGCAGGACCTCGTGCAGTAACCAAACTGCTAACAGGTGACCCATACTATCAATTGCGGGATTCACCTGACCGCAACAAGAAAACCGGGAGTAAGGTCCGATAGACGGCAGAGGTTTCTCCTACATGTGAGAACCCTCCAACATCGGTAAGAGTGTTCCTTTATTAACTATTGCCTTACTGCTGGATCCATTCCTGACCGAAAGCGGGACGCCGCTGAGTCAGTGACGGAGCAAACTATTATACTTGACTACTGCAAATTCATTCTATAGCACCATTCTGCTATTTCAAATTGGCAACAAGTATTTGTGGGATTTCATTTGCTATATCTGGACATTTTTTGTAGGACAAGCGAATTCTTATTCTTATTTTATCTCACTGTCACCCGATTTTATATTCCATTGTCACTTGATAAGCATTATCAATATTGCATTTTAACTGCTAATATACTGCTATATTTCCACTGTATGTACTTAGATTTCACTTACCCAAAGTTTCTGCCTATGCTGGGTTTGGAATGAGGCTGTTGGGTTACAATATCATTTGTGAGTGACCAATTCAGCTTCATCTCAACCACAGATACGCAGAACTTTTGCTTTGAATGCTGCTCAACAGCGAGGCAGCGTTTTAAAGCTATATTTTGTATTGTATATCCCTACACCGGATTTGTGTTTTAAACTATTCTAGTACTGTAATAAATATTAGCTACCAATATCTTAGGTGTGCCCAGTCATCTCTTTTATGTAAAAGTGATCCTGCCTCAAAATATTCCTTGCTGCAGAACTCAAAATAAAAGGTGCACTGCCTTGGCTATGTGATCATTGACACGCACCACTAACAGTTTATACTTTGTCAATCTCAGCTTAATCATTCTGGTCTGGATATTGTTTTCTTTTTTCCTTAAAAATAATAAAGACAATGTGAAATAAAACTATATATGTTTTTCAGTTCATTTTAAAGAATAAATTGCCATGAGGGTGTACACAAGGAATAATACTATTTATGGCCATTATAAGGCTTATACAGTGGCAAGTTTGAGAATTTTTTTTCCCCTGTGCAATCTATCTGTAAAAAAAAAAATTCTGACCTAGTTGGTGAAGACTGTCTAGAAAGATGTCTTCTTAGATACAGAACACACATAACAGGAGATACTTTTTCCTAACTTTCTGTAGCACACCTTCAGAAGCAGCAGCACTAATAGGGGACATTACACAGCAGAACAAAGCCATTTAGATGTGAATCCAGTAAATTCAGTTAAATAGGACAGTAAATCACTTACAAGCCAAAAGCCATAACTTGATCTCTCTATTCCACTACCTGTTTCCAGAAACCCATCCCTTCTCATCCTCCTCCCCTTTCTCTTGCCATATGATTCCATGTAACCTGATCCTTTAGTGAGCAGAAGAGGAATCTGATAAGAGGAGAAGGAAGCATCTTTCACTGATAATATGTATTACAAAGTTTCTTATAATTGCTTGTATTATTCTTTTATGAAAAAAATAAACTGATAATTACTTTTTAATGCATTAATTGTAACATTGTGCATTGTAAAAAGGATGAAATACAAAAATATATGATGGCTATCTTCCTTCCCTCCAAATATTTTTTTTTATAAAAATGATTCTATAAATTACAGGTGAAACTCGAAAAATTATAATATTGTGCAAAAGTTAATTTATTTCGGTAATGCAACTTAAAAGGTGAAACTAATATATGAGATAGACTCATTGCATGCAAAGCGAGATATTTAAAGCCTTTATATGTTATAATTTGGGTGATTATGGCTTACAGTTTATGAAAACCCCAAATTCACAATTGCAGAAAATTCGAATAGTACATGAAATCAATAAAAAAAGGATGTTAAATAGAAAAATGTAGGACCTCTGAAAAGTATAATCATGCACAGTAATCCCATGGTCATTGAACCAGGTTTTGGTACTTTTGGCAGTGTGGGCAGGTGCCAAGTCCTGCTGGAAAATGAAGTCACCATCTCCATAAAGCACGTCTGCAGAAGGAAGCATGAAGTGCAGCAAAATCTTTTGGTAGATGGCTGCGTTGACTCTGGACTTAATGAAGCACAGTGGACCAACACCAGCAGATGGGATGGCTCTCCAAATCAACAAAGACTGTGGAAACTTCACACTGGACTTCAAACATCTTGCATTGTGTGCCTCTCCATTCTTCCTCCAGTCCTTGGTTGTCAAATGAGATGCAAAAGTTGCTTTCATCAGAAAAGATTTTGGAACACTGAGCAACAGACCAGTTCTTTTTTCTTTAGCCCAGGTAAGACGCTTCTGACGTTGTTTGTTGTTCAGGAGAGGCTTGACAAGAGGAATATGACATTTGAAGCCCATGTCCAGTATCCGTCTGTGTGTGGTGGCTCTTGATGCACTAACTCCAGCCTCAGTCCACTCCTTGTGAAAGTCCCCAACACTTTTGAATGGCCTTTTCCTGACAATCCTCTCCAGGCTGCGGTCATCCCTGGCTTGTGCACCTTTTTCTTCCACACTTGTCCCTTCCACATAACTTTCTATTAATGTGCTTTGATACAGCACATTGAGAACATCTAACTTCTTTTGCAATTACCTTTTGAGGCTTTCCCTCCTTATGGAGAGTGTCAATGATGGTTTTCTGCACAACTGTCAGGTCAGCAGTCTTTCCCATGATTGTGATTCCTACTGAACCAGACGGAGAGACAATTTAATGGCTCAGGAACCCTTTGCTCAGGGGGTATGGATTAATTAGCTGACTAGAGTGTGACACTTGAGCCTACAATATTGAACCTTTTCACAATATTCTAATTTTCTGAGATTGTGACTTTGGGGTTTTCATAAGCTGTAAGCCATAATCATCCACATTATAACAAATAAAGGCTTGAAATATCTTGCTTTGCATGTAATGGGTCTAGCTCATATATTAGTTTCACCTTTTTCACAATATTCAAATTTTTGGAGTTTCACCTGTATATGTACCTCAAATGGTACTAATAAACATTGGGTGCAATGAGTTTTATCATTGCACCCAAAACAAACCTTCATATGGACAAGTGAATGGCAAAATATACTTTTTATTATGCAAAAGTAATAAAACAAAAAAAAAAAACTATACATATTTGGTATCATCACATGTATAATGACCTATAGTGAAAAATTTACCTGTTATCTATACAACACAATAAACAGCACACAAACAAATGATGGCAGTCTTTTTTATGTTCCCCACTAAAACATGAAAAAGGGTAATTAATTAATTATATCTATGCATTGCTTTGCAAAAAAAAAGCCTTTAATGGCTTTGTTGAAAAAAATAAGTTGGGGCTCTTGGAATGCAACATTCAAAATATTCCCATAACTGTCAACTTTAAAAAAAAATAAAAAATTTAAAAGCATAACTAATGGAATGTATAGCCGTATAACAGTATCTATCCATACTACATTTCTACTTTTAATTTGTATGAGAAGATTTAAATTTAATGTGTCCTCCAGCTAACTTCTACTACATGACACAAAGGTGACAACTGGGTGCGAAGCCATGAAGCCATTCTCTCTTCCACCTGTCACTAGAGCTCCAATTTAAACTAAGAGAAATGCTACCTCAGCAGTGACATATCTGAGCTCCTCGTCAGTACCAATACAAATGACTGAGCTTTGAAATGTTTTATTGATGTTCAGGGATGTGTATACTTGCTATGTATCCTTCTTACAATTGTGAGCCAACCGGGAGCTCATCTACCAAGTGATAATTACACTTAGTAAAGCACGTATTAAAAAGAAAGCTCCAAAATGACGAAGAAATCTTGTCACATTTTAGACAATGGCCAAGATGCAACCTGACTCATTTTTCCTACTTCAATCTTGAGAAGGTGAAGGGGTCGAGGAGTTATGCAGGCTGTGTCATAAAATGTAATCCTAAAAATGAAAGCTCCATCCTTTGGCTGGGGATGAGTTAAACCCCACTTTAATTTACAGTCTGTAATATAGTTTTGTTGGCAGGGTTTCATAAATCTGTTTCATCAGTACGACTGCTGAATGATAATGGTGCCTTCTCTGGAGCTGAGTCTATCTTCTGCAAGCTTGCTACTCAGGCCATGGAGGATTCAGCTGTAGGGATATCACTCGGTGCCAGTCTTCACAGAATCGTAAGCGTTATTGAAAATGTGCTGGTGCCTCACATTATTATGCAGGTCCAGGGTCATTAAAATTTTATCATATAAACCCTGCCGTCTTCACAGAAGAGGAATTGAGATCCTTGGCAGAGGATGATCACATATTTTATCAGTTTTCTGAAAGGGAAACCAGCAGGTTCAGAGCTGGAGAGAAACAGAATAATATTTCCTTTAATATAAACATAATATTATGTCAAAACCCTCTGAAATTGACATTTATCTACCATGGTTAATATTAACTTTTCCTCCGGACTAGCTGAATGTCTCACAGATGCGTGACAATTCATACTAGTCACACTTGATATCATTTCTCCATGTTTTACTTTCTGGCTGGTTTAGTTAAGGAGAAAAGAGATCAACACACACAGACTGTCACTAGCATACACATGCAAACTCCCAAGCTAGAAGACGCACACGCTGTCCCAGAAACAGCTGCAGCCGCTGTCACATACTACAGACCAAGATCAAACTTGGTATGCTGATGGGGAATAATCCTAAAAATCACATTAAAAATACAGTAAATAGGTCCGGCTCCATCCACTTGCACCCCCAGAGACATCTTCTTTAACTCTACATCCAGTATTGCATGAGTGTTATGTAATTTCATATATTGCATAATAATTAGTATACAGTGTATGACTCTGATCATTTCTGCATGAATGATAGGGAATACAGGAATGGTTTTCATGAACGTAAAGTCCTGCCTTCTGGTGTGAGGAAAGGACCAAGCATTAGTGATGATCGAGCATGCTCGGCCAAACACCTGTTAGGTACATGGCGGTACTCGGCTGAGTATCGCATGTGCTTGAGCGCAATGCTCGAGTCTCCTCCCCGCACGTTTCTTGGCTGCTATGCAGCCAATAAACATGCAGGGAGGTACTGGCACGCACTGTAATGCCGTAGCCATGTTGGCTACTGGCATTACAATGATTGGCTGGCCGAAATGCATCATCGGGTGCTATAAAGCACCCAATGACACGTGTTCGGCTCAGTCTTAGTCAGGGAGAGCTGTGCATAGGAAAGACACTGTAGGGAGTGTTATTGGAAGATTTTTATTACAAAAACTTTTCAGAGACCCAAAAGTCCTTTTAAGGACTATTGTGTGTGACAGTAGCAATATATGTTTGAAGCGCAACCTGCGCTAAATTTCTCAGTCTAAGGCCTCATACACACGACACTAATTTGCGGAACGGAACGGACGGCCCATTGTAGACATGCCTATTCTTGTCCGCAAAACGGACAGAGCTAGGACATGCTATATTTTTTTTTTGCGGGGGCTCGAAAAGGAGCCACGGAAGCAGACAGCACACGGAGTGCTGTCCACATCTTTTGCGGCCCCATTTAAGTGAATGGGTCCGCATCCGAGCCGCAAAAACTGCGGCTCGGATGCGGACCATAACTACGGTCGTGTGCATGAGGCCTTAGGGAGAGATGTGCATAGGAAGGGACAAAGTATAGGGAGAGTTATTGGAAGATTTTTATTAGAAAAACTTTTCATGGACCCAAAAGTCCTTTTAAGGATTATTGTGTGTGAAAGCAGCAATATATATTTTTAGAGCATCCTGTGCTATTTAGCGTCTAATAGGCCGCTGCGGACAGTTAAATTATCCTCGCCACATCTCCTATGTAAAGTGGGCTCATCCCTAAAATATCAGTGACATCCAGTGTACTTTTTCCATAGACGGTGTCCGCTGCGGACAGTTAAATTATTTGTGCCACATCTCCTGTGTAAAGTGTGCGCATCCCTAAAATATCAGTGACATCCAGTATACTTTTTCTGTAGACGGTGTCCGCAGCAGACAGTTAAATTATCTGTGCCACATCTACTATGTAAAGTGTACGCATCCCTAAAATATCAGTGACATCCAGTGTACTTTTTCCGTAAACGGTGTCTGCTGCGGAGAGTGAGATTAGCTGCGCCACATCTACAGTATAAAGTGTGCGCATCCCAAAAATATCTGTGATATCCAGTGTACTTTTCCAATAGACGGTGTCCACTGCGGACAGTGACATTAGCTGTGCCACATCTCCAGTGTAAAGTGTGCGCATCCAAAAAATACCTGTGACATCCAGTGTACTTTTTCAATAGATGGTGTCCGCTGCAGACAGTGAGATTAGCTGTGCCATATCTCCAGTGTAAAGTGTGCGCATCCAAAAAATACCTGTGACATACAGTGTACTTTTTACGTAGATGCTTTGGACAGTGACATTACCGGTGGCACCTCTCCTGTATACCGTTTCCTCATCCCAAATACCTGTGCTCATACAAAAAATATCTGTGACATCCAGTGTACTTTTTCAATAGATGGTGTCCGCTGCGGACAGTGAGATTAGCTGCTCCACATCTCCAGTGTAAAGTGTGCGCATCGCATCCCAAAAATATCTGTGACATCCAGTGTGCTTTGTCAATAGATGGTGTTTGCTGTGGACAATGAGATTAGCTGCGCCACATCTCCAGTGTAAAGTGTGCGCATCCCAAAAATATCTGTGACATTCAGTGTACTTTTTCAATAGACGGTGTCATTACCAGTGGCACATCTCCAGTGTAACGTGTGCGCCTAAAAATTTTATCTGACATACAGTGTACTTTTTACGTGGACGCTTTGGACAGTGACATTACCGGTGGCACCTCACCTGTATAACGTTTCCTCATCCAAAATACCTGTGACATTCCCTGAAATTTTTAATTAGCTGCTGGTGAGTGACACCATTGACATTATCTGCGGGATATCTCCTGTGTAATGTTTCCACATCCCAAATACCTTTTTAAAATTTTTTTGCGCATAAACTTCCAAATCCTACGCTACTGTACATACTGTACATACTTTCAAGCATACATCACATTCAAAATGGAGAAGGCGAGCAGTAAGGGACGGGGACATGGCCGTGATGCTGATGTTGCATGCAGAGGCCGTGGCCCTGGGCGCGTTGAAACTGTGCCTGCTGCCAGAGTACAAGAAAAACTGTTTATGTTATCCACGATACCTAGCTTCATGTCCCAGTTTTGCAGGGCGGTGCAGGACACCACTTTTGAAGTCAGACCAGTGCAACCAGGTGGTCGGTTGGATTGCAGCAGATTATGGTTCTAGTCAGTTAAGCACCACCCTGTCTTCCACCAAGTCCAGTCTTTACACTCCTTCCTCCCACCATGGAGAGTCTGGCCAAACAGGTGATCCCAAACTCGGATATTCCGAGGACCTCTTTTCCTCGCCAATCCTTGATTTGGCCCTCTCGCCAAGCACACTTGAAGAGGGACAGATCTTGCATCCTGATTCCCAAACTCTTAAGCATCCACAGTCACAAGAAGATGACGGTGAGGAACGGCAATTACTGTTTAATGAGGTGGTTGATGATGAGGTATAGTTTCCAATAACTCCACAGCAATTTACTGTCTCAAGAGGTTGAGGAAGAGGATGAGACACAGTTGTCAATCACTGAGGTTGTGGTTAGCTCAACAAGTCAGGAGGATGAGCAAAGTGAGGAAGTGGAAGAGGAGGTGGTGGACGATGAAGTCACTGACCCAACCTGGGAAGGTGGAAAGCCGAGGAAGGACAGCAGTACAGAGGGGGAGGCATCTGCAGCACCACAACAGGCTGGAAGAGGCAGTGGGGTGGCAAAAGGGAGAAGGCGGGCCACACCAAACAGGCCCACAACTGTTCCACGGAGCACCCCCTTGCGGAAATCTCCCTTGCCAAGAGGTAGGTGTTCCACAGTCTGTCGCTTTTTTGAGGAAAGTGCAGACGACAAAAGAATTGTAATTTGCAACCTGTGCCATACAAAAATGATCAGGGGCATGAACACTAGCAACCTCACCACCACCAGCATGATCCGCCACATGGCATCAAAGCACTGTATTAGGTGGGCAAAACACCTGGGTTCACAATCTGTTCTGCGGGTCACACCACTGCCTCCTCTTCTCTGTGTTACATGCTGGCCAATCCCCTGTCAAAGACACAGGTCAGAATGCCTCCCGCCCTGCACCTGGACCTTCACAAGCACCATCAGCAACCACATAAACGTCCGTGTGCCAGCGCAGCGTGCAAATGTCCTTGCCCCAGGCATTTGAAAGCAAGCAAAAATACTCAGCCACCCACCCACAGGTTATAGCACTAAATGCGCAGCTTTCGAAATTACTCGCCCTAGAAATGTTGCCATTTAGGTTTGTGGACACTGAGGCCTTTCGTAGCCTCATGTCGGCAGCCGTCCCGCGTTACGCAGTCCCCATCCGCCACTATTTTTAAAGGTGTGCCGGCCCGCCTAACACCAACATGTGTCCTGTAACATCACACGTTACTGGGAAGGTCCACTTAACCACGGACACATGGACAAGTGCATTCGGTGAGGGACGCTACATTTCCCTGACAGCACACTGGGTGAATGTTGTAGAGGCCGGAAGCGAGTCGTACCTAGGATAGCACAGGTGCTACAGACACCAAGGATTGCGGGCCCTATGTCGATCAGGGTTTCCGCCGGCACCTACGTTAGTGGCTCCAACCCCCACTTCTCCTCCTCCACTTCCACCTCTGAATTATCCGCGTGCAGCACCAGTCAGTCATCAGTCAGTAGCTGGAAGCAGTGTAGCACTGCAGTGGGGAAGCGGCAACAGGCCGCGCTGAAGCTGATATGCTTAGGGCACAAACAGCACACCGCCACAAAGCTATGGCAGGGGATAAGAGACCGGACTGAGCTCAACCTAGAAGCAGGTATGGTTGTGTCTGATAATGGCCATAACTTGGTGGCAGCTTTGGAGCTCGGCAAGCACAGACACATCTCATGCCTAGCCCACGTCCTAAACTTAGTGGTTCAGCGGTTTTTCAAAACCTACCCTAATTTGCCTGAGCTACTGGTAAAGGTGCGCAGCTCAATTGCATGCCTGCACCTAAATCTTTTACAGGGTCAGCTCACCTGCAGGCCTGCATCTAAAATCTTTTACAGGGTCAGCTCACCTGCAGGCCCGCACCTAAAATCTTTTACAGCGTCAACTCACCTACAGGCCCGCACCTAATATCTTTTACTGGGTCAGCTCAAATGCAGGCCATCACTTAATTATACCTAATAGGTAATTTGCGTGCATGCTGCCTTCCTTGGATGTGGTAGCCATAGCCATTTCACAGGCTCCCTCTCCGGAATCGTACATTTATTCCCCCTTACCCGTGGTTACCGTGGTTGGCGCTGAAAATAACATTGAAAGTTGATAGAGCAGACATCCGAATGGATCGTTGCCGTCACGGGGATGTGCGATCGGCCCCAGGTTATCTAGAGTCACCAAAGCGGCAGCAGGCCCTCGCCCATAATGTTTTAAATGGTCTGATCAGCATGCGCTTGCTCCAAATGTTTTTGAGGGTCACCAGCAGGCCATCAATCATAATTGTTCAAGGCTGTGTATGATGCCCTCCTTTATGTGTAATAAAGTGTGTATTGGAGTGCCGGTTCCTTGTAATTTTTGGCAGCCTTTTCACTTAGTGCATAGGCTTTATGAGTGTAGGAGTCCCACTACATAAACAATTGTACCACAATGTGAATGATTCCCTCCTTTATATGATATACAGGTTGTATCGGAGTGCCTCTTCATTGTAATTTTTGGCAGCACTTGCACTTTATATATAAGTAAATATACAGGAAAGAATGTTTCCTAACAATTTTATTAATCTAAAATTTATTTTATCTTTAGTTTTGTGCGTATTATCGTCAGTCTGTAAAAGTGGCGTACTACTCAGACAACATCGTTCGCACCAGGCACCCTCCCCTCTTCAGAGCAGGGGGTGCCTGGTTTAATGCTCAGGTGCTTGGCCCGAGCCCCCGAGCACTTGATCACTGTGGTGCTCGATCAACGCTACCAAGCATCTACCACTCCTGCTCTGTCTCTTTAATAAGTTGATGCTGATGGAGATGAAATGGGTATAGCTGGAGCAAGGCAGGAGCTGGGTGAAGAAACACCTACCTCCGACAGGCCTCTCTGTCCAAACTCACCAGGTATAGGACATTTAGCTCAATTGTTCTTCACTATAACACTGGTAAATGCAAATATCAAGGCAATAAATCAGCCAGGGACTGAGAGGTTGATAGATAGGGTGCATTAATAGCAAAGTCACGGATTCTAGAAGTGAGATAGCAAGTGACATGGTGTGAGAAATTAGTGAAGAGTGCAACCGTTACACTTTAGTGCAACATTTAGCCTGAAATCTCTCTCCTTTTCCTATCCTGATATACTTGTATGCATTAAATGTCTTAGGTCTCATGCACACAACCGTTGTGTGCATCCGTGTCCGTTGTTCCGTTTTCCGTGATTTTCTGCGGACCCATTGACTTTCAATGGGTCCGTGGAAAACTCGGAAAATGCACCGTTTGTCATCCGCGTCCGTGATCCGTGTTTCCAGTCCGTCCAAAAAATATGATCTGTCATAATTTTTTGACGGACAACTGTTCGCAGACCCATTAAGTCGATGGGTCCGTGAAAAAACACGGAAGCACACAAGATTGTCATCCGCGTCCGTGATCCGTGTCCGTTTTTTTCCTATCATTTTCAAGGCAAACTCGACTTAGTTTTTTTTTCACTTTTCTTGTCTGGTGATCCTCCAAAAATCAAGGATCCACTTTTAGCCTAGAATTCCTAAATGATTTTTGTATACCAGACAATCCCTTAATATCCCATAGAATAAAATTCTGTGGGGTAGGTTTATTATTCCAAACTAATATATAGACAGTGTGCATTTGGATCATAACATTGCCCTGACACTTTTGACTAGGTTTATATGTACCGTATATATGTATTGGTTAGCTTACTTTAATTCAAAATGTTGTGTTTTTTTTTTTTGTGTTTTTTCACGCTGCATTTTCTGCTAAGTTCCACCTTTTCCCCATATAACCATGCCCCTTGGGGAACCAGGCATCTAAAACACATACTAAGGCCTCATTCACATTTCTGTGTCAGTGTCACATCCATGAAAAAAAGTGTACGTGTTTCATCCGTGAAGACGTCGGTTGGTCCGTGTGTCCGCTTTTATCCACTGAAGTTGCTCATCTGGAAATTATTTTCCAAAGAATCTCCTATTAGTCTTCAATGAAAAATGTATGGACCACAGACACAACACAGATGCCATCTGTATTGGTCAGTGATTTTTTACAGACCCATAGACTTCAATCAGCGTGCTTGGTCTGCATCACGGATCAAAATAGTGCATGTCCCCATGATTAAAAAAAATACTGAAATGTGAGCAGATACATTTAAATCAATGGGTACATGTGCTGTTCGCAGAAAATGCGGACAGCACACGTCAGTGAAAAACGGAAATTTGAACGAGGACTAATTATGTATATTTTTGAGCAAATTAAGCTAGAATTCTGGCGCATTTCGCTTATTAAGCTTCCCCTATTTAGTAATTGAAATTCTTATTATATACATTAAAGTTACTTTCACGTGATCGGTATTTGATCAGTATTTTTCACAAGAAATTACAAGCCAAAACCAGGAGTGGAATCTATAGAGAAAATGTATAATGAAAGAAAATCTTACCTCTTCTGTGTTTAGGGCCCACTCCTGGTTTCAGCTTACAAATACCGATGCAAAATGCAGTATTTATACAGGCCTATAGGAGAATTTATGAAGCCTTGCACTCCAGACCTTTTGGTCTTATTTGTGCAAAAATGTGCAATTTTACAACACTTACTCAGGTTTTGAAAAGTTAAAAAAAGTTAACGTGGTGAAATGAGGTGTAGGGCATATTTAGGAAATGAAAAAGTCACAAATGTTGCAGAATGGCATTCAAAACTGCAGTAAAATTAGTAGACATATTTAGAAATGCTTTTTTTTATTTTTTATTAACCCTGTGATCAATGTCAACTATTGGAACCAGTAGGATTTTATCATAATCAGTATAAAATTTTGGGGGTCGTTTATTACACTGAAATATGCTTATATTAGGTGTATTTCAGGTGCAGATGGCGCTTAGTTGCGTCTCAATCTGCAACCTTTTCCTGCTCACGCCAGGTCTAAAATTGTGGGTGTGGTGTGGGCGGGGAAGGGGAAGACTGCCGGCCTGTCTCATTCATAATTTTTTATGCCTGGTTGAGGAGTATAAAATTGGTTAATTTATAAGACAGCAAGGAAGCTGTTTTATATTTAGAACTGGTGCTGGATGAGCCAAAGTTATGGAGAGACCTGGTGCTTTATTAAGACCGTTGTCTAAAACGCCGGTCTTAATAAATGACCCCCTTAATGTTTACATAAAAGTTAATAATAGTATAATTACTGAATAAAACATATATGAGAGAACTAAATTTAAGGAAAGATATTCTTCTTCAGAGTTATCAAAACAATAACACTGACTTGAGACTTATTCATGAAAATGTCACATTGTATGAGTAGTAAGTAGAAAATCTAATTTTAATAATTATGTGGTAAGATCTACAGATTAGTTCCCAAGGCAGCACTGATGCTTTCGAGCCCAACATTTCTCAAATGTGAAAGGGACGCAATTTATTAAAATTAGCAGAAAAATAGATTGGTAAGTAAGTCCCTATGCAATTTGAGACACTTTGGAGCTCTATTTTCTGAGACAGAACTGCCTAGCACATGTATAGCTACAGAGTTTATTATCTTTTTAATTTATTTTACTTATATAGCGCTGACATATTACGCATCACTTTACATTATCATCACTCACTGACCCAGTGGAGCTCTCAATCTAAATTGCCTATCAGTATGTCTTCAGAGGAAACTGGGGTACATTAAGGCATCCCACACAGACACAAGAAAAACAAACTCCATGCAGATGTTGTCCTTGGTCAGATATGAAGATAGAACTCCACAGCTGCAAGGCACCAGTGCTAACCACTGAGCCACAGAATGTATTTTCAAAGCATGACATATTAAAAAAATTTATTCTGTGTAAACATTTTGACGATTTTTTTTTTATGTGACTATGTACATAAAAAAGTTTAAAAAAATTGCAGTTTTTACACTAGCCAAAATAAGGTCAATAGCCTGAGAAGCAGCATGGCCACCTTAGGAGTCAGAATGGGAAGTGGCAGATCTGCTGCTCAGCGAGTGAAATGGAGGGCACAACGTAAGTGTACTATCCAATGTTTCAGCTAATTTTAAATTTTCATCTGGAACTGGAGCTTCACTTTATTATTAGGATTGAAAGAACAATTTGCAGATTTGAGGCTGGCTTAGCTGTTTTTGTATATAAACCTGTTTAAAAGGTAGGAAATCATCTATGCCAATGATAATGATGCAGCGCTCATTGCTGCTGTGTTCTCCTTACTGTTTATCTACTTGCTATGCAGCAACAATTAAGTATAATTTTAGCTCCTGTTGTCTCAGTTCAATGGGATAGCTCGTTCCAATCCATCTGAGGATACATCACCAACATAGCAAAAACAGACAACACCTTCAGCAACTTTATTTCTCTATTTTGGATCAACTTCAGACAAATACACTTCTTAAGTAACCTTCAACTGAAAGTGAGACAAGAGTATTACAACATCCTACAAAGCTTACACCTCAAATATCTTAATTCAGCTGGTATGAGAAAAGATTAGCATTCTTTTTGGGTTTTGGAAGAAAAGCTAATTTGAATATATTTACCAGAAAGCCAAAGGAATGCAAAGTCTCCCTAATGATAAAGAGCACCCCCAAAGAGAACCCCACAAGGCAAGTCAATCATGTAAGACATGTTTCTTGTGGTATGTCCTGGTTCTCTTGTTCTTCTAGAAAGAAAGCAAGTTTGTATGTTTCATTCAGAGATGAGAGATGTATACGTTTTGTGGGATGTTGTTATTCTAAGTTGTCTCACTTTTAGTTAGATGTTACTTTGGAGGTCTCTCTGGTTCATATGATGTTGAATCAAAATGTAAACAAAATTGCTAAAGGTGTCTGTCTTTGCTATATAGGTGATGCATGCTCACATAAGCTTTAGAGACCTATATTTATACTAACTTGCTGCTGCATAGCAAGTATGTAAATAGTAAGTAGTGCACAGCAGCAATATGAGCACTGCATTATCTTCACAAAGCAAATTGGAAGAGATGCCTTGTTGCTTTTTAAACATGCTTATGTAGCAAATCAAGATAAATGGCTAAATCAGCCTCATATCTACAAGTAGATCTTTCAAGACACAAGCTCTTTAACAGAAAAAATCAGATGAAGACAGCATTTCTTGTTGCAAGGCCTTAGGGGGGAACATCTGGGAGGGTACAATTTCAATTGTAGAGACCAGTTGATGCACATGACAACTACTGGAGGCTAGACAACGCTCCTCTGGATTTCTGGGAGAAATATATGCCAATTATCATGTCTAACATCTGTCGGCATCAGGAGAACTAATTTGAATATCTTTCCTAGAGGGACATCACAAGGCCTACAATACTGCGCACACTTATTCGCCATACCAGGTGTCTCACCTGGACTACAATACTGTGCACATGTACTCTGCTACTTGGAATGGCGGGGGCATCGCCTATAATGTACACATATACTCAATGTACCATGAGCTCTCCATAATGAAAAAGATTATCCCTTAGACAACGCATATATACTGTTGAGAAATATACATTTGCATACTAGGTTCTCTCTCTTTCTCATTATCTTGCTCTCTCAGAAATTCAAACAAAATTAATCTTGTCTGGTTTGTGCATCTCTACTACCAAGTTATAATAGTAGGTACATGTGCAGATCCTCATATTATGTTTGTTGAAACTAGAATACCAAAGCATTGTTATCACTTTCTCATTATAGTATTTGCTTCAAAGTTTATTTATAGACTAGAGAAGAATTGCTTCAATTTTAAGTCAGCGTCTTTAAGAAGCCATTACTTGGCGCCTTTAGTCATGCCAAAGAGTCTTTACTAAGAAATAGATCACTCGGACTGGGTTTCGTTAGTCAAGAGGTCCATGGGACATAATGCCTTATCAATAAGACTGTGTTAAACATGGTTACTACATTTAAATTGTGCTTTATAACGAAGTACATGCCCATTGACCTACATGTATAATGTCTGAAGGTATGAATTTAAGGTGTAATGGAAACCTGTACTGTATGTCCTTTCCTTCTGTTCTAATTAGGTAGCCTCTGACAAACTATAGTATTTGTTCATATTGAAACTTTTTGCTTATTATTATAATTTTTTTTATATGAACATCAAGATATTGCACCTAATCAATTAGCATGATATAAAACTCAACAAAAACAGCCATTTTTAATTATAGATACAGTAAATTAGAATGATAATTGGCATTTCTATTATGTAAAAATGCATGATTTGCATCAATTGGTTCCTTTATATGTATCATTAATTAAGGTCAAGTTTGCTTCTTTTACAAATATAACCATTCAAAAGTAGTGATGAGCGGCATAGGCAATATTCAAATTTAAGATATTTCACAACTTTTTGGCCCAATATTCGCCATTAATTTGTAGATTCGAGAATTTGTGATCTCCAGTCATTATTTACTTGATTGCGAAAATCGTCAATATAATATATTGGCGATAAAAAATTTGCGTTTAGAATATTCCTGATCAACACTAAGGGTTAGAAAACATTCCTATTTGTTGCTAGGGATGCTGCTAAGTGCCAATATTTGCGATAAATTCGCAATTAGAATATTCGCGATCAACACTATTCGCGAATACGAATATATAGCACTATATTCAAAATATTTGCAAATTCTCGAAGTGATGATATGCGCGAAGTGATTCGAATATTCGCGCTCAACACTATTCGTAAGC
This sequence comes from Bufo bufo, assembly GCF_905171765.1. NCBI lineage: Eukaryota > Metazoa > Chordata > Amphibia > Anura > Bufonidae > Bufo > Bufo bufo. The sequence continues at coordinate 519,410,576 of NC_053391.1, read as the reverse complement.
ATTTACCTAAGCAATATTTCATGGATGGCTTTGCAACTGCTTGTACAAAATGTTACAAACTCAATGTCTCATATTTTCCCGACACTTGATTCTTGTTTTCTGGTACTTATGATTTTCAACTGAATGCACTGGAATAGCAAAACACAGATCCCTTAATCTCCAGCTTCAGAAATTGTGCAAATGTCTGAATGAGCTGCAATGCTCACTGATATTTGATATGTTAACTTAATTTGGAATACATTCTTACATTCCGACTGCTTCCCTATCCAACTGAGTTTAGGCCAAAACAATCCATCAAAAAACTCTAATTAAAAATAAAGCAGTTTAAGCTACTTATGTTCATTGAATATTGTTTACAAGAACAACTGCCTTGATTTCCAAGATCTTCTTATCTGCAGAATGTAGTAGCTCAAGTGTAGTGTGTGTTTCTGTTGGATTTGAAATATTGGATTACTGTTCTAAAAATTTGAATGCAAAGGACATTGTGGAAAGGTTACTTTAAAATGATGAAAATTTGCTATACAATTATAGAGCAATTCAATCCAATTTATAAACCTCTACTGCACAATATGCACCTGGTGCTGATATTTCAGTTTAACTTCAATATGTACAGCAAGAGTTCTGCTAAGAACTGTTCTGGAAGACGAAACAGAAGCAAATTATATCTTGATAATTAAAGGGATTTTACAGTGATTTTTTTTAACCTGACTTTAACATTTAAAATGTATAAACAAATGCATATCTTTGATTTGCCTTCCAAAAAAAGAAAAGAACACTTGTGCCTATTTGATGGCAGCAGATATAAGATGCTGAAATCTTTCCCAGAACAACAGCTATTCAGCATTGACTGGACTACAATGCTTTTTATTCCTACTCGGTCTCCCTAAAGAGAAAGAGCACCACGCAAGGGAACCCCCAAGATGACTCAACTAGCCAGGGTACTTTAATTTATTTTTTGGAGACACCCAGTACTCTTCCTTTTGGAAAGTGAACTGGATTGTACACATTGTTTAGAGAAACATAGAACTGGGTTGCCCCATACTCTTGTCCTTTTGGAACCTCTCAGAAGTGTTTTCACATCTCCAGCAAGAGATGGATGGTCTAGTGTTCCCCAAACAGGTGACTGTTCAACCCTTTTTATATGATTCTACCACTATACTAGTGGTTTTAGAGATGTCATACAGAGGCATCCAATGTACAGTTGCATCTATCAGATGTATATACTGGGAATTCCTCCTGATGTATACCCCTCACATCAATTGCACATGCAGCATGATTAGACTTTTTTTTTTCAATTTGGATCATGATTAGGAATTGGGAGTAAATTCTGCTCAAAGAGCCAGTGGAGCCATCAAAGCTATGCTATATCCATATCAAGTTCACACAGCTAAAATCTGCCACTGATTTAGTAATGGAATACAGACATCTTCAGCTGCTAAATCCACATTCAAAATTCAGCAACAGTTTCTCTATTGACCCACTGAAAAACGCTTCAGAAGAATGTTACTTCTTAGAAGCAGATTTGATTGTGGATTTCATAGAAGTCAGTGGGGAAGCAGAAAAACCTCAAACAAAAACTCCTCTAAACCCTCCACCAAATTACAAATCTTCAACCAAAAATTATCAGTTTTTCTCTTCTGATCTGCTACTGATTTCTGTGGGATGGACTTTAGCCTTCTGACCATACCCTCAGGTTGAAACCAACAGGTCCTCATGGCTTGTAGGCTCTGTAGGGACTGTAATCATGTCCAAGACTTAGGGTGCAAGAATTATTTGAAATGTTGATGAATGGTATTTGAAATATTAAAACCTGAAATTACAGTAAACTTCATACAGCAGGCTTTTTCCCATTCTGATATGGATGAAACGTTTAAAGAACATCTTTAAGCAGGGTAACCCTTATAGTGTCTTGTAGAGTTGATCCTGCTGAGTTAAACAATACCTGATTTATGTTCCTCATTTTGCTATTCCTGAGTTAAAAAAAAATGCTTAATATGTAAATTTGATATTTGGTGCACCAGGTGTTGTACCCGAGTAGTGTAGACTAGAGAGTAGCAGTGAGATTACAGAGCCAGGAGAAATTTCCAATCCCTTCAATCAAGGGGCAGAGGGAGTGGTTCTACGTACAGAGAGGAGGAACTCTGGGTATACTTGTCATTGCAAAGTGTTTTGACCCTTTGATTTATTGGAACTAGAGTTAAATGGGTTTGCCCATCTCATACAATGTCTGATAAATGCGGCTCTAACCTGTGGGACCGTAACCTATGTCACCTTTTGGAAGTCCAACAGAAATTAATGGGAAGTGCACCGCTCAAGTGCAGACACCACTCCATTAATTTCTATGTGTCTGAATGGATACACACCTATCAGACATTGAGGGCATGTCCTAGCAATATGCTCCCAATGTACGAGTTTGGCCAACCCCTATAAATGATTTATACATGTATTTATTAATTTATCTGTTTGTGTATTCATTACATTACTAAACATTTTCTGACAATTAGATCATTATCATTAACAATCATGAAATCATGTAGGGCCAGCTATAGCTTTAGAGTTAGTTAATATGTCTCTATGACCTTCCATTAATTTGGAATACTTTATAATGCCAAACCAAGTTATGTTAAGCTTTCTGAATAGTATTCATTTCTTTTCTTTTTTCTTTTAAGGATATATTTCAGTATTTCTATATCTTTCCATGCTGCTTGTCAAATGCTGATCTGTAGAACTATAACTATATGGGTAACTGGTAATCACAATCCTCTCACAAAGATTTTTTACTTTGACCCTTAGCTCTTGCAATAATAGCTGATGGTTGGGATTATCAGTTACATTGACAAATAGTAAAAGTGTGCTATTAACTACGTAGTCTGTAGTTAGTATATCCTGGTACAGTATTAGACACAGCAGTTCTGATTTTCCGGTGGCAGAGGCTATGACTTTATTTATTCTCAGCTCAGTTTATTGAGTGTAGTTCTCTTTTATATCCGAGAAATATGTACAGTATGTCCTTGACACGGTAATAATGGCGGTTGTGTAAATATGAATAGAAAAAGGTATGTCACCAGAATGCATCCTTGAAGTCCCGTTCTTTTGTAATACATGATAGCCAAGACAGATACTGAATGTAGAAAACATATTGATTATCAACTTTGTATACGTAGTATAATAGGCTTACACAATGACAAAATTTGCATGAAGTTAATAGTTGAAGCAAATAAAATGAATTCTATGTAAGTGAAATGGCTAATTGATGTATTTTTCACTTTGCATTTCTCATATAATAACAATTCTGGAGCATCTATTCTTATTACTCTATGTTGTGTCATTCCTTTATTATTCCTGCTAAAATTTATAAATGAATTACTGGCAGTTTGCAATGAAGGTCCAGATAGGTGTTACCAATTGGAGGAATGTCCCTGCACAGTCTACCATTATCAAAACAGTGCTGCACGTGTCAGACTGTGCAGAAACCCACCCCAAAATGGGAACACCCATCTGGACCGTTATTGTAAACTGCTAGTAATTCATTCAGAACTTCTAGCAGGAATAATAAAGTGCCACAATATAGAGTTTTAAAAATGAATGATTTAGAATTGTTATGGGGAATCCAAGCAGTTTCTAAAGCAGACATGTCTGTGTAAGGGCAGTGGCCCATGCCAGCCGCTGTCCCCTCTCCAGTGTTTCTAGGCCTATTTTAGGCCTAGAAAATGGTCTAAATGTAAGATACCTCGGAAGCTGTCTTACATTTAGAAGCAGTGGTGGATCCGCCAAAGTTATGGAAAGCCTTCATAACTTTGGCGGATCCCCCACCAGTTTGAGGGTTTCTTAAGACCGGCGTCTAAAATGCCGGTCTTAATAAATGTGCCCCATAAAGTAAATTCTTAATTCTAAATAAGCCCCACATTTGGAAACATTGATATAATTTACTGTAACCATTAAGAGTTTAGAACTATGTTTTTCTGATAGCCTAAAAAACTGTGGGCCTATTAAGAGAGTGTTTATCAGTGTCCCTGTAAAGAACTGTCCTCTGTTTCCTCCATGTACAGTCAGGTCCATAAATATTGGGACATTGACACAATTCTAACATTTTTGGCTCTATACACCACCACAATGGATTTGAAATGAAACGAACAAGGTGTGCTTTAACTGCAGACTGTCAGCTTTAATTTGAGGATATTTACATCCGAATCAGGTGAACGGTGCAGGAGTTACAACAGTTTGCATATGTGCCTCCCACTTGTTAAGGGACCAAAAGTAATGGGACAATTGGCTTCTCAGCTGTTCCATGGGCAGGTGTGTGTTATTCCCTCATTATTCCAATTCCAATAAGCAGATAAAAGGTCCAGAGTTCATTTCAAGTCTGCTATTTGCATTTGGAATCTGTTGCTGTCCAACCTCAAGATGAGATCCAAAGAGCTGTCACTATCAGTGAAGCAAGCCATCATTAGGCTGAAAAACAAAACAAACCCATCAGAGAGACAGCAAAAACATTAGGCTTGGCCAAAACAACTGTTTGGAACATTCTTAAAAAGAAGGAACGCACCGGTGAGCTCAGAAACACCAAAAGACCCGGAAGACCACGGAAAACAACTGTGGTGGATGAACAAAGAATTCTTTCCCTGGTGAAGAAAACACACTTTACAACAGTTGGCCATATCAAGAACACTCTCCAGGATGTAGGTGTAAGTGTGTCAAAGTCAACAATCAAGAGAAGACTTCACCAGAGGGAATACAGAGGGTTCACCACAAGATGTAAACCATTGGTGAGCCTCACAAACAGGAAGGCCAGATTAGAGTTTGCCAAATGACATCTAAAAAAGTCTTCACAGTTCTGGAACAACATCCTATGGACATATGAGACCAAAATCAACTAGTACCAGATTGATAGGCAGAGAAGAGTATGGAGAAGGAAAGGAACTGCTCATGATCCTAAGCATACCACCTCATCAGTAAGGCATCGTGGTGGTAGTGTCATGGCGTGGGGATGTATGGCTGCCAATGGAACTGGTTCTCTTGTATTTTATGATGATGTGACTGATGACAAAAGCAGCAGGATGAATTCTGAAGTGTTTCGGCCAATATTATCTGCTCATATTCAGCCAAATGCTTCAGAACTCATTGGACAACGCTTCACAGTGCAGATGGACAATGACCCAAAGCATACTGCAAAAGCAACCAAAGAGTTTTTTAAGGGAAAGAAGTGGAATGTTATGCAATGGCCAAGTCAGTCATCTGACCTGAATCCGATTGAGCATTCATTTCACTTGCTGAAGACAAAACTGAAGGGAAAATGCCCCAAGAACAAGCAGCAACTGAAAACAGTTGCAGTAGAGGCCTGGCAGAGCATCACCAGGGATGAAACCCAGCATCTGGTGATGTCTATGCGTTCCAGACTTCAGGCTGTAATTGACTGCAAAGGATTTGCAACCAAGTATTAAGAAGTGAAAGTTTGATTTATGATTATTATTATGTCCCATTACTTTTGGCCCCTTAACAAGTGGGAGGCACATATGCAAACTGTTGTAATTCCTACACCGTTCACCTGATTTGGATGTAAATACTCTCAAATTAAAGCTGACAGTCTGCAGTTAAAGCACATCTTGTTTGTTTCATTTCAAATCCATTGTGCTGGTGTATAGAGCCAAAAATGTTAGAATTATGTTGATGTCCCAATATTTATGGACCTGACAGTATAATGCAGGATTTATCAGGGAAGATCTGAGACCAAGAATTTGGGATATTCATGCAATGGGGTGAACCAAGCAGTGGCTTTAGGGTTTATGTTGTCAGCTCCTCATGACTCTGCCCTTGACAACACAAGCTGCTACATCACCACTTGGCCCAGACTGCACATTTTCATTACTGTCTTATGACTTGCATTATATTCTTCATGAAAAGTGAGATAAGTCCTAATACTTTACTGCATTTTCTATGCATCGTCTATTTGCATTCCTACAAGTATATTGAAAGTCAGCCTGACCCTACAAAAGAAGATCATGCAAGTGTTACATCTGCACATCAGATTCAAATATTTGTCATACATTCAGATATTAATATTTGAAACAACTTTAATATTCTTGCAGGATGTGTCACATTTAATCTGACATTTCTGCAGTTTAAGCAACGGACCATCTTGATGATGACAGTCTGACAAAGGCAAATTAACATTTCATGATGCAACCCAAAATATATTTTACTTAGTGGAAACACTTGAATTATCATATGCATAACTATACCTGTCAGAACAATCTTCCAAAATCTGCAGAAAACCCTGTGAACCATGATTTGTATGGAATAGAAAAAATGTGCCCAGGGGACATTCCAGACCATAGATATAGCTCAGATCAACAATGAATGAAATACAGAACTGGAACATCAAACGGATTGTCTTTTCTAAGTCAAACCCTGTCATCAGTTCAATACAGGAAAAGACATCAGCTCAAAACGCAAAGCGGCCATTTTTCTTTTGTGTGTCAGTATATATGTGTATATTAATCATTAGGAGCACATAACTGACAGTTATACTGATGATCCCTAGATAATTAGTACATGGAAAATACTATTGTACCTAACGGCCTAGAGGATACACAGCGCTTCATCTGTACTAATCCTTATCCTTAAGGTGAATGTGTGTTCAAGCTAATAAGTAGTGATGAGCGGCAGGGGCTATATTCGAATTCACGATATTTCACAAATATTTGGGAGAATATTCATCATATATTCGTACATTCAAGATTATTTTCTTGATTGCGAAAAATCAGCAATGTAATATTTGCATAATGTGTGCAAAATATAGGCATGGGTCACTTTTGCTACATTTTCCAAGTTGCTAGAACTTTACTGAGACTGGAGAAAATGGCTTTATATGCAGTTAGACTGCTCCAATATATTCGCGATTGCGCTAATTGGCACTAATGATGCAAATATTTTGGCGCAATACGTGAAACTTCACATTTTAGCAGGTCTGCATGTACAGTCAGGTCCATAAATATTGGGACATCAACACAATGCTAACATTTTTCGCTCTATACACCACCACAATGGGTTTGAAATGAAACAAACAAGATGTGCTTTAACTGCAGACTGTCAGCTTTAATTTGAGGGTATTTACATCCAAATCAGGTGAACGGTGTAGGAATTACAACAGTTTGTATATGTGCCTCCCACTGTTAAGGGACCAAAAGTAATGGGACAATTGTCTTCTCAGCTGTTCCATGGCCAGGTGTGTGTTATTCCCTCATTATCCCAATTACAATAATCAGATAAAAGGTCTAGAGTTCATTTCCAGTGTGCTATTTGCATTTGGAATCTGTTGCTGTCAACTCTCAATATGAGATCCAAAGAACTGTCACTATCAGTGAAGCAAGCAATCATTAGGCTGAAAAAACACAACAAACCCATCAGAGAGATAGCAAAAACATCAGGAGCGGCCAAAACAACAGTTTGGAACATTCTTAAAAAGAAGGAACGCACCGGTGAGCTCAGCAACACCAAAAGACCCAGAAGACCAAGGAAAACAACTGTGGTGGATGACCAAAGAATTCTTTCCCTGGTGAAGAAAACACCCTTCACAACAGTTGGCTAGATCAAGAGCACTCTCCAGGAGGTAGGTGTATGTGTGTCAAAGTCAACAATCAGGAGAAGACTTCACCAGAGTGATTACAGAGGGTTCACCACAAGATGGAAACCATTGGTGAGCCTCAAAAACAGGAAGGACAGATTAGAGTTTGCCAAACGACATCTAAAAAAGCCTTCACAGTTCTGGAACAACATCCTATGGACAGATGAGACCAAGATCAACTTGTACCAGAGTGATGGGAAGAGAAGAGTATAGAGAAGGAAAGGAAATGCTTATGATCCTAAGCATACCACCTCATCAGTGAAGCATGGTGGTGGTAGTGTCATGGCGTGGGCATGTATGGCTGCCAATGGAACGGGTTCTCTTGTATTTATTGATGATGTGACTGCTGACAAAAGCAGCAGGATGAATTCTGAAGTGTTTCAGGCAATATTATCTGCTCATATTCAGCCAAATGCTTCAGAACTCATTGGACGGATCTTCACAGTGCAGATGGACAATGACCCAAAGCATACTGAAAAAGCAACCAAAGAGTTTTTTAAGGGAAAGAAGTGGAATGTTATGCAATGGCCGAGTCAATCACCTGACTTGAATCCGATTGAGCATGCATTTCACTTGCTGAAGACAAAACTGAAGGGAAAATGCCCCAAGAGCAAGCAGGAACTGAAGACAGTTGCAGTAGAGGCCTGGCAGAGCATCACCAGGGATGAAACCCAGCATCTGGTGATGTCTATGCGTTCCAGACTTCAGGCTGTAATTAACTGCAAAGGATTTGCAACCAAGTATTAAAAAGTGAAAGTTTGATTTATGATTATTGTTCTGTCCCATTACTTTTGGTCCCTTAACAAGTGGGAGGCACATATTCAAACTGTTGTAATTCCTGCACCGTTCACCTGATTTGGATGTAAATACCCTCAAATTAAAGCTGACAGTCTGCAGTTAAAGCACATCTTGTTTGTTTCATTTCAAATCCATTGTGGTGGTGTATAGAGCCAGAAATGTTAGAATTGTGTCGATGTCCCAATATTTATGGACCTGACTGTATGTATGGACAGCAGAACCCCACACTGCATGTATGTATGGACAGCAGAATCACACTGCCTAACACACTGCTCTGCAACAGCAACACTATATCACGATCTAACCTACACTGACTATCTCCCACTAACCATCTGTATTATATATATATATATATATATATATATATATATATATATATATATAAAAGCTATCTAACTATCTATCTAATGTAATGAGTGGAAAGCACAGAGCACAGCAATAACACTGCTCTCTCTCTCTCAGAACTTTAAAAAACTGTATAAAATGGCTGCTGGGGAGGTTCTTATACAGTAAGCGGTAGGCAACTTTCCTATTGGTTGCTAGGGATGTTGCTAAGCTCAGACAAAGACATTACAGCCTTCTCATTGGCCCACAAGCAAGAAGGGAGGTTACTGATGAAAAAAAATCTAGAATATTCAAAATTACGAATATATATCACTATTTTCTAAATATTCCCGAATTCTTAAAGTGCCGATATTCATGATTAATATTCGCGATTCGAATATTCGCGCCCAACACTACTAATAAGCATTAAATCCAGGTGGATTTTTCACCATAATAAGGTTATACTGAGAGGCTTAAACAAAAACTGCCCTGGATTGATTGGGAGCATGCTTTCTGTAAAAGGCTAATGGTAACCAACATACATAGTTACTCTTGATAAAAGCCTAGTGTTGACTGCAATACATTGTGAAGATATACCAGGATAGCTTGAGGTAGCTCTCATGTGACTATTAATACTTGAGTTATAATTACTTTTGAAGGCTCTTAGTATAATAATGTGAGATTTCTACAAGATTATGAAGCCTTATATCACATATACTGTAGTATTAGCATATGAATACAAACTGAGACCAAAATGAATAATTCCAATATCTTAGCTTGTATCTATGTGTAGTGCATATGACTTTACAGTGTGGCCTCATATTTCATGACCACCAAGTCTCCACTATCTCTTCACATTGGCTCCCTAGCGGCTCCTCAACTGTTGGTGGTTCCAGATGCTAATGTGCACCAATGGCACTTGGTAGAAGGGTCAAAATCTTATCACTGGCAGCTAATTCTTTGTCCAGAATCATAGAAATCCTTCATATCTTTAATAGTCATTTGCTTTTATTATTCAGAGCATCTCAAACTGATGTGAGACCTGTAAAAAATAACTCTGCCCTAGTTTATCACCAGAGCCTTAAAATGCAGAAGTAGTATAAGTAGTTCACTCAGTGTCAGGCTCGGACTGGCCCACAGGGGTACAGGTGAATCCCACGGTGGGCCCCTAGTATCCCACCCCCTGCACAAGTGGCACATAACAAAGTAGACTTACTGCTCTACTTGCATATATTCAATGTACAGCACCTCAACCAGCCTATGTTCATATAAAAAAAACTTGATAGATTATTAAAGAAACTCACCAGTTTATTATTATAGACACGATCAGAGCTGAGAGGACTTCTAGGTATAGAAGGAAGCTACCAGTATCCTCTTTTCCCTAGGAACTACAGTGGGATGCGAAAGTTTGGGCAACCTTGTTAATCGTCATGATTTTCCTGAATAAATCGTTGGTTGTTACCATAAAAAAGTCAGTTAAATATATCATATAGGAGACACACACAGTGATATTTGAGAAGTGAAATTAAGTTTATTGGATTTACAGAAAGTGTGCTATAATTGTTTAAACAAAATTAGGCAGGTGCATAAATTTGGGCACCACAAAAAAGAAATTAAATCAATATTTAGTAGATCCTCCTTTTGCAGAAATTACAGCCTCTAAACGCTTCCTGTAGGTTCCAATGAGAGTCTGGTTTCTGGTTGAAGGTATTTTGGACCATTCCTCTTTACAAAACATCTTTAGTTCATTCAGGTTTGATGGCTTCCGAGCATGGACAGCTCTCTTTAAGTCACACCACAAATTTTCAATTATATTCAGGTCTGGGGACTGAGATGGCCATTCCAGAACGTTGTACTTGTTCCTCTGCATAAATGCCTTAGTGGATTTTGAGCAGTGTTTAGGGTCGTTATCTTGTTGAAAGATCCAGCCCCGGCGCAGCTTCAGCTTTGTCACTGATTCCTCGACATTGGTCTCCAGAATCTGCTGATACTGAGTGGAATCCATGCGTCCCTCAACTTTGACAAGATTCCCAGTCCCTGCACTGGCCACACAGCCTCACAGCATGATGGAACCACCACCATATTTTACTGTAGGTAGCAGGTGTTTTTCTTGGAATGCTGTGTTCTTTTTCCTCCATGCATAACGCCCCTTGTTATGGCCAAATAACTCAATTTTAGTTTCATCAGTCCACAGCACCTTATTCCAAAATGAAGCTGGCTTGTCCAAATGTGCTTTAGCCCACCTCAAGCGGCACTTTTTGTGCTGTGGGCGGAGAAAAGGCTTCCTCTGCATCACTCTCGCATACAGCATCTCCTTGTGTAAAGTGCGCCGAATGGTTGAACGATGCACAGTGACTACATCTGCAGCAAGATGATGTTGTAGGTCTTTGGTGCTGGTTTGTGGGTTGACTCTGACTGTTCTCACCATTTGTCGCTTTTGTCTATCCGAGATTTTTCTTGGTCTGCCACTTCAAGCCTTAACTTGAACTGAGCCTGTGGTCTTCCATTTCCTCAATATGTTCCTAACTGTGGAAACAGACAGCTGAAATCTCTGAGACAGCTTTCTGTATCCTTCCCCTAAACCATGATGGTGAACAATCTTTGTCTTCAGGTCATTTGAGAGTTGTTTTGAGACCCCCATGTTTCTACTCTTCAGAGAAAATTAAAAGAGGAGGGAAACTTACAATTGATCCTCTTAAATACTCTTTCTCATAATTGGATTCACCTGTGTATGTAGGTCAGGGGTCACTGAGCTTACCAAGCCAATTTGAGTTCCAATAATTAGTTCTAAAGGTTTTGGAATCAATAAAATGACAACAGTGCCCAAATTTATGCACCTGCCTAATTTTGTTTAAACAATTATAGCACACTTTCTGTAAATCCAATAAACTTCATTTCACTTCTCAAATATCACTGTGTGTGTCTCCTATATGATATATTTAACTGACATTTTTTATCATAACAACCAACGATTTATACAGGAAAAACATGAAAAACATGATGATTAACAAGGTTGCCCAAACTTTTGCATCCCACTGTACCTTCTCAAGGTTGCTGCAGGGACCCCCATATTCAATCAACTGGTAGCATCTTACTGCTGTGTGAGCAGATAATATTTAAATATATCCGTACTGCGGGTCCCCAAAATACATTTTACTGGTGGGCCCTAGGCACCCCAGTCTGACACTGCTCAGTGCTATCCTATACAATGGGCAAACCGTTGGCCAGATGCAACCAACAGCTACAGGACTGCATGGATTGCTGTTTGTTAATAGTGTTACCTAAAACCACTTGCCCAATAACAAAAAGCAAGCACTTCTTTAACTAGTAATCAATGAGGTACTTTAGCTTTTGGCTGCATCGGGGACACAGTTCGGCTATGCCATGCAGCACCCAATACTCAGGACAACATCCATATGGTTTACATTCAGCAAACAGTTTATAACCTAGCTAGTTATGGCATGCAAAACCATTGGGACTAATTATAAAGCACAAAATATTGGGGCTGGGACCGGGCAAGTTTAATAAAATAGTTCTAATAATAACATAATAAAAATAATAATTTTCTTGTTTATAAACAAGCTTGTTCTAGTCTTGAACAGTTTATGTAGTAGAGTTCTCAGCAGAGCTTCAATTTGTCAATTGCAAAATCTCTGAATAGCATGCTCCATGCTGTAAATTAAGAGCAGCCTTGGCAATAATTCATCTCAGTGTCGGAGTGAAGATATATGTATGTGGACAAGAGCGCTCGGCTGGCACCAGTATTATCAGTGATTTGGATAACTAGGATCTGGCTATTCTGAATATCAGAAGAAGCTAGCATTCATTACAGCGTATTGTACTGTCCAATGAGCATACAACCTTGTTCTAATATGTCATTCATCTGAATGAAAGGATCACACTCTCTTAGGAAATATGTGACTGGTTAAACATCACTAAAGATTTTTTTCTGCATCAGTTCCAATGTGGAACCCTGTGGTTGCCTTATTTAAGTTATGCCCATTAAAATCTAAATATGGCAGCAGTTATCCCAGCAAGCACCCAGTAACAACAAATATACAGTGATTCTTCAGCTGGAACTGAAAGAATTAAAGGGAATAACAAATCTTATAAATGCACAAGGAACTATTGGGAAACTACACCATTTTTTTATTTTTTTTGACAAATTAAGCCTTCTCATTATTCTGAATAGGAATATTGCATGTCATTTAGCACTTGTGCTGCCGGACAATCCCCCTAATTTTTGACGAGGTACACAGCTCATCAGAAATTAGGCATACTGTATACTCCAGAAGTCCATGCTTTGATTAGTAGAGATCATGCTGAGATCTCCACTGATCCTTAAAATAAAGGGCAGCTCCAGATACAAGTGGTAAAATTCATTTATTCATAAGTTTTATTCTAAATACTAAAAATGCACTGAGTGTAACCACAGATTCTAACAAGCAAATAAGTGGCCAAAGGCCAAACAAAAATATGGTAAGCATGAGGTAGACTACATTAGTCTACAGTCGTGGCCAAAAGTTTTGAGAATGACACAAATATTAGTTTTCACAAAGTTTGCTGCTAAACTGCTTTTAGATCTTTGTTTCAGTTGTTTTTGTGATGTAGTGAAATATAATTACACGCACTTCATACGTTTCAAAGAACAATTACATGACATTTATGCAAAGAGTCAGTATTTACAGTGTTGGCCCTTCTTTGTCAGGACCTCTGCAATTCGACTGGGCATGCTCTCAATCAACTTCTGGGCCAATTCCTGACTGATAGCAACCCATTCTTTCATAATCACTTCTTGGAGTTTGTCAGAATTAGTGGGTTTTTGTTTGTCCACCCGCATCTTGAGGATTGACCACAAGTTCTCAATGGGATTAAGATCTGGGGAGTTTCCAGGCCATGGACCCAAAATGTCAACGTTTTGGTCCCCGAGCCACTTAGTTATCACTTTTGCCTTATGGCACGGTGCTCCATCGTGCTGTAAAATGCATTGTTCTTCACCAAACTGTTGTTGGATTGTTGGAAGAAGTTGCTGTTGGAGGGTGTTTTGGTACCATTCTTTATTCATGGCTGTATGGCAAAATTGTGAATGAGCCCACTTCCTTGGATGAGAAGCAACCCCACACATGAATGGTCTCAGGAGGCTTTACTGTTGGCATGACACAGAACTGATGGTAGCGCTCACCTTTTCTTCTCCGGACAAGCCTTTTTCCAGATGCCCCAAACAATCTAAAAGAGGCTTCATCAGAGAATATGACTTTGCACCAGTCCTCAGCAGTCCATTCACCATACTTTCTGCAGAAGATCAATCTGTCCCTGATGATTTTTTTGGAGAGAAGTGGCTTCTTTGCTGCCCTTCTTGACACCAGGCCATCTTCCAAAAGTCTTCGCCTCACTGTGCGTGCAGATGCGCTCACACCTGCCTGCTGTCATTCCTGAGCAAGCTCTGCACTGGTGGCACTCCGATCTCACAGTAGAATCCTCTTTAGGAGACGATCCTGGCACTTGCTGAACTTTCTTGGACGCCCTAAAGCCTTCTTAACAAGAATTGAACCTCTTTTCTTGAAGTTCTTGATGATCCTATAAATTGTTGATTGAGGTGCAATCTTAGTAGCCACAATATGCCTGTGAAGCAATTTTTATGCAACGCAATGATGGCTGCACGCGTTTCTTTGCAGGTCACCATGGTTAACAATGGAAGAACAATGATTTCAAGCATCACCCTCCTTTTAACATGTCAAGTCTGCCATTTTAACCCAATCAGCCTGACATAATGATCTCCAGCCTTGTGCTCGTCAACATTCTCACCTGAGTTAACAAGACGATTACTGAAATGATCTCAGCAGGTCCTTTAATGACAGCAATGAAATGCAGTGGAAATTTCTTTTTGGGATTAAGTTAATTTTCATGGCAAAGAAGTACTATGCAATTCATCTGATCACTCTTCATAACATTCTGCAGTATATGCAAATTGCTATTATAAAAACTTGAGCAGCAACTTTTCCAATTTCCAATATTTATGTAATTCTCAAAACTTTTGGCCACGACTGTGCAGTAGAGATAGTCTACAGTAAGAGGTAGACTCTACAGTTAGTGGTAGACCCTACTTAGGAGTACTCATTGTGAATGACCTACACATCTTCGGCCTGACTGTTTCACATGAGTGTATGGTAAGACCAATAGTAATCTAATAGAGATAAGTAGGGTTGAGCGAACCCAAACTGCAATGTTCGAGTTCGTACTGAACTTTGCGAGTTCGGGTAACCGGACCCGAACTTTTTCACTGAAGTTCGGGTTCGGTGTTCGGGTGTTAAGGCCATCTTATTTAGCATTCTGTCTTAAGAATGCTATTAAATGAAGTTCGGGTCCCTATTGACTTTAATGGGGTCCGGGTTCGGGGTCAAGTTCAGGTCCCGAACTTTGACCTAAAGTTCGGCTGAACCTGGCGAACCTGAACTTCCACGGGTTCGCTCATACCTATAGATAAGTTGATATCTAAAAGTATCCAGAAGCGATGGAGTTATACTTCTGGCTACTTTTACATATCTACTTATCTACAAGTGTCTATATTTCATTACTATTGCTCTAATGTCTATTACCCATACTTTTCATTTTTGGACTGGCCTTGAGCTATTTGTGTGTTAGTATCCGTGATTATTCATGGGGATGTTTTAAGTATTTAGGAATAATGGTTATCTGCCCTCCGAGTTAATACAACACCTGCTTTGCTCTTTGAGAGCAGTCAAGCACAGCCAAGCTGAACTGCAACCACAACGCTAAGCCGAGCCCCTCCTGCCCCTTTCTTTTAACCATTGATCGGGTTCTCTGCATTTGGACACACACTTATGAAAAATACAAACAAGTTATGATGTGTCAAACATTACAGCAAACAATAAATTTTATTTAAAGATTAGTTTTTAAATCGTTCACATTGGGCACTATCTGGGCAATTTATCAAAACTGTTTCATCTAATAACACTCTTGATCTAGTTTGTAGTGGAGTGATCTTCTTGGCAGGTCTATGTGACAGAAAGTGAAATCTCAGCTACCGAGGAGCTGATGTAGATTTAAAGGGAATTTTTCAGGTACCCCAATCCCTATTAAGTACACTACTAGATGAACAATACTGCTGCCACCAGCCTCATATAACTAATTTGTATAGTCATACTCACACTCATTCCCCCAGCATGCACCTCCAAATGGACAGTGAAATACATTAAAAGGAGTCATTCTGAGGTCCTCTCCATTATGTACTCATGCTTGGTAGTCCTCTCAATGTATTCCATTGCTGGCTTGGGGGTGCACAGAGGGACAAAAGGGAAGAGTTTGGACATACAAGCAATCTAAGACCAATGGCAGAAGAACTATTCATGTAGAACTGTACTAAAAAGGGCTTGCAAGATTTGTGATTTATGTAAAAGAATTTAGGAAAGTGGGGGTGGGTTAACTTTGAGTTAAGTGGAAATCCGATTTATTATTATTTATCAATAAAGCGCCATTCATTCCATCGCGCTGTATTATGAAATAATCCATCGCACATATATATGAAAAGGGGTATACATACATAATACAGACAATTGCACTAAGCATGAACAAGACGAGTTACAGACTGGTACAGTAGGACCCTGCCCGCGATGGTTTACAATCCACGAGGTATGTAGGAAGGACACAGTAGGTGGTTCTATTTATTATAGAAGCTTACTGATTTTGGATAGCATGTTCCAACCAAACACTTCAGTAATTTATTACCAACGGGTATCTGTAGCATGCTACATAAAATACAGCAAAACAAAAACCTCTTCACAGCTCATATATGCTCTTTTCTTCTGCAGTACTGCAGGGTTAAGCTTTAAATATGATCATCTATTCTTATACATGCATCATTTCATCACCTCCCGAAGGCTTCTAGGGCAAACTAATGGGCGTAACTATAGCCTTAGCAGCCATAGCCAAAGCTATGGGGCCCAGAGGTGAGGGTGCCCTATCAAGTGCAAGTACATTGTACCTTTTTTGCGGGAATTGCAATATACTGTAGTGGCTTTTTGCTATAAAGCGGGTTTTCAGATATATGATGTTATTATACATACCTTTAATTACTGCTGCTTATGTTACTGTTTTCATTTTCTTACACTGGGTGGTGGGGGCCCCATCTTAATTTGCTATGGGACCATAGGAATCATAGTTATACCCCTGGGCTCACTCCTAATATCTACATTTTTAGTAGATACAATATGACCATGTCTATAACTGATCCTAATGGTTGGTACTCTATGACTACAAAAACCAAACACTGAGTAAAAACAAACAGCCTTGTGTTCCATCACATATGTCACATATAAAACTACAATAAAAACAGAATAAGCATCAAACAACATACTTCTCGTTTTAGCGATCATCCTCAAGAACATCAATATATGACTTTTACATGGACAAATATTTGAATTTGCAGAACTGTATCATACAGCTTCTTCATTTTGGGGACACACTGGATCATTTAATCTACCACATATCTTAATATTCTATGAAAAGTCACATGAGAGAATTCTGAAGCTTATTTCATTGATAAATATTGAACAGCTCCTTATTCTAATTAACTTTAAGTCACAAGCGGTCAGTTTTGACATTTACATCACAAGTTCATCTATCCCTTTTATTAATTAAAGTCCATAATACAGTGCTCTAAAAGGCACAATGGTCAACATAATTAAGTTAATGTTTTCTTTCTGAATGACTTTAGATCTGACTTCATGTCAAGATGTTACACAAAAAAAGGCTGCAATAATTTACTTGTCACCCAAAGGAAATCTAAAGTCTTCATCCATTTTTAATCTTTGCATAGCTCTACAGGGATAATGTGCTAACTGTGTTATTTCTATTATTAATAAGTGTATGCAGTGTACAGTATGTGAAAAATACAGAGACACAGAAAGAAATTTACCTGTGGATAAGGGTCCATTCAGACGTCCGCAATTCTGTTCTGCATTTTGCGGAATGGATGGCAGACCCAGATCCGGAAATGCAGACCCGCACTTCTGGGTCCACAATTCCGATCCCGAAAAAAATAGAACATGTCCTATTCTTGTCCGCAATTGCGGACAAAAATAGGCATATTCTATTAGTGCCGGCAATGTGCGGTCCACAAAATGCGGAACGCACATTGCCGGTGTACGTTTAGCGGCTCCGTGGAGCCGCAAAACACACACGGATGTGTGAATGGGGCCTTAAACTGTGTCCCTGACTCATGTTCAGGTCTTTTGATGCAGTTTTTTTTATAGCCAGAATCAAAAAGGCAGGAAGTAGTATTTGTCCTTAATACTTTCTTTCCTTTTATAATTAACCTAATCAAGACCTTAGGGATAAAACACTGCTGCCACTTATTTTATAGTATACCACTGCCATATCCCCCATGAACTGTCTTCTGCCTATTATATAGTGCGCCACTGCAATACCCCCCATGAACTGTGCCTGCTAATGCTGTCTGCTGCTTAATATATAGTGTGCCACTGCTTTACCCCACCAGGAATGAAGTCCTCACTGCTCAGTAAAGTTTCTCTGGTATTTGCTAGGCCAGCCAATTGGCGGCAGGCTCTGCCAACACTGCTAAGGCTAATTGGCCAGCCTAAGATACAGCAGATAGATGGTGCACTTGGGAATGGACTGAACAAAACCACAAATGGCCTGGGTAAGGATGGGGGGCTACTGGAGCACAGGAAATGGAGAAGCAGTGGGTGTAGAGCCAGAAAGTGGGGCCTAAGTTCCAGCAGGGACTCAGGGTGGGAGAGCCATTGTATAAAGTGCAATTAGGTGGTGGGGCATTTCATCCACGAGCAACTCCCCTTCTCAGATAGGCCCCATAGCAGCTTCATGGTCTGCCTCCATTGGAAGTATACCACTTTGCTTAAGACTTGACTGAGTGAACTTTCACCTTAATATTATCTACCAGTGATAAGGCTTTGACCCTGGTACCACACTGGTCCAAGTACCCAAGTAGCAGTGTGTTTACATTCCTGCAGCCACTAGATCACTAGAGCCACATGGAGGGGGGTCCAAAAGCTTCATGTGGCTCCTGAGAACAATGAAAATAACTTGCACATTCTTTTATTCAGATTGTTTTAAAAAGAAATAAAACTATCTTTTTATGACTTGTGTTATACCTTATGTAAGACTTTGTTTTTTCCTTTCCCCAATTTAAATGTAGTAATATAATTTCTTTTGCAGTGAAAAATTGCTGCCATAGAGAACAATAATGTGTTATTTATCTGGACGCCAGAAATAGACATTGGGACAGGAGCATTCTGCACATCCCTAACTAAATAAGTGAATTTAAGAATGTCTTACATTTCCTAGCACCATTTGATCCTTATTATAAGTCTAGTCCAGCTAGAGAGTCTCATTATGCTCCTGGCAAGCCGGAGGAAATTAAGCCCTTTGCAGGGAAAAAGAAAATACAAATCCGGTTAAAAGTTATCAAAAGCTTACAAGCTTGTAAGCAGAAGGCAGCTACTTATTGCAATCTTGAAACACGTCTAGTAGATGCTGACATTTGCTTCAAATTTAATGAAAGCTTAGGATAGGGAGTTCTAATGATTTGAACCAACTGGATAAATCTTTCAAAGCCAACAATAAAATGAACCAAGGAGTTACAGGCTCTTCTTACTGGAACACTTCTCTTCTAAAATTCAATTTAGTTGAAAGGTCTTTACATACCCCAGGAATCATTCTTCCCACTTTTCCTGTGTTTCTTTCTGCTTACAGTTTGTATCTCTCTAATTAAACCTTCCTGACATTAGCTGCAAGTGTGGCTCAAATAATGTCAGTGCTAATTTTATCTTCCATGATCAATGCCTTATCTGGCAGCTACAAAAATAAAAGCTGTACAGTGAAAGCATCTTTACAGGTGAATGGTGTCAAAATAAAATACCTTGTGCTTAAATCCATATGAACTTATGATGTTGCTGCCATGATACAAAGTTAGTATATTCGTACTACTGCATAAACAATTTACTATATATTTATTTTACCATAGACTCATTTGACACGTGCCCTAATAAACCCTTCTCTGAGATACAGACCTCACGTACATGGAAATACTATGTGTGATTCACAGAATTTTTCAGAATATTTGATTCGGGTGTGAATTAATTAATATTATAATTATTTATTTTAAACCACCATTAATTCCATGGTGCTGTAAATCAAGAGGGTACACGTACATAATATAAAAATACAGTAAACAATAAACAGTTAACAGACTGGTATAGTGGAGGAGATGACCCTGCCTACAAGAGCTTACAATTGTATATAAACCAAAAGTCAGGTAAACACCAAGAGATACCCACATGTAATACTCCACTAGAAAAGAGATGTGAACTTCAGTTTTTCTCACAAAATGAGTACTGAATTTTCCCAAATTACTCTTCTATGAATGAGAAGGGAAAGTCAGTTGTCATTCCAAAAGGACAAGAAAGCGGAGTAGCGCAAGAGAAAATTGCTGTTATGACCAGTGGGTGGGACTCACTGGTCAAATCAGAGAGTGTGGATTCTCTATGTCAACCAAAGTATGGCAGCCACTAACCCTTAGGGTGTTTTTCAGCACTCTCACAAGAGACAGGACAAAACATAGCAAGAGAGAAACTGAACCACTACTTACAGGATTGGCTAATATGGTTGACAGCTGTCTAACAGCCAACAGGTAACGTTCCAATAGCTCAAGATGCAGTAAGAACCGCAGTTAGTGTGAACTGAGTCCAATAGCAGACACGATGGTGAGAAGTGGTATTGCAAAAAAGCTGAAGTGTGGTCAGAGACAAGTCAGAGGTCAGAAGATGATATCAGATAATAGTGTGGTACAGAGGATCAGACATTAATTGATGCAGGTGGCAGGCAAACAGAATGGTCAAATACAGAAGATCAGATCAGAACACCTTTGCTTTACAGAAAGTAACTAAGCACTCAGGAAACTTCCTGGAAGAAGAAACTGCTATTTAACCATGGGCCATGTTGCTAGGCAGGAAGTATAAATGACAGGAAGAGTCAGGCACGCGCCCCTAAGGGACACCAGCATGGGATGGAGCACAGAGGAAGTGTGGCCGGAGGATGTGTTTGGCAGGCACGTGCCTGCCATATCTGGTGGAGATAACAGCAGGCAAGAGATTCTGGGGGCATGACAGGAGAGACGGCAGGAGGTAGAGGAGAAGGCTTAGGCCTAACAATTGCTCTGGTTAGTTGAGTGACCTTTGTTGAGGTCTTGGGGGTTTTCTTTTTCATTAGGGAGACCACCTAGTATGCATGTGTAGTATTGTAGTCCACCCAATACTGCTCTGCGTTTCTGGGAAAATATATGCAAAATAGCATATCTTACTTCTACAGACATCAGATAGGTTAAGTCAGAGTTAGGCACTCTACAGCACTCCAGCTGTCATTTAACTACAACTCCCAGCATGCATAGTTTCTCTGCTCTTCTCAGAATTCCCATAGAAACAAATGGAGCATGCTGGAAATTTAGTTTCCCAACAGCTGGAGTGCTGAAGATTGCTGACTTCTGGGCTAAGTTTTCTTTTCTTTTTGAGATTGTTCTAGAGAATATTCTATTTGAATAACTTTCCCAGAAAACCAAAGGTGTACAACTTAGCTTTCCTTTATGAAAAAAACTATTTAATAGTTTTTTGGGACAAATTCCCAATTGATCTCTAGAATGGATGCCATACTGCAATACATGGACTGCACTATAGGACATTATATGGAACTATATGCACTCCATATGCTGAATCGTTGTTCTATGTGAGCAATACTTTTAAAGCAGAAGGCCCCTTAATAATGTATGTGCAACACTGGAGTTAATGTATTAGCTCATAGAGTTCTATGGATATTTACATAATATTGCCAACAGATTTATTTGACATGTGCCAATTAGATTTCCTGTGAGATTAACATATGTGTCCTTTCTTACCTTTTCTCTTTGCTTGTCATTTCCTGAGATATAAGCTAGCCAGCTTTAAAATTGATTTTGATTTTGTGATACTCTATATGATATATGCATCTATATGTGGCCCCCAAGTGGTTGTGATATGGATTGCTGCATGCTAAGAGGAAAGATGTATACTATACCTGTATGCTAAGACATGATATAAACAGAGCCATACATTTTAAAGGGACACTTTTGTTAAAAAGGGATATTTTTTAAAACTAAGGGGCAGCGAAAAGCAGCAGCAAACAGGAAGAAAGAAGGGAGACGGCACGTGCACACTGCATGCGCTGTCTCCTCTTACAGCTGATCAGTGGTGATGACGGGAGAACCCCGCCAATCTGGGGTCATCAGTATGAAAAGCACAGACAACCCCTTTAAATGCAAAATATTGTTTTCTATAGCAGTCAATAAAGAGGTAAATCTTCTATACAGATAGGTAACTCGTTGTCAGTTTACTGCTGCTGTGAGGGTCAGGTGTTGTTTAAAGGGTAAACTTCATAAAAATAGTTTAGAATTGGGATAAAGATGCCCACAAAACATCATTGGATTGATTACTGTAATGTGTAATATTATAATTGAGTCAGTCATCCCCTTCCCTCCCTGGTCAGAGTGAATGGTCTGACTGACAATGAAGAAATTTTGCATGCTAGAATTCCAAAGAAAGGCAGAAGTTAAAGAGGAAGTATAATACATGGAGTGACTTCAAAATATTATATCTTGAACATCAACCACTCATTAATAAACATAGAATATTTACATATGTATAAGTTGTTAATATGTAATAAATAAAAATGTGATTTTGTCCCTTTAAAAAAAAACTGGAAGGGACACAGAAAGTCTCCATACAACTTCTCCTCTGCCTTTCCACAACCAGTTTATTACAGACCAGTGGCTGATCATAACAGAGTGTTTTAGGGTGGCTGTTTCAAGAATGATGCCATGGGGGGTCATGGCTACCCAAATCATACCACAGTTGCACAATAACAGTGAGCACTCCTGTAACAAAACATCAGAGAAGAGGGGAGTGAAAGGAGTGAGGTAGAGAGGACACATAACTCACTATTTATGTGCATTCTCCAATCATCTTGTAGCAGCATCTCCTGAGTATGAACATAAGACTTCTCACCCTCTGTCTTTAATGAAAGTTCTGGTCCAGGCGGCAGCTCTGTTATTATCTGAGGTGGGAGGCAGGACTTGGGAGAGGAGAAGCACTGTGTCATTGAAATACTATCATTTTTTCCACCAGAAACATTTAGTAAAACTACAAATGGACTCCAAACAGACTCTGTAGACCATCAAAACAGTGCAGGCAGCAGGTGCACACTCCCTTCTGCTTAATACTGCTCTGTCACTGTCATAGCCTCAGTCTGAACATTCCCAGAGTCCTCGGCATAGCTGAAGCCAGAGTCCACTATTTCAGGATTTGCTGGTCCCTTTTTGTATTCAAAAAGTAGGTTGAGGTTTCCTGTTTAGTAACATAGTAACATAGTTTGTAAGGCTGAAAAAATAGACATCTGTATATCCAGTTCAGACTTTTATCCTGCAAGTTGATTCAGAGGGAGGCAAAAAAAAAAAACAACTGTGAGGTATTGAGGTACAAGCCAATTGTGCTCGTTTTAGGTAAAAAAAAAAAACTGTCAGAATAACTCTGTGGATTAATGACCCTTCTCCAGAAATCTAATAACTATAACCTATAATATTATTGCACTCCGGAAATACACCCAAGCCCTTCTTGAACTCTTTTAGTGAGTTCACCATCATAGGCTCACTGCTCTTATAGTAAAGAATCCTCTTCTACAGTATGAGTACATCCCTCACATTTTTGTAAATATTTTATTCTATCTCTTCATGGGACAACACTGAAGATATGACACTTTGATCAGATGTAAAGTAGTCAGTGTACAGCTTGTATAACAGTGTAAATTTGGTGTGCCCTCAAAATAACTCAACACACAGCCATTAATGTCTAAACCGCTCGCAACATAAGTGAGTACACTCCTAACTGAAAATGGCAAAATTTTGCCCAGTTAGCCTTTTTCCCTCCCCATGTGACTTGTTAGTGTTACAAGGTCTAAGGTGTGAATGGGGAGCAGATGTGTTAAATTTGGTGTTATCGCTCTCAGTCTCTCTTATGCTGGTCAATGGAAATTTAACATGGCACCTCATGACAAAGAACTCTCGGAGGCCAAGACTATACAGCGGTTTAACAAGACAGGTTCCCAGGCCTTTATCATGGTTGACCAGAGAAGTTTAATGCACATGCTCAGTGTCGAAGTTGTCTAAGATGTATGAGTGCTGTCAGCATTGCTTCAGAGGTTAACCACCTCAGCCCCCAGTGCTTAAACACCCTGAAAGACCAGGCCACTTTTTACACTTCTGACCTACACTACTTTCACCGTTTATTGCTCGGTCATGCAACTTACCACCCAAATGAATTTTACCTCCTTTTCTTCTCACTAATAGAGCTTTCATTTGGTGGTATTTCATTGCTGCTGACATTTTTACTTTTTTTGTTATTAATCGAAATTTAACGATTTTTTTGCAAAAAAATGACATTTTTCACTTTCAGTTGTAAAATTTTGCAAAAAAAACGACATCCATATATAAATTTAGCTCTAAATTTATTGTTCTACATGTCTTTGATAAAAAAAAAATGTTTGGGTAAAAAAAAAATGCTTTGGGTAAAAGTTATAGCGTTTACAAACTATGGTACAAAAATGTGAATTTCCGCTTTTTGAAGCAGCTCTGACTTTCTGAGCACCTGTCATGTTTCCTGAGGTTCTACAATGCCCAGACAGTACAAACACCCCACAAATGACCCCATTTCGGAAAGTACACACCCTAAGGTATTCGCTGATGGGCATAGTGAGTTCATAGAACTTTTTATTTTTTGTCACAAGTTAGCGGAAAATGATGATTTTTTTTTTTGATTTTTTTTTCTTACAAAGTCTCATATTCCACTAACTTGTGACAAAAAATAAAAACTTCCATGAACTCACTATGCCCATCACGAAATACCTTGGGGTCTCTTCTTTCCAAAATGGGGTCACTTGTGGGGTAGTTATACTGCCCTGGCATTCTAGGGGCCCAAATGTGTGGTAAGGAGTTTGAAATCAAATTCTGTAAAAAATGACGAGTGAAATCCGAAAGGTGCTCTTTGGAATGTGGGCCCCTTTGCCCACCTAGGCTGCAAAAAAGTGTCACACATCTGGTATCTCCGTATTCAGTAGAAGTTGGGGAATGTGTTTTGGGGTGTCATTTTACATATACCCATGCTGGGTGAGATAAATATCTTGGTCAAATGCCAACTTTGTATAAAAAAATGGGAAAAGTTGTCTTTTGCCAAGATATTTCTCTCACCCAGCATGGGTATATGTAAAAAGACACCCCAAAACACATTCCCCAACTTCTACTGAATACGGAGATACCAGATGTGTGACACTTTTTTGCAGCCTAGGTGGGCAAAGGGGCCCACATTCCAAAGAGCACCTTTCGGATTTCACTCGTCATTTTTTACAGAATTTGATTTCAAACTCCTTACCACACATTTGGGCCCCTAGAATGCCAGGGCAGTATAACTACCCCACAAGTGACCCCATTTTGGAAAGAAGAGACCCCAAGGTATTCGCTGATGGGCATAGTGAGTTCATGGAAGTTTTTATTTTTTGTCACAAGTTAGTGGAATATGAGACTTTGTATGAAAAAAAAAAAAAAAAAAAAAAATCATCATTTTCCACTAACTTGTGACAAAAAATAAAAAATTCTAGGAACTCGCCATGCCCCTCACGGAATACCTTGGGGTGTCTTCTTTCCAAAATGGGGTCACTTGTGGGGTAGTTATACTGCCCTGGCATTTTCCAGGGGCCCTAATGTGTGGTAAGTAGGTAAATGACCAGTGAAATCCGAAAGGTGCTCTTTGGAATATGGGCCCCTTTGCCCACCTAGGCTGCAAAAAAGTGTCACACATCTGGTATCTCCGTACTCGGGAGAAGTTGGGGAATGTGTTTTGGGGTGTCTTTTTACATATACCCATGCTGGGTGAGAGAAATATCTTGGCAAAAGACAACTTTTCCCATTTTTTTATACAAAGTTGGCATTTGACCAAGATATTTATCTCACCCAGCATGGGTATATGTAAAATGACACCCCAAAACACATTCCCCACATTCTCCTGAGTACGGAGATACCAGATGTGTGACACTTTTTTGCAGCCTAGGTGGGCAAAGGGGCCCATATTCCAAAGAGCACCTTTCGGATTTCACTCGTCATTTTTTACAGAATTTGATTTCAAACTCCTTACCACACATTTGGGCCGCTAAAATACCAGGGCATTATACCTACCCCACAAGTGACCCCATTTTGGAAAGAATAGACCCCAAGGTATTCGCTGATGGGCATAGTGAGTTCATGGAAGTTTTTATTTTTTGTCACAAGTTAGTGGAATATGAGACTTTGTATGAAAAAAAAAAAAAAAAAAAAAATCATCATTTTCCACTAACTTGTGACAAAAAATAAAAAATTCTAGGAACTCGCCATGCCCCTCACGGAATACCTTGGGGTGTCTTCTTTCCAAAATGGGGTCACTTGTGGGGTAGTTATACTGCCCTGGCATTTTCCAGGGGCCCTAATGTGTGGTAAGTAGGTAAATGACCAGTGAAATCCGAAAGGTGCTCTTTGGAATATGGGCCCCTTTGCCCACCTAGGCTGCAAAAAAGTGTCACACATCTGGTATCTCCGTACTCGGGAGAAGTTGGGGAATGTGTTTTGGGGTGTCTTTTTACATATACCCATGCTGGGTGAGAGAAATATCTTGGCAAAAGACAACTTTTCCCATTTTTTTATACAAAGTTGGCATTTGACCAAGATATTTATCTCACCCAGCATGGGTATATGTAAAATGACACCCCAAAACACATTCCCCACCTTCTCCTGAGTACGGAGATACCAGATGTGTGACACTTTTTTGCAGCCTAGATGCGCAAATGGGCCCAAATTCCATTTAGGAGGGCATTTTTAGACATTTGGATACCAGACTTCTTCTCACGCTTTGGGGCCCCTAGAATGCCAGGGCAGTATAAATACCCCACATGTGACCCCATTTTGGAAAGAAGACACCCCAAGGTATTCAATGAGGGGCATGGCGAGTTCATAGAAATTTTTTTTTTTTGGCACAAGTTAGCGGAAATTGATATTTTTTATTTTTTTCTCACAAAGTCTCCCGTTCCGCTAACTTGGGACAAAAATTTCAATCTTTCATGGACTCAATATGCCCCTCACGGAATACCTGGGGGTGTCTTCTTTCCGAAATGGGGTCACATGTGGGGTATTTATACTGCCCTGGCATTCTAGGGGCCCTAAAGCGTGAGAAGAAGTCTGGAATATAAATGTCTAAAAAATTTTACGCATTTGGATTCCGTGAGGGGTATGGTGAGTTCATGTGAGATTTAATTTTTTGTCACAAGTTAGTGGAATATGAGACTTTGTAAGAAAAAAAAATAATAATTCCGCTAACTTGGGCCAAAAAAATGTCTGAATGGAGCCTTACAGGGGGGTGATCAATGACAGGGGGGTGATCAATGACAGGGGGGTTGATCAATGACAGGGGGTTGATCAATGACAGGGGGGTGATCAATGACAGGGGGGTGATCAATGACAGGGGGGGTGATCAATGACAGGGGGGGTGATCAATGACAGGGGGGGTGATCAATGACAGGGGGGGTGATCAATGACAGGGGGGGTGATCAATGACAGGGGGGGTGATCAATGACAGGGGGGGTGATCAATGACAGGGGGGTAATCAATGACAGGGGGGTGATCAGGGAGGCTATATGGGGTGATCACCACAGTCATTGATCATGCCCCTGTAAGGCTTCATTCAGACGTCCGGATGCGTTTTGCGGATCCGATCCATCTATCAGTGGATCCGTAAAAATCATGCGGACGTCTGAATGGAGCTTTACAGGGGGGTAATCAATGACAGGGGGGTGATCAATGACAGGGGGGTGATCAGGGAGTCTATATGGGGTGATAACCACAGTCATTGATCATGCCCCTGTAAGGCTTCATTCAGACGTCCGGATGCGTTTTGCGGATCCGATCCATCTATCAGTGGATCCGTAAAAATCATGCGGACATCTGAATGGAGCTTTACAGGGGGGTGATCAGGGAGTCTATATGGGGTGATCACCACAGTCATTGATCATGCCCCTGTAAGGCTTCATTCAGACGTCCGGATGCGTTTTGCGGATCCGATCCATCTATCAGTGGATCCGTAAAAATCATGCGGACGTCTGAATGGAGCTTTACAGGGGGGTAATCAATGACAGGGGGGTGATCAATGACAGGGGGGTGATCAGGGAGTCTATATGGGGTGATAACCACAGTCATTGATCATGCCCCTGTAAGGCTTCATTCAGACGTCCGGATGCGTTTTGCGGATCCGATCCATCTATCAGTGGATCCGTAAAAATCATGCGGACATCTGAATGGAGCTTTACAGGGGGGTGATCAGGGAGTCTATATGGGGTGATCACCACAGTCATTGATCATGCCCCTGTAAGGCTTCATTCAGACGTCCAGATGCGTTTTGCGGATCCGATCCATCTATCAGTGGATCCGTAAAAATCATGCGGACGTCTGAATGGAGCTTTACAGGGGGGTAATCAATGACAGGGGGGTGATCAATGACAGGGGGGTGATCAGGGAGTCTATATGGGGTGATAACCACAGTCATTGATCATGCCCCTGTAAGGCTTCATTCAGACGTCCGGATGCGTTTTGCGGATCCGATCCATCTATCAGTGGATCCGTAAAAATCATGCGGACATCTGAATGGAGCTTTACAGGGGGTTGATCAATGACAGGGGGGTAATCAATGACAGGGGGGTGATCAGGGAGTCTATATGGGGTGATCAGGGGTGATTAGGGGTGATCAGGGGCTAATAAGGGGTTAATAAGTGACGGGGGGGGGTGTAGTGTAGTGTAGTGGTGCTTGGTGGGACTTTACTGAGCTACCTGTGTCCTCTGGTGGTCGATCCAAACAAAGGGGACCACCAGAGGACCAGGTAGCAGGTATATTAGACGCTGTTATCAAAACAGCGTCTAATATACCTGTTAGGGGTTAAAAAAAACACATCTCCAGCCTGCCAGCGAACGATCGCCGCTGGCAGGCTGGAGATCAACTCTCTTACCTTCCGTTCCTGTGAGCGCGCGCGCCTGTGTGCGCGCGTTCACAGGAAATCTCGCGTCTCGCGAGATGACGCGTATATGCGTCCACTCGGAATGAATCAACCACCTCCAGGACGCGTCTGTGCGTACAGCGGTCCGGAGGTGGTTAAACTCTGCACACTGCATCAAATTGGTCTGCATGGCTGTCATCCCAGAAGGAAGCTTCTTCTAAAGATGATGCACAAGAAAGACCACAAACAGTTTGCTGAAGACAAGCAGCACATGGTCTACTGTCCTGTGGTCTGATGAGACCAAGGTAAACTTAGTTGGTTCAGATGGTGCCAAGCATGTGTGATGGCAACCAGGTGAGGATTACAAAGACAAGTGTGTTTTGCCTACAGTCAAGCATGGTGGTGGGAGTGTCATGTTTGGGGGCAACATAAGTGCTGCCGCTGTGGAGAGCTACAAAAAAAAAACACAATAATACAATGCAATGAAAAGCAACTGGCTTATTGTAGTCTCCTTCTAAAGTCTTGGAATCTAAAGTCACTTAATCTTAAATCACTCTCACAGGAAATCAAACACAAAAATGCTCATAAACTTGCGTTGTTGTCTGCTTGTATAGGTGCTGCTCCCAGACAACTTCAAACCAAAGGAATTTAGTTAAAAAAGACAAGGCAAATATAAATTTAAAGGGGAGCCACCCTTTCAACACCAAGCTTTAGCTTAGTCATGGTGCAAAAAGGGTTAGATGGCTGTGGAACCATTTTTCTGTGATCCCAGCTGTTAGTATAAGGGTGAAAGGTCAGAGGAAATGAAAAGAGGGTGCCCAAGTTGGGTAACAAACCCCAGGCCTATGATGCACTTAAAGGGAGTCTGTCACCAGATTTTGACCTTATAGACCACTTACATAGCGCTCTAGCATAGCAGTCTATGATTCTAATGGTACCTTTGATGTTTTCTTGTGAATTTCCCCCAAGGCAAAAACTGACTTTTATTCATATGTAAATTAGGGCTCGCAAGTGCCCAGGGGCGGCGTTCACCTCGTGATGCCGTGCCCACAATGGGCATCGCAGTGTGCATGCCCTGGCCAAGCAATAGATAGTGCAGGCGCGGGATCTCGCTGCAGAGAAGGAGGACGCAAAGGAAGAGCGGGACGGGCAGAGGAAGAGGCTAGGGCAGGGATATGATGAAAAGAGGCAGATCAGCCTGGGCACCAACGAGGTGAGCGCCGCCCTGGGCACTTGCGAGCCTTAATTTACATATGAATAAAAGTCAGTTTTTGCCTTGGGGGAACTTCACAAGAAAACATCAAAGGTACCATTAGAATCATAGACTGCTATGCTAGAGCGCTATGTAAGCGGTCTATAAGGTCAAAATCTGGTGACAGACTCCCTTTAATCTGCCCCTGTTATTGATAGCTGGGCTAAGATGCTTGAGGAATATTCATATACATAAAAAAAATCTAGCTTAATTTTAGGCAGTGTAATAAAATAAAATAGCTATTACTCATCTGTTAAATCCCCTATCACTCCAGCGCTCACAATGGCCCCTACCAGTCTTCGTTTGCTTGTTGTGATGACATCACATATATCTGCACTTCACCACTGCAGCCAATCGCTGGCAGTCATTGATGTCATAGTGATGCTGCAGCAAAGTGAAGAAAGACAGGTGAGGACTATCAGAACAGCTGCACTAGATCGAGGTGAATTACAGATGAGAAGTGGTTATTTTTATTTAAATCCTGGAAAACACTTTCCATATATTTATTCAGTTGATATCCTGTTATTCATACGGTATATCACCCACAAGAATTGTTTCCTTACATCTGTCTCAGACACACATTCTAACACCAATATCAGAGGAAGCTAATGTCTACTAGTTTGTAGAAGTAAACCTGGTTACTTAGAGAGAATCCACACAAAAAAAGGTAAAACATACAACCTGTATGCCATTGTTTTCTTGGTTGGATTAGATCCCTTGGGAGTGTAGCATCAAAGTAATATGCAAAATATAATTTGAGATGCAGGGATTCAATGGTTTGTTTCCTTATGATTGTTTTTCATTTGATTTTATACAGGTCAACAAGTGGCAAAGCTTTTTCATTCAAGAAGTGATTTATTTTTCCAGAAGATATTGTGTATGGTTGTCACAAGATTGATGTAGATTATTGTTCTTGTGTTTTATGTAGTTGATTCTTAAATGCCTAGATACATAGCTGTTTATCAAAATGCAAATGAACACAATGCTCGGTAAAACAAAATCTCACTGCACCCCAAAGAATTTAGTAATTTTATGATAAACATGAATAGTGAAGACAGCAGCTGAGATGCCCTTAGATATGTATCTGATTTTCATGCAGTTAAATATTTACTAAAATATATTCCTAGTTACGTCTATGTATTAAAAACAACAGCTGCGTTTCTGTACATTTATTTTTATTTTTATTTTTATTTGGATTTACAAAGGTTTGCTGTTAATGCACTTCACATAGTAGGAGGCTTCCGCAATGATGGACAGTTTTGTCTTAGGCTACATTCACACGACCATGCTGCCACAGTGTGAACGGAAATTACTTCAATGGATCCTCTATCTGCAAGATATGGCAAAAGATAGGACATGTCCTATCTTTTGCGGCATGGAGTCATGGACCCAGATATTCATGGAAGGACTTCTGTGTGTTTCTGTGGGCTTGTGGATGCAAGGCCACATGGCCAGTGTGGTTTGTGGTCCGCACTACGGGCACAGTGTCAGCACGGGCATGTGAATGTAGCCTTAGGCTACTTTCACACTGGCGTTTTGGTTTCCGTTTGTGAGAGCCGTTTCAGGGCTCTCACAAACGGTTCAAAACAGATCAGGTTTGCTTTAATGCACTCTGAATGGATAAGGATCTGTTCAGAATTCATCAGTTTGCCTCCATTCCGCTCTGGAGGCGGTCACCAAAACGCTGCGGAACCTGACACACAATGTAAGTCAATGGGGACGGATCCGTTTTCACTGACACAATATGGCACAATATAAAATGGATCAATCCCCCATTGACTTTCAATGGTGTTCAAGACGGATCCATTTTGGCTATGTTACAGATAATACAAACGGATACATTCTGAACAGATGCATGCGGTTGTATTATCTGAACGGAAGCGTTTGTGCAGATCCATGATGGATCCGCACCAAACGCGAGTGTGAAAGTAGCCTTACTAAGTTTAGTATTACTAAAAATATATTAATTTTAGCCCTAAAGAGTGGCATCAACTATATACTATAGCCAATGTCAGTCTTTACTAACATGCAAATGTATAGGGCCCCACAGATCAGGGGTCCGCTGCTGGTCACAAGCAGTTGGGTGGAGATAAAAAAAAGACACAAATAAACAAGGGGTGGCCATATCACCTCTGCAGCCAGTTCAGATGTACAAGGGTACAGTTGGGAGAGGGATCCTACTCAGCAGTAGGGCAGTAGCAGAAATACCCAGCCTGTGCTAAGATGAGAGTGGGACTTAGTGGTTCTATCAAATGGGGCTTAGTGGAATGATAGGCACAGCTTAAGGGTCCATTCGCAAGTCCGCAAAATGGGTCCACATCCGTTCCGCAATTTTTTGCGGAACAGGTGCGGACCCATTCATTTTCAATAGGGCCGGAATGTGCTGTCCGCATCCGCATTTGCGTATTCGCACTTCTGGACCCACATTTCCGTTCCGCAAAAAAATAGAACATGTCCTATTTTTGTCCACAATTGCGGACAAGAAAAGGCATTTTCTATGAGAGTGCTGGCAATGTGCTGTCAGCAAAATGCGGAACGCATATTGCTGGTGTACGTGTTTTGCGGATCCGCAAACCACATACGGACGTGTGAATGGACCCTAACAGGCTGCCAGGGGTAAAGCTTAGTGGGTCAACAGGGCAGATGTTAGCAGTGAGATTGGGCAGAGCTTAGCAGTTCAATGGGAGCCCCAAGATATAACTTTGCATGATGCCCCAGAAATGCCAAATCCACCCCTCCATCAGAACAACAGAGATTTATGCTGCTGAAATAGCTCACATAAGGCTGTCCATGCTGGTTATATTGTAGCAGAACCTCAGCTGTGGGAAAATTTGTGCAGCCATTAGATGTAACAAAAATGTAAAATCCTTACTCCCTTAATGCAATAGGAAATACCTGTATGTCATAAGCATTAAGGGGAATAATGGAGCAGGCTCACACGCTGAGCTCACTCCATACATGGCAGATGCTAGCTGTATAGTACAGCTGACACCTGCCAGCACTGACCGGGAAAAGAGATGAACCTGATCCCTGTCATTTAACCCCTGAGAAGCTGCCGTCAATAGTTACTGTGGTACCTGTGGGGTTAGACAGAGAGAGGGGGGTTCCTTTCAAAAATTTTGGAGCTCCAGTGTATTGCTATGACAGCCTGGGAAGCCTCCTACGTTTGTCATAGTGAGCTACCTGTGAAGCAGAGCCTGAGGCACGGCTTCACAGGAGGCCAATGAAAATCTCACCGGCCTCCAATATAATAGAATCAGAAAATCACATGCATAACAAACTGTAATATCTTATTTCAGATGTCAGTGCCCTCTTCTGGTGAGTAATAGGCCTTGGACTAGCATGAGGGAGTACATTTTAATGCATTATTAGTATGAATTGTTTAGCCTTCTGGCCCTTTGCCTCTCTCCCATATGAGCTATGGTTTTCATATATTTCATTTTTTATTACTATTTTACAAATGCATTGATTAAAAATATATACATTTTATGACAATATTAAATTGACTGGGTAGAATAAGAACATTAACTTTGCTTCCCCCCTGTTACTAAGTCACCATTAGATTTCAAGCCAGCAACCCTGAAGTCTATAGCCCTATAGTATGTAATTTAAACATAGACACATGCACATGCCATATCGCTAGGAATAATATTTATCCTTTGACTTTTTACAGTAAAGATGCAAAAACGTCATTTCATGGCTCTTAAAAGCAATTCAGTGCCTGGAAATCAGTCAGTTCATGTTCTGGGTCGTTGAAAGAACTATGGTAAGAGAGCTGCATTCATATTCCTTGCTCTGAAGCCCAGCTGACCCCCGAATGAAGAAAAATATATATTTTGTTTTGCTTCCTTTGAAGGAGTTGGTTTACAGGTGCTGAACGTGGAACAAAGCCCCCATTGAACACCTGTTCATGTAATTTATATTTACATCTGAGGAAAAGACATCTGCAGGCTTAAAAGATTATGCACTACATTGCCTTATGAGAATGACACTGCATGTTGATCCATGAAAGAATATCAAAGCCAATGGAGCAACTTTTATTGCTAGAAAAGAACTCTGATGATAAAAAGTAGGTGCTAAGCAAATACTAAAAGGGTGTATGAGATTTACAGGAATAGCAAATCACATGCTTAGAACAACAAAAAGTCATTTCTATGGCATCAAACAAATATAAAATAAATTTAGTGGTATAATAAAAGGAGCAACGTGAATTATGAAAACACTTGCAAATATTGCCAGGAACAGCATGACATGATAAAAAATATAATAACCGGAATATATGCCATAAAGCTAAAATATAATACTTGTATATAATGGTTTGACCAAATAAGAGATAAAACAAGGCTATAACTGTTAATATACAAGGGCTTTTCTCACAGAAGCAAAGTCATTCATAGAATCAAAATGACAGTTACAATCCAAGAAATATGCTTTTTCACTGCTGTGGTTGAAGATCTGCAGACAAATCGCTATGTCGCTGCAACATCCAAATAACTGAACCACTGGAGACATTGGGGGGAATCGAATGCGTTAATTTGGGACCGCGCAGCTTCGTTGGTGCAGATAGCACTATCCTGCAGTTAACCCAATAGTCTGACACAAGATACTGATACTCCCAGCCTAGATCTCCATCCAGCGTCTTATGTATACCGCTGAAGAGAATAAAAGTCACACAATAGTGAGGTACCTTCAGTGCAGTTGAAAAAATAAGTTTTTTTTTATACTCACAAACAGGTTAAAATTGATAGCATATCATAAAACACGTTTTTTTTTTTCTCTTTGATATCGCTGCCCGACCCGGTTTTCGCACAAGGCTTCATCAGGGGCAAAATATAAGGCTATACTGAGCCATGCCTATTTTATCCCAAACCCTCCCTCATGCACGCTCAAGGAAACACGTCATACTTCAGGTTATAATTAAAATCCCTCCAAAGCTTGCTCCAACTCCACCCATATTATCTTTGCACATTAAAACCAATATATTTTAAAACAGCACTCAATAATACAAATGCGTAATAGTCACATGTAAAATAAATTCCAATACCTAACATACAGTATTTTAGGGTCTTTCTCCCCTCTCATTATTCAAAGCCACTTATCGCACTGTTGCTTTCCTTCTACAACCAACCCTTCCCCACCTTCTATTCATAATATGGTCACATATTTTTTCAACCAATCAGAGGTCTTCCCTATACAAATGAGTCAATTCCAACCAATCACAAGCAATCCTCCATCAGGTTTCTATTCACTGCGCTCCCGTAATCTACCAGATTTCCATTCAATGCGTTCCCGTACACTTTTCATTTCACTTCAACAGGTAAGGAGACAAATAGTTATTTACACATGCACATTTCATCTCCAGACACCGCTCCTATTCGGTAAGAAGAAATCAGCTTATTCCCAACACACCAAATTAACAGAATGGACTTGTTCATATCAGACAGGGTTTGAGGCTAAATTCTATATTAATCCATTTGGCTGAAGGGTATTCAATCTAAAGATCCACTCTACTTCTCTCTGATTAATTTGGGCTACCGGATCTCCCCCTCGCCAATAGGTTTTTCACTAATTTGATCCCCATATATCTCAGCCCTTTTGGGTTCTTTTCATGGCACTGTTTAAAATGCAACGAAACACTGTACGTGACCAGGCTCTTTTTTTTATATTTCTTATATGTTCTTGGGCCCGTACCTTCAATTTTCTCAGTGTCCACCCCACATACTGGAGGCCACACGGGCACTCCAAAAGATATATAACCCCTTCATTTTCACAAGAGAAACTTCCTTTTAATTTAAATTGTTGTCCATTCTTTGAAATTACAGCTTCAGTATGTTTAAGCCTATTTGCGGTATTCCTATTCTTATAAGCTGTACAAAAACCGCACCATGTAAACCTACTCGTACTTTTATTTTCTTATATTGATTGGATGGAACTGTGTACTAGATGTGTACGTATATTCAGACCTTTCTTATAAATAATATCCGGACAATCCGGTATTTCTTTACCTAATAATTACCATTTTTCAATATAGACCAATTCTTTTTAAAGGCGTTCCTTATAAAGCCCCTATTGGTGCTATGTATATTGAGTTAGAAAGGCAACACGAAAAATCCCTTTCTTTTTTATTTTCTTTAGTCCCCACCAATTCTCTACTCTCCTCAATATTTTGCATACAACTATTCAATATTTTTTCTCCATAACCTTTCTCCAGAAACTTTTTCTGTATTATCTGACTCTGAGCCCTATAGTCTTCAACATCCGTACAATTCCGGGACACCCTTTTATATTGGCCTTTTGGAACATTTCTTAACCAAGGATCATGATGGCAACTTGTGACATCTATATAGGCGTTTATGTCTGTATCCTTAAAATAAGTTTTAGTTTCGAGTTTATCACCCTCTATTGAGATACACAAATCCAGGAAATTCACCGAGGAGGCACTAATGGTACTCGTAAATTGTAAATTCCAATTATTCACATTAAGACTGGTTATAAAGTCCTCAAGACATTCTCTCTCACCCACCCATAACAAAAAGCATAGGGTTAGTTTGCCTCTGGATGCTTCTTTATCAAGTAGAGGGGTAATATGCTCCTCCTCCCAAAGACCTATAAATATATTAGTGAAACTGGGGCCAAATTTCGACCCCATCGCCCTCCCTGTACACTGTAAATAAAACAAATCATCAAACCAAAAATAATTATGTTCCAGGCAAAAATTTACACAATCTAAAATAAATTTACTCTGTATATCAGACATCAGGGGATCTCTAATCAGTTTAACCTCAACTGCTTTTAACCCTAAAGATTTGGAAATGACTGTATAAAGTGAAGTAACATCCACTGTAGCTAACCATGTATTTTCCTGACGGGGACCTAGATTTATTATTAGGTCTATTACACTAGTTGTCTCTTTCAAAAAGGATGGAATCTGTGTAACATAGCCCTGTAGAAAGATATCAATATATTCCATAATTCTGCTAGTGGCTGCCTAAATCCCCTGAAGAAGCCAGTTATCTGGTGAAACATGTTGGGGGGCAGATTTAGTTTTTAAGTCAGCGATCCACTCCACTGCCAATTAGCTAGTAGTAGTCCGGCTGGCCTACTTATCAAAGCTAGAGTAGCTTAGCAGTGAGATACGGCATCAAAACCGTTAACACACCGCTTGGAGTGTGCACCAGCATAGGGATAGACAAAAATCAGTCAGTGTATGGTACTACTGAGGTGCTGTACACACAAAGTGGGATGAATGAATTCAGTCCCTAAAATTCAGCCTAGTTGTAGGTGTAACTGCAAGCGGTATGAAGGCAGCAAACTGCCTGTAAGTGAAGGGGTGAGAGTTAGTGCACGTGCTCTCCCTCTTGACTAATTAGTATCATTTGTTTGCACAGAGGAGTGGTTACTGTATTTTTAACTTTTTTCTCTTTGGTTTGTTAATTAAAATAAAAATAAAGGTATAAAGCACTTATTTTAACTCAAATAATAATAATAAAAGTGAAGTATTTAAATTTTCACCTGGGGCAAGACAGGTTCAACGCCTGTACAGGCATTTGTAAATAAATGAATTGATCCCCGATACAATGGGTCTCCCTGGGGGTTTGTAAGGTTTTTATGAATTTTTGGCAGGTGATATATTACAGGAATCACTGGAAGCTTGATGACTAAATAGTCCAGTTCCTTCTTCGTCAAAATATTTTTCTCAAAGCCCTCCTTCATTAAACCATCGAGTTTTTATTATATTCTACCGTGGGATTACTTTTTACCTTTCTATATGTATTTCCATCTGACAACAGCCTTTTCAATTCCTCCTCATATTTCACTTTATCCGTTATCACCACCCCTCCCCCTTTATCTGCAGGTTTCAATAAGTGGATTGGATTCCTAATTTTGTAACGCTTTTCTCTCCCCAGGTGACATATTACTATATTTATTTTTCCTTTCCATTTTATCCAGTTCATTCAGTAGTCCCCTCTTAAAAGCTTCAATGCATTAGTTATTCTGATTTTTCGGGGGGAAAAAATAGATTTTTCCCGAAACTGAGTATGAATAATGCTCCTATCTAAATCCGCATTTTTGATGAAGGGGGTTTGACTGTTGAGACTATATTTAGCGATATTTAGTTTCCTCACCAGGACTGACCTTGTATTGGATAATCGCCTGTGCAGTACCTTCTGTTGGCCCTCTCATGTAGTGTACTGCTATATAGACTACAAATACAGTAGTCCTATCAAACAGTGCTTAAATAATAAAGTACTATAATGTACCCAAATAATTTCCAAGAACAAATAAAAGGAGACCCTGGAGGGGATGCACAAGTAGTAGCTGCTAGCGTTAGGAGTTTTACATCGCCATATATCCATAAAAATTATAGAGAGCAGCAAATTAGCAATTGGGACTGTTAGCTCACAACAGCAGAGTTTCCTATTATAGAAGATTTCCAAAAATATCCATTACAACAATGAGAACAAAGCCAAACATGCATAAAT
Organism: Bufo bufo; assembly: GCF_905171765.1. Classification (NCBI taxonomy): domain Eukaryota; kingdom Metazoa; phylum Chordata; class Amphibia; order Anura; family Bufonidae; genus Bufo; species Bufo bufo. The sequence goes on along the minus strand of NC_053391.1, from coordinate 519,371,953 downwards.
GCCAGTGTGATCCATACAAGTGTAAATAAAGCTAGTTTTCACATTTGTGGCACAACAGTTCTCCAGATCTGGCATTGCTGGATGCTACCGGAATGCCCGCCGACCTCCTCAACTATTATGGGGTCCGGTGGAGAACCACCTGCAACCAGGCAAATATGCAGAGAATCGTCTGGACAGAAACCACTACATGCAGCATTTTTGTCCAGTCGATTCCCAACATTCTTTGTCAGAACAGCCTGCCAGAATCCTGTAGACTAATCCATAAAGTGCAAAAAGTTCATGCAGCTATGAGTGCACCATAGGACGAGAGAATACACTAGTCTTTCACCAATGTGACATATTGGACAATGACCCCCTTTCTCAAGTACAATAACTTAATATCTCAGTGGTTAATTCCATTTAATGGCTAACTGAAAAGATGATGACACAATTGCAAGCTTTCAAGACTACTTAGGTCTCTTTGTCAGGAGTCTTTCAAGACAGTATGTATAGATTCACATATTTATACACTAAAGTGCATAGGAATAATGAGGTAGATGAGACAAGTGATGTAAAACAGATCTGGTTTATGTAACTTGTCTCATCTACTTCATTATTCCTATGTACTTTGATGTATAAATGTGTGAATTTTCAGATACTGCCTTAACCCCTTCACGCATTTTCACATACATGTACGTGAGGGAATGCGGCTTATTGTTGCATTCTTCACATGCATGTACGTGATATGATCAAGCGGGTGTAGGAGTTGTACCCGCCCTATCCACAGCACAGGCCCGGCTGTTTCTGATAGCCAGGTCCCTGCTGCATCCGCCGGCATCGCTGTATGCGGTGATGCTGGTGAATTAACCCTTTCACATTTTGCGGTCAGTGCTGAAAGCGGCACGTGCAGGGTTTACACAGGCCCCCCCCGCGCTGACAGGGGGCCGATGGTTGCCATGGCAGGCCCAATGCCTACCATAGACATCGAAGCCTGCCAGCTATGGAAGCCCATAGACGCTGACAGTTAAATTCAGTACAATACAGAATGTATTGCACTGAATTGAAACAGGGATCAAACCCTGAAAAGGTGAAGTCCCACAGTGGGACAAATATAAAAAGTTTCAAGTAAAAAAATAGTGCTTAAAAAAAAAATTATAAATAAAAAAGACATATTAGGTATTGCTACATCAGTAACAACGTGCTCTATAAAAATATCACATAATCTACCACCTTAGGTGAACGCAGTAAAAAAAAAAAAAAAAACTGAGCAAAAAATGCAATTTATAGTCACTTTACATCACAAAAATGTAATTCCAAGAGATCAAAAAGACATATGTACCCCAAAATAGTACCAATCGAGCTGTCATCTGTTCCTGCAAAAAATGAGACCATACCTAAGACAATCACCCAAAAGATAAAAAAAATAAGGCTTTCAGAGGAGGCACTAAAACATGATTTATTTTTCTTCAAAAATGCTTTTATTGTGTAAAACTGAAATAAATGTAAAAAAAAGTAGACATATTAGATATCACCGCATCCGTAATCATTTGCTCTATAAAACTATCATATGATTTATCCCCTCAGGTGAACGCCGTAAAAAATAAAAATAAAAACTGTGCCAAAAATGCCATTTTTTTGTCACCTTCAACACAAAAAGTGAAATTCCAAGTGATCAAAGAGTCATACACACCCCAAAATGGTACCAATCAAACCATTATCTCTTCCCGCAAAAAGTAGACCCTACCTAGGACCTACCATCCCAAAAAATAAAAAATATATGGCTTTCATAAAATAGAGACACTAAAACATGATTTTGTTTTCTTTCAAAAATGCTTTTATAGTGTAAAACTGAAATAATTTAAAAAAAAATAGACATATTAGGTATTGCCATGTCCGTAACAACCAGCTCTATAAAAATATCACATGATCTACCACCTCAGTTGAACACTGTTTAAAAGATAAATAAAAAACTGTGCCAAAATAGCCATTTTTGGTCACCTTACCCCAAAAAAGTGTTATATTGAATTATCAAAAAATCATATGTACCCAAAAATGGTACCAATAAAAATGTCAGCTCTTCCTGCAAAATAAAAAAGCCCCTGGACAAGACGAAAAGGCAGAAAAATGCTTTATTATGTAAAACTGAAACAACAAAAATATACACATATTTGGTATTGTCGCATCCATATCAGCCTGCTCTATAAAAGCAACACATGATCTATCCTGTCAAAACTCCGTAAAAAACGAAATATAAAAACTGTACCATAACAGCAATTTTTTTGTTACCTTGCCTCACAAAAGCATAATATCGAGCACCCCAAAATAGTACCATTAAAACTGTCACCTCATCCCATAGTTTACAAAATGGGGTCACTTTCTGGTAGTTTCTACTCTAGGGGTGCATAAGGGGGTCTTCAAATATGACATGACAACTTAAAATTATCCTTGTCAAATCTACCCTCCAAAACCCATATGGCGCTCCTTTCCCTCTGCACCCTGCATGTGCCCATACAGCAGTTTAAGACCACATATGCTGTATTTCTGTAAACTACAGAATCAGGGTAATAAATATTGAGTTTTCTTTGGCTACTAAACTATGCTGTGTTACAGGAAAAATAGATTAAAATGGAAGATCTGCAAAAAAAGTTACATTTTGAAATTTCACCTCCATTTTCCTTTCATTTCTGTGGAACACCTAAAGGGTTTACAAAGTTTTTAAAATCAGTTTTGAATAACTTGTAGGGTGTCGTTTCTAAAATGGGGTCATTTATGGGTGGTTTCTACTATGTATGCCCCCACAAAATGACTTCATAGCTGAAGTGGTCCTTAAAAAAGTGGGTTTTGGAAATTTTCCTAAACATTTTAAAAATTGCTTCTAAAATTCTAAGCCTATAAATAAAGGTGAAACATATTGACTCAAATTTACCACTAACATGAAGTACAATATGTCATGAGAAAACAATCTCAGACTTGCTTATATAAGTAAAAGCATTCCAGAGTTGTTACCCCTTAAAGTGAAACATGTCAGATTTACAAAATGTGCCTTGGTCTTTATGGTGAAAACTGGCTTGGTTTTAAAGGGGTTAAAAGACGCTTGACAAAGAGGCCAAAGTAGTCTAGAAAGCTTGCAATTGTATCATCATCTTTTCAATAAGCCATTAAAAGGTATCAATCACTGAGAATTCAAAATTTATATTTAAAAACATACCAACATCAGTGGTGGTTGCAAGTTCTGAGTGTTAGCCTATTAGTAGAACCTAAACAAAGGCTACTGATATCCTCCTAAAGTCAGCTAAGGCTAGCAGATATGTTAGTATTTAATATTCATTGGTTAAATCCATTCCCAAGTTATCCTTTTTAACCTATGGGCCACTTCTGTTTTGCATATTGTGTGATGTTCTAGTAGTTTAGCAGATAGAAGGGAGTAACCCATGACTGGAGGATCACACTACATAGGATTTTTGTAGACTCAATGGAGACACATTACAGTGAACAAGGATGAAAACATAAAATGATAAGATATTTCTAATCAAAACTATTTGAGATTTTGGTTCATTATGCTAGATGCCTTACAGAGATACAAAAATGATTTTGAAAGTCTACATGTGGTTTAATCTTTCTTTATGAAATGTGGGAAGACACCCACACAGTACAGATGTTGTTAGCATTAGTAACCATTATGTCACCATGTTGCCTATGGCACACAAAGCAGAATCTCCAACATACAGAAAATTATAAATATTCAGTAAACTAAAAATAAGCAAATATGAGAAATTTCCCTACGATGTTCTACCAGTTGACATATTGCCTATTACAGAGCTCTGAATAAAAGACATTTGAAAAAAAAAAGATTTAGTCATTGTTTTCTAAGCCGTGCCAAATGGTCTGCACTGCACTGTAGGTACATTATATATGCACAGTCACAGATTTAAATAGAATTCTAAAAATATAAAGCGGATACTTTGGAAATGAGAACATTCTTCATGTTATGTTACTGTCATAACTACTTTTAACAAGCAGTGTTTATGATAAAAAATGAACAGGTTGAAAAACAGCAACAAAGTATATACACTGTGTGCAGAATTATTAGGCAAATGAGTATTTTGACCACATCATCCTCTTTATGCATGTTGTCTTACTCCAAGCTGTATAGGCTCGAAAGCCTACTACCAATTAAGCATATTAGGTGATGTGCATCTCTGTAATGAGAAGGGGTGTGGTCCAATGACATCAACACCCTATATCAGGTGTGCATAATTATTAGGCAACTTCCTTTCCTTTGGCAAAATGGGTCAAAAGAAGGACTTGACAGGCTCAGAAAAGTCAAAAATAGTGAGATATCTTGCAGAGGGATGCAGCACTCTTAAAATTGCAAAGCTTCTGAAGCGTGATCATCAAACAATCAAGCGTTTCATTCAAAATAGTCAACAGGGTCGCAAGAAGCGTGTGGAAAAACCAAGGCGCAAAATAACTGCCGATGAACTGAGAAAAGTCAAGCGTGCAGCTGCCAAGATGCCACTTGCCACCAGTTTGGCCATATTTAAGAGCTGCAACATCACTGGAGTGCCCAAAAGCACAAGGTGTGCAATACTCAGAGACATGGCCAAGGTAAGAAAGGCTGAAAGACGACCACCACTGAACAAGACACACAAGCTGAAACGTCAAGACTGGGCCAAGAAATATCTCAAGACTGATTTTTCTAAGGTTTTATGGACTGATGAAATGAGAGTGAGTCTTGATGGGCCAGATGGATGGGCCTGTGGCTGGATTGGTAAAGGGCAGAGAGCTCCAGTCCGACTCAGACGCCAGTAAGGTGGAGGTGGAGTACTGGTTTGGGCTGGTATCATCAAAGATGAGCTTGTGGGGCCTTTTCGGGTTGAGAATGGAGTCAAGCTCAACTCCCAGTCCTACTGCCAGTTTCTGGAAGACACCTTCTTCAAGCAGTGGTACAGGAAGAAGTCTGCATCCTTCAAGAAAAACATGATTTTCATGCAGGACAATGCTCCATCACACGCGTCCAAGTACTCCACAGCGTGGCTGGCAAGAAAGGGTATAAAAGAAGAAAATCTAATGACATGGCCTCCTTGTTCACCTGATCTGAACCCCACTGAGAACCTGTGGTCCATCATCAAATGTGAGATTTACAAGGAGGGAAAACAGTACACCTCTCTGAACAGTGTCTGGACAGTGTCTGAACAGTTGCTGCTGCACGCAATGTTGATGATGAACAGATCAAAACACTGACAGAATCCATGGATGGCAGACTTTTTAGTGTCCTTGCAAAGAAAGGTGGCTATATTGGTCACTGATTAGTTTTTTTTTTGTTTTTGAATGTCAGAAATGTTTTGAATGTCAGAAATGTATATTTGTGAATGTTGAGATGTTATATTGGTTTCACTGGTAAAAATAAATAATTGAAATGGGTATATATTTGTTTTTTGTTAAGTTGCCTAATAATTATGCACAGTAATAGTCACCTGCACACACAGATATCCCCCTAAAATAGCTAAAACTAAAAACAAACTAAAAACTACTTCCAAAAATATTCAGCTTTGATATTAATGAGTTTTTTGGATTCATTGAGAACATGGTTGTTGTTCAATAATAAAATTAATCCTCAAAAATACAACTTGCCTAATAATTCTGCACTCCCTGTAATTGTCTAATAATATAAAGCTATAAAATTGTGCATTACTGTGGCTTTATACAGCTGAATGTGACCTGACTTTGGAAACCACCCACCTGACATTTTACTAGCATTGGGTGCCAAAATTAATTAATGGCTGGCAAATGGAGGTCAGGGAGAGGGGCTGTAAACATAAATAGTCAGTTTCAGTTGTGTGAGGACATGATCAATCCTCTTGAAGGTGGAGTCACATAAGCATATACCAGATGTATCTGTCCTTATTACTGATGTATTGTGGCCTGGCCATTTGTTTACCTGACCTAATTGGTCTGAGCAATTAAACCAACTGTCAGGCAGTGGCATATGCAAGTGAAATCATGAATAATATGTCCAGCATACACTCATATACAACTGGCCAAATCATGTTTTTCTTAGGATAGTCCTTTAATATCAGATTGGTGGGGGTATGACTCCCAGAATCTGCACTGACAAACTGACTGAAATGTTCTTCTACAGGGTTCACAATTTGTTCTTTGTTTAATTATATTTACCTACTTTTGATGATGGCTGTTTCTGCCATTGCAGCTTGGACTGAGGTGCTATGAGCTGCTCTACTGAGCATAGCCAATACCAAATGTATATGAATCTAGGTGAAGAAGACTTGGGGGACAACCCTTTCAGCTATCTGCCTAATGTGGGTGGGTTCTAATATTAATAGCCAATCAATATTATTGTTTTAGAAAAAACTATTTAACCAACCAACAGCTCTCCGTGTTGCAACAAAGGGGCTCTGGCATTGAATTTGAGCAGAAAAGGATTTATATTGCGATATGTCAACAAAGTTAAATAAGATAAATTGTTTGACTATTTTTGAATCCATAAGTTAAGAGATTATTTTGCTCCCATAGGCATCCTGTTCATTAGCAAAACACTTTTAGTGTTGAATTAAACAAAATACATCTTTAGAGAGTTGTACCTAGTGGTTATACAGGACCACAGGTGGTGATTTTACACCAATTTTATGCAAAATGACCTGAAAGATTACTGTAATTTCTACATATGTAACATTATTAAACAGCATATATTTAAAAGCATAAAGAGCAGACAAAATAAAAAACTTGTGAAAAATAATTATGTCTCACAGGTCAAAAAGATTGGAAAGTTCCCATCTCTGTAGTTTATAAATGTAAAAGACTGAAAGTTCTGTTTACCCAGTTCTAATCAAAACAGTTTTATGACTGCAAAATTGCTTCATAAAGTCAACCAGTTGTGGTTCAGGATCCATTCGGAAACCAGGATTAACGTTTAATGAATTCTGAGTTTTAATGTGTTATTTGCCAAACGAGTTTTGCTTCAAAGGAGTATGTAAAGATATGCTACATATAGCCATCTTATTATTTAGTCAACAACTAAAGCTATTCTGTGTTTTCTCCGAGGAATAGGAAACGTAATTTGGATCACTGGGAACAGCTGGCATTTCACATACCATTTAGAGCACTGGTATTACAGGAAACTTTTCAAAAGCAAAAACAAGTTACAGTGGGAAGCATCAAAAGTCTGTGGGGACGTATCAAATAAAATGAAATCAGACTCAAAAGAAAATTTGAGTTAAATGTCTTAAGCACGAACGATCAAAACAAGGACTTATGTAATGTAATAATATGCTTGATGTAATAATATGCTTGATTTCTTACCAGCTTCTTGGTTCTTCTTGGTTTTTTTTTATTTGATCTCTTTTGGATGAAAGCAGGTTAAATTCCCCCTTCCAACCAGTTTTAGACTAAAATCTCACTCAGCATTTTGCTGTTTTCTGTGCCATTTCCAATGCCGTTTTTCATCGTCTTGTCAAAACTGTTGATACCAAAAGTTGCATTACAGTATACTGTGAAATTTTGAAATAGTGTAGGACCTAATTGAAAGAGGTCACCATGAAGCTGGAAAGTGGATTAATACAATTTGATCAAAATTGTCCCCTGAAGGTGTTGTACTATGAAAATGGACCTCAACATGCACAACTCATGCTTATTTTTATAAATTTTGCTTAGAAACAATAGTCCAATGTATACCATGAGCATGTTCAGTCCATGTATCTTTTTTTACTACAATTTTGCTGTATTAGATTTCTTTTTTAACTTGGTGCCCATTTGACCAAAGTGTTTGTCATTAACAGGAGACTGTAAAAGGAATTATGCTTACATGTTATCAGTCAGCTTCCTGAAACCACATAAAAAAGTAGGCTTTTGTTATCTGTTCACATGGTGCAGTGCTGCATGGCGGCTGTTGTTGCATTTGGCACCAGACTGAAGCTGGGCTGTAGGGCAAGCAGCCTTTACAGGTTCTGTAATGGTAGCTACTATGCAGTAACGTGTCAAATTAGTTTAGCGGCCCACTACAAGGAGGTGGCTATGAAGTGACAGGTGGGCTTATATAATTTGATCAAAATGTATGCTAAGAACTTCATTTAGAATGTATAAGATGTGGGGGTTTTTTCTATACCAGATGAATGAGTTGGTCACACAGAGAGCTTTCTTTCCTCACTGCTGAAGATGTGCTCAATAAAAAGTCTATGGGAAAATTAACCACAATTTTGCTATCTTTGAAATGCCACTGTGACTTTTTTTTTGTCGCAATTCACATTTTTACACCATCCTCGCTAGGTTTCCTCCTCGCTAGGAGGTGGGCTATCGGCTCCTGCACATTTATCATTATTTATGTCCAAAACTGGTATAAATAATTATTTAAATCTACAGCATCTCAGTGCTGGCATAGACTTCAGTTTGGGAGAATTAATAAAATTTATGACAAGGCCAACACCCATTAATAAATTAAATGTCTCCTCTAGTGGTGCAGGCCTATCAAGACTAGTGTAGCACATACCAACCTTCATAAATTAGGGCCTAAGTGCCCATCTTCAGTCTGTCACTTGCAGTGAGGAGAGCCATTGCGCTGAGTTCTTCTTTTTCCTCGTTCCAGAGATCAGTGGGGGTCTTAGAACTCATCCTTCCACCCATCAATGCCTTTCATATGTCACTATGTCATTCCAAACATTTGCTAAAGTATAGGTAGACTTTAACCCCTTAGTGACCACCCATACATATTTTGAACGCGGTCACTAAGGCGCCTTAGGCTGGGCTACCGCTTTTTTATGGCGGTCCTGTCTAAGCGCCTCATGGGTCCCCCTTGTAGTGGGGAGCGGGGGCCCAGCTCTCACATGAGAGCCTTGGCCCTGCTCTAACATCCCGGACCGGCAGGAGTGCCGATCCAAGATGTTTAACACTTTACATGCAGCGATAAATGGCACCTGCTTCATGTAAAGTGCTGACAGAGGGAGCGGACTCCCTTTGTCTCCCATCCGCAAATGCGATCGCAGGGTCTCGTGTAGGCCCCAGACCAGCCTTTAGTAATTTCTAGCAGATTGCGCCTCTCTAGCGCAATCTACTGGTTAATATCAGAATAGCACTGATATTAAAATGCAATGCACTATAGGGATAATGCATTGCATTTTAAAATCAATCAGAATGTTGTCTATTATAGTCACCTTGTGGGACTATTAAGCAACATAAATACAAGGTTATGAAAAGTTGTTTATATGTACAACTTACACTTTGATTTACACAGCAGTTGTCTGTTCAGTATTAGTCATCAGTATTTGTAATCTAAAGCCAGTAATGGAACCTACAGAGAGTTTTTGTAATGGAAAGAGACATGCCCTTTTCTGTATTTTGGATCCACTCTCGGTTTGGGCTATAAGTACTGACCAGAATAGGTAGACAAAGAGACAGACAGACAGACATAGATCATAATTCTGCAGTAGAGAGGCTAGAAGTCTTTCGGAGAATACCGATGATCAGATCCTTAAAAACTAAAACAACATAGTCCCAGTTCTGGACTGATTACATTATTTACTGTTTGCTATGTTAATGTGCCACTTATGTGCATTTATCAGATATATATTTTGGTGTATGTACCCTGTATGCAAAGCAAAAAAATGCAGATTCTATGGATCAAGCCAGTGCTCCATCCATTTTCTTTTCCTGCTGAAGACTTTATCTCAAAGAACCTGAGATTGAGCTTCTTTTGCTAAACAAAGTAGTCTACTGGAGACAGGAAGTCCTGACCATGGTTGGAAGTTGAGTAATCACTAGTCAATCAAGAGAGCCCTACTCTGCTGTGACATGACTGCCAAGAGAGAATATTTCATGTAGCCATACACAACCAGCAAGAACAAATGATGGAATAGAAAACCATATCATCTTCATTTATTGAACAGGTTAAAAAACATATACAGTATATAATAGTAACCTTTTAAAAAAAAATAATATAGGTGTATTACCACAGATACATGTAGATGTCATTGACATTATTATGCTATGTGTACCCTGCCATTACCTCTGAAGTCAAGGCATAGGTGCAGCACCTAGCAGGCATTATAACTTCGTGCCCATTCAACATGTCTTGCTATGAACAGTTGACATTGATAATGGAGTGTGCCATTTGCTACGATAATAAGTGCTAGATTTGGCTTTAGGGCCACAAGGGGGCCCAGTGTCTAGCACAGGGGTCCAGATTTCTAATCAAAATGAAAGATAACATCCTAATGGGGTATGGGTTTTCTTTCTGTGTTTGCATGGGTTTCCTTCAGGTATTTTGGTTTCCTCCCACAATCCAAAGGATAATGATAAATTAATTATATAAAACTGACCCTATTGTGTGTGGGATAGGAAAATCAGATTGACAAGCCGCCCGTTGGACTACATTAGTGCTAAAAATGTAAGATAAAAAGATATGAATAAAAGGAAAATAATAAGTAAAAAGAGCCTATACATTTGTTAGGTTCCTTGGTTTCCTAATACAATAGTAAATCGATTATTATTCAGTTAAATTGTAAAGGTGCCGCTGATTACCCGATAAACAAGCAAAGTATACTCGATTGTGCAGGCACCTAAATCGTGGTTTGCGGGAAGCAGATTGTGTTGTTAAAACAGCACTTTGCTGCTAGCAAACAATGATTCTGTGTGGGGACGATCGATGGCATTAGCGATCTCTCCTCCCCATTCTGTGCAGGGGATTGCAGCATGTAAATGCAGCGGTCTCCTTCACTGACGAGTAGGCGCTTTCCAGGAAGGAAGGTTTCCTTCCCGACAATCGCCTGCTAAATCGTCCCGTGTAAAGGGACCAAAACTGAGAGTCAGAACTTTGTATTTGTTGGATTCAAACATGTCCAATTATTTGTTCACAACGGGAGATACGTTGCGGTCTATGTCTATGATGGAATTGGCTGCTAGTACAGGTCTATGGTCAGCTTTAGCAAGTCAGCAGTATCTCATTTACAGGTTAATGACATAACGGGTATGATTTTTGAAGGTCTGACCACCGGCATCCAAATCAATCAGAAGATCTGGCGGGGGTCAGGACCAACCATAAACGGAGCAGTGGAAATGATAGCTGTTTACCCCTTAGCGACCAGCCTGTCATTGAAAGCTTAAGAGGGCTTAAGTTGTAGTTTTTAATGGCACCATTTGGTTAAGTTGGTTAAGTTTTATTAACTCTTTCTGGTATGGGTGAACCGCCAATAATGTTATTAAATTTTTATGTTATAAATTTTGTGGCGTTCATTTTTTAGCATAAGTACCTATAACCTTTTTCTCTACTGTATGTCAATACAATACATGTACTTTTTTTTTTACGTTTTATTGCTTTGAATTATAACAGCCCTTTAAAAAAAAAAATATCTTTATTTATTTTTTCTATGGAGCTATGTGACAGCTTGGTTTTTGTGGGAGATTTTGTACTTTTAATAGGTATCATTTTAGGGGAAATAACATTTTTGATTGCTTTTATTTTTATTTTTTTAACTATTGACTAGTGCCACAAGGAGACTTTAATAGGTGATAATCACTTCTGTAATACATTACATTGCTTAAGCAATGCAATTTATTTTTCTATGCCAGGGGTGCGCAACCTGCAGCCCCCCAGCTGTTGCAAACTCCCAGCATGCATGGACAGCTTACAGCTATCAACCTACAGCAGGACATGGTGGGAGTTATAGTTTTACGACAGCTGGAAGGCTGCAGGTTAGGCATCCCTGTTCTATCCTGTACTGAGTGCTATACTGAGATCCACCAGAAGGCTGCTCCAGAGAGGTGCTGCCTGCCACAAATACACTGAAGGCAGGCCTGGGCTTTCATTAGGCACTAGACTGCCATGCCAAGGCATCTGCACCCTGCAATCTCATTTGTGGGGTGCAGATGGGAAAAAGAAAGAATCTGCTCCTTCTTTACCAACATAGATGTCACGGTCGCTATTGACAGCAGCATCTAAGGGGTTAAACGACCCAACAGCCGGTCTAGGCCATTTCAGCAGGAGCTTAGCTCTCATTTAAGAGCTGATCCCCCACTCTCCGCTAGAGAACCGTGCAGCGCAGAGACCGGGCCGTCATTAAAAGGTGGCAGTCCAGCCTAAGGCGCCTTAGTGACTGTTGTAAAAAAGCATTTTGGTGCTCACTAACAGGTTAAGGCCTCATGCACACGGCACTTAAATGGGTCCGCAATCCGGAGCTATGGTGCGGAACAGAAGCATGGAACCCCACCGAAGCACTACGGAGTGCTATTGCTATATTTCAAGTTGAATGGGTCTCGATCCGTCCCGGCCGCCGCACGGACGTTGCCCGTGCATTGGGGACCACAAATTGCGGTCCCCAATGCACGGAAGGGCCGCACTATGGCTGTGTGCATGAGGCCTAACTTTGTTTTTTCCTGGTATTATTGATATACTATATATACATTGCATCAATACTGAACATTACAAAAAAAAACTTGTAAAAATAAAAATGTACATGTATTTTTAGAGCCAAGCATTATAACAATTAAAGATCCTCAAGATATTTTGTCAATTTCAGATTAATAGGGGTCCAACTGATGGCACCCCTTCCACTCAGCTGTCAGAAGGGAAATAGACAGCATGCAGCAGTCAATGAAGAGACAGCAGTGCTTGCACAAGTGCCACGGACTCCTCATTGGCTAGTCACTTGCACACCATCTACTAGGTAGCAGCAGTGCACGATCTTGTGGCTTTATCACATTTAAGTGAATGGGAAGAAGCTGAAATACTGTTTGCAAGTAGACGGACTGCAGATGGTGGGACCCCCACCAATCTGATATTGATGGCCTAGAACCCATTATGTGTTGTATTTATGCAGTATACCAGATAGCTCTCGTCTTTGTTTTTTGAAGTTGTGATTTTCATAATGTCGGACATGATCTTTTTGCAATCTTATATAGCTGAAGACAACATGCAGAACCATATACAAGGTAATAGCTGTCTAATTCTGGGAAGCCCTTTCACTGTGTGTTTCTAGTAGTCAGCCATGCAGATCATTGTAAGGTTTTACAGAAATCTAAAGCTTTTTCAGCTCAGAATACATATAAAGGTCACTGAATAAGAGGCAAAACTGGAAATAGCATTTCCTCCAAAACACAGCAAAATATATGGTCCTCTTACTCATCTCTAATTGCCTGGAAGGATACAATGAAACAGAAATGAAAAATAGGAATAGAAATGTGTCAATAATACTGATCCGGCTATATGCCATTGTCTTTGCTTATTGTATCATTGCGCTGCTCTAAATTGCAAGACTATTTGCAGTTCTCATCAATGCAAAGTGCATGGGGGCACATATAGGGATAAACACACACATAATGACTGGTGAATGGAGATGGTTACCATGACATATCATATGTCTACCATTAAAATAAAGAGCACATTCACATGATCCTGTTGCGCAGACACTGCGGCATGCGTCAGCAACTCTCCTGTCATATTCTCTTAAGATCACCTATTTAGATAAGGTGCAAATGGTTCACAAATGTGTGCAAATTTGACATATACCATACCATCAGCATGTAACCTAGCAACTCCGACAGCCCGCATGAAGAACTTTGATTCCTTGGTCCCATGGTGTCCTTGCACAAAATCATATTAATGGAAAATGGGATATATTTAAGAAATAGCATGTTAGATGCTGGGCTTTCATCAGTGTCTATGGTTTACATGCAAGATATGACAAGGTGTTTCACTGATTATTGCCATTTTGAATACTGTTGCGTTTTACATTTATTTTTATATTTCTTTCACATTCTGGTTACATTTAAAATGGCAGAATTGAGCTGCGATAGATTTTAACCTCAATAGTCGGTCACGCTCACAGGGGTCCTGGGAGCTGAGATATGAGGAGTCGTTTGGTGAGATCCTCACACTACGTGGAGCTGCCGTAGTGAACTGTAGGGTCAAAGAGATTTCCATTACTTTGTACAGCTGCTATTTTTTATCAGAAAGAAAGAGGTCTATTGAGGTCTTTCCCATAAGCCATCAAAGGTAGCTAAAGCATCTCTAGAGCGTGCAAGCATCTAGCAGGCAACCTGCCAAAGTGAAGATGTTTGGTGGGGGAAGAGAGATATTAACGGCCATCACATCCGGCTGTTCAATCTCACAGTAAAGTTGGGCTTTAATATTTATTGTCGCATTATTTGTTTTACTGTCTTCCTATGTGGCTCAGCAGCTAAAGCTGGCCATAGATATTAGAGGTATGTCAGCCGAACCTGCCAATTTCAGTAGGGTAGCTAACTATTGTGTATGGGGGCCTCCTAGCTCTACCTCATGGCAGATGTCAGGTGAGATACGTGTTGGGATTTTGGATTTTAATATGCCCCATCTTTTTGCTCTCAGGAAGATAAAACAGACGGATTTTCCACCATCCTGTTCATAACACATGCAAGCTCAGCCAAGCTAACCAAGCATGCATATGGCAGGATTGGTAAAAATAGCTGTTCACTGATAAATCTATTTGGTACACACTTATAATATGTAAGCTTTGCTTCAGGTGGCCCATATCCACTCATATGGAATACAAATAGAGATCATTATGGATGATGGAAGGCAAGAGCGGAAGGGTCTATAACTCTGCTACTCCACTTGCTGCTAAACTATAACTCAGAGAATGCTCTATTTGCTTTGTATGGGACTTACTTAAACAGCCAAGGAAATATGCTGCCAATTGCAGTTTCACAGCAGCTGGAGTGCCAAAAGTTCCTCACCCATGGTCAATAGGGAGCGAATATTCGAATTGCAAATTTTAATCGCGAATATCGCCACTTTGAGAATTCGCGAAGATTTAGACTATAGTGCTATATATTCGTATTCGAGAATATTCTAGATTTTTTTTCCTCTCAACCCATGATCCCTTCCTGCTTCTTGCTTGTGGACCAATGAGAAGGCTGCAATGTCTTTGTCTGAGCTTAGCAACATCCCTAGCAACCAATAGGAAAGTTGCCTACCCCTTACTATATAAGAACCTCCCCAGCAGCCATTTTCTGCAGTTTTTTGCAGTTCTGAGAGAGAGAGCAGTGTCATTTGCTGTGTCATTACATTAGATAGTCAGATAGCTTATATATATATAATACAGATAGTTAGTGGGAGATAGTCAGTGTAGGTTAGATCCTGATATAGTGTAGCTGATAGGTTCCAGTGCAGGGTGTTAGGTAGTGTGATAGGTTCTGCTGTCCATACATACATGCTACAGACATAGTGCTGTGATGTCACAAGTTCACAACAATACTTAGTGCACCCATCAGTAATATGTAGTCAGACCTGCTAAAATGTGAAGTTGCGTGATTAATTGCCGATTTGCGCAATTGCGATCATATTGCATATAAAGCTATTGTAATGTTCTGCCGTGCCAACCGTTTTCTCCAGTCTCAGGAAACTTCTAGCAGCTTGAAAAATGTAGCAAAAGTGACCCACGCCTGTATTGATCGCTCAATATGCAAATATTACATTGCTCATTTTTGCAATCAAGAAAATAATGGCGAATTCTCTAATTTATTACAAATATTTACCCAAATATTTGCGAAATATCACAAATTCGAATATTGCCCCTGCCACTCATCACTAATGGTCAATAGATATCCAAAGTTAGATAATTGGGAAATCAGGAAAAGGTGAACCAAAATTATCAGATATGGTTTTCATGTGAGGATCTCATTTTTGATCATAGTAGTGTGGCACCATCCTAAGTTTTGCTATGGAGCATTATGGTTACTTGTTATATCCAATGTGAAAATTAAAATGTAAGTATAAAGGGATATGGATGTTGTAGTTGATTCCAGGTAGTGTTGAACGAATCGAAGTATCCAAAGTGGACTTTGATCAAAATTTCAAGAAAAATTAGAATCATCGCAAAGCCGAATTTCCATTTGCTTTGCGGTAACAATTTCCCCCCCCTCAAATGGAGGTAAAAAACAAAGAAAACATACTCACCTCATCCATTTGTTCGAGGAGAGGCCATCACGGCCGTCTTGATTGAAGAAAATGTGCCAAATCTAGTGTGTGCTGACGTATGACATCAACATGTCATCACGCTGACTGGGCGCAATTACATCATCATGTCAGTGTGCACGAGATTTGTATATGTATTGTATTTGTTTTTAAACTCTGATTAACCCCTAAAATGCCTCATTGTGACTGTCAGATGCCATGATCAGTGTTGAACGCGGCATCTGAAGTGTTCAAAGATGGGCGGCAGTGCAATTGTCGTTCCCCATTATTACGCCCACTACATACAATGGAATGCGATTCCGGACTAAGTAATATGTAACAAATAGAATTTATTTGTGAACTTTAGCAAAGCAGCCGAATCAAATTTTTGATAACTTCGCTCATCTCTACTCCCAGGTCCTGGTGACTGAGGAGGCAGGTTTCCCTACTAAAAAAAGACCACTAGAATGACACATGGCAGTTGGCCATCTCTCTTAAAGATTTTGCATCAAGGTCTAGGAAGCTTATGTTACACCTCTGATAATGTTCTAGGTTCTAATGTTTGCTCTCTTGAACATTAGCTATATCAAAAAGCTAAATATATATTAACCACCTCAAGTTTTCTATTTAACGCAGGAGGCATGTGCCTAATGGTAGACCTGGTAGAATGGCATCTGCTGCTCCACTGACTATAGTAGTGTAAGTACTTTGGGAGTTTGTACTGTAGTCCTTTAATACGTATACACTTGTGATATAACCCTATTTATAGCCCAGGATGAGGATCTAATTGGATAATAGTAAAAGCAACTTTAATATGGATTAATTAATAAGTGAGGCTGAGAAAGCAAGCCACATTTTACCTACAAGCTTCAGAGATATAAATCTAATATTGTAAATAAGAGACTGTAGAAAAAAACCTAACCATTAGTATTGGTTGCACACTTCACTAATAAAAGTAAAAAACTAAATGCCTTCTTCTTCAGAAGACACTGTGGTATAACGCGTTCTATTAACATATTTACCTTTATTGATTTCTTTTGTATTTTATATACTTGGTTTTGGTATTGTTTTTCCTAATCTCCAAGAGGAACTGCATTGACTTTGAAAAATCACCTGAACACCCACTTCTAATGAACCTGTAGTTCAAGAGCAACCACCTATGCAGTATTCAAATTATCTTCTGGCTTTATCAGCTCACTAAGAAATCACTGTGGTAGAAATTAATGAAACATTTTTCTTTATTTGTAATCCATTAAAATGCATAAGGACACATTAGTCCAGAGGGACGAAGGCTCTTATTCACAATGCTGAGGCCAGATATGTATTGTGCCGAACATGGACTTCATGGTACTATCTATAGCACAAATTTCCGTGCAGATTTCTGTGCATTTCCGCACCAAAATCGCACCAGAAACTGGAACTGGATTGGTTTACATGTTGCAGATTTCAAAATCCATACAGGAAGTCAATTTCCACACGCAAAATATACACAAAGTATATATTAAATTTGTGGAATCTCATTTACTTTGCTGGTACTGTATTATGCTGTTTTATCTGCAATGTGTTCAGGAAGCCTAAACAGCCTGAACAGCGATTTTAGTTTTTAATTTTTAATTTTTTTAGTTAAGAACTGAGATATTGGTCATATATTGCCATAAAGGTAATCAGTCATCACCGACCTCCCTCACCAAACTGTTTGCATAGACACATACAATAGCTTGTTGATCTGAGGCTCTATTCCCAAGTTATGATACTTTTTCGTAATATGCTAATTAAGCCTTTGGTGCAATGAGGGCATCACCATTGATCTTGTTGCACCCAAGCTATAGATTTCAGTCATTATTTATGCCAGTTTATTTCATTGAAAAGTTGCAAATCAAATGGATTTGTGACTTTTCTACACCAAAAAGAGGCATAAGGGGAATGATAATTTCCCTCTGTATTGGTTGCTTCAAGGATTTAAAAACTTGGTGAGTAAATGAGCCCATCTAGCCATCTTCAGTGTCTTAGGGAAAATTTAATAAAAAACATGAATGCTTTTTTCCGAAAAAATTGTCCATGGGCTGCCTGGTATTAGAGCTCAGCACTACTGAAGTAAATGGGGCATGGTGAGGTTTCTAGAAGAAAACAGCCTTGCTTTTCTATCCTAGACAATGGTTTTAAAGGGGCATTTCAAAGTTATAAAGTAATGGCATATTGCTCAGATATGCCATTGCTTTTTGCTGGGTGGAATTCCAACCAGTGGCTTACCTTCCATGGAGGAAGACCACATGACTGTTATGGGGCCAGGGAGGAGAGGAGACCAGCACTGAACTTTATCTTCAGTTCCCAACATGAAAACACTGCCTTTTTTGGGCAGCCACCACTAGGGGCAGCTCAGTGCAAAGTGATTTTAACAGCTTCTATTGTGGTGAATGGTAACTGTATAAATTCCTATGCACTGAGCTCCCCCTAGTGGTATCTTCAGGCAGACCGTTTTATAATACAGTGTATTAGGGAAGCTGCAGAGATAGAGCTATATAGAGGGAGATTTATCAATGTATTCATACCAGTTGTCTGATATAAATATATTGGGGACTATAATGTTAAGAACCAGTGTCATATTAATGAAGCTTTTTATTAAATTTTTCAAATTTTAATATTCACTCCTTCATACAAAATCTGGGGCCTCACACTGCATCCTACATTGCCTGGAATTGTTTGACTCATGCATACTGGGAAAGTAGGTGGAGCAGGGGAGCCCATACTAAGTTTGGCTGTGAGGCCATATGGGATCTGTGCATGCCCCTATGTCCAACATCTGGTGCCACCCACTACCACCATCCTGTACTGATGCCAGTCAAGTGAATGGTACCAGCTGCAGGTGCCCACACAGCCAGGTGGCCAGATATGCTTCAGTGTAGGGAAAATTGGGATTGGTGGATGTCCCAGAGACTGGGCCCCCACAGATCACAAAGAATTTCCCTATCCTAGTGATAAGTCATCACATTATGAGACAGGAATTGCCTCTTTAACCACTTCAGTTATATAAGTGAAAATAAAATTTAGGTTTGGAAACAAATATTAATATTTTAGAGAAGATACCAAAAGGCTTTTTTTGACATTCATATTTCCAACTAAAAGTGAAGATTCTTTTTCACAACCGTCAAAGCTCTCCTGACCTGACATGTTTTTGGAGACCAGTAGAAACTGCATACAATGGTACATGAAAATGAATACATTGAATAGCTGAAACTGAATAGAAACCCAAACAAAAACCCTGTGTCTGTGTGAAGTAGGGCTATGAAATGCAATGCCTGTGGCACTGTACATAGACACATTGAGGATTTGACATGCTTTTGGGAACCTTAGCATTCAAACTGCTCTACCATGAAGCATAAAAGGAACATGACATCATAACTTTGGTCACAGACTCTCAGTTTGAAAATATGACTTTGTAAGCGGCAAGAATTTACTGAATACTTTAGCATATATCAGTGCATTATCCTGCTTAGGTTTAAAGAAGGAACTTTGGCTGCAGTGTCATTTTTTTATTATTTTCTTTTTTCTTTTCTCCTTTGACAAACAACTTTTGAATTACTCATATTCGATATATAGAAGTAAAGGACTTGAGGGAATACCTATGTAAATGATATATAGAATAAATATGTAAGTATATTATATTATTATTAGTGATGAAAGAAATATTGGAAAATTTGATTTGGGTGCTTTACGGAACATTACAAAAAAATTTGCTTTGTGATGAATTACTTGTCACAAAGCGCATTTCTTTGTAAGTAGTGGCTGCAATGACAGGAAGCGGTTATTGCGCAGCTCCGTGTCATTGTACCCCACAGATGCCGTGTTCATAGCTGATCGTGGCATTTGACATCAATATAACAGTGTAAAATAAAAATAATTCCTAAAATCATACTTTCCCTCATCCATTTGATTGTGGACAGCCAGCTGCAGCCATCTTGATTGTAGATCCAGCACAAAATCACGTCGGCCGACGTGGTGACGTCATACGTCATCACGCACGGGATTTCACACAGGATCTTCAATCAAGATGCCAGATGCCTGTAGCCGGCTCTTTGCGCTCAAACGGATGAGGTCTAGTATGATTTATTTTTATTTTTTACTGCCAATCAGGGAAAATTGATTCGTTACCACGAAGCACAAGGAAATTCGGCTTTGTGGAAAATGTAATTTTCCCTGAAATTCAGACTACGTGGAGTTTGATTTATTAAACGCTAATTATTATTACTATTATTATTCAGACATTCTCATCTGAAGTTTACATTTGTACATTTCTATGGTAAAACGATTGTTTGGCAAATGATTTTTTGCCCAAAACAAACTGATTTGTCATTCAGCAGTGAAAAGAGCTTGATAATGGCTTGCCCATAGTGGACACGTACTACTATAAATATAAAGAGGGTGCTAGAAGTAAAGTGAACCTGTCATGTGATTTCTGCTTCCCTATCTGAGAGCATGATATGATAGAAGAGATGCTGAGCTCTGTCATATATAGGATTATTGATTTGGAGCAGGATCTAGTTAAAATCTCAGTGAATTCTAATAGACTCCTAAAAGAGACAGTATGAGTCCTCATTACTCCACTCACACAGGATTATTGACAGCCATCGTAGCTGTCACTATCTCTTCTGTGATTTCTGTCAGGATTTAATTGCTTTTTTGCTCAGAAATCCAGATTCAAATCATATAAACATATACATTACAGACCTCTTCTTCACTTTATCAGTCATATCTGGCTCTCAGACAGGGTGGCAGAAATCACCTGAGAGGTTCACTTTACATCCTATGACAACTCAGTTAAAAAGCCTCTGTCAGCATGATAACCCTATTAATCAAGGCAAACTACCTGGTAAGGCTGATCATGCTGATTAAAATGATACCTGTTTGTATGTTAAACAGCTGCAGAGATTTTTGCGCTTTTATCCATATACAAATTAGCATGTTGGAGCACCAGAGCATGGGGCTGAATCCTTAGAGCGCTTCTTTTGTTACACCCCTGTGCTCTGCAAACTCACCCTGCCCATTGATTGACAGGGCTAAACATTAGTATCCTGAGGGCAGAGCTTTGTCCTACATCTGTGTCCTAGCATGTACATATCATATACACTACTTACTATAGCCTAACTATATTGAGAAGAGTGATTTTCTATACATAAAAAGAACAAAAGAAAAAAGAAAGGAGGCAGTGCCTCGTGTGTAGAACCTTAGCGATATTAGTAGTAAAAAAAAAAACACTGATTGTGCTTACCAGATCGGGTTGTGATAAGTCGCAACGCCTATGAATCGCCTTGCTGGATTAGTCCCGCCCAGCTTTCAGGGAAGTCTGCGTCTTCTGCCAAGGTCTATGCCCTTTTCCGTTGGTAACAGTTTAGGGGATGAAGAAGGATGCGGATGAAAGTGAATTCAGACCTTTCCAAACAGCGCTGATGCAGAAAGACTCAGGACCAAGATGGTACCGGGGAAGGTAATCTTTATTCAAAGTGCTGTAAGTGCTGTCAACGCGTTTCAGGGGCGAACGGCCCCCTTCATCAGGACAATAAAACTTTTATATACAAACACATCATTTGCCACTGTTCTGAAACGCGTTGACAGCACTTACAGCACTTTGAATAAAGATTACCTTCCCCGGTATCATCTTGGTCCTGAGTCTTTCTGCATCAGCGCCGTTTGGAAAGGTCTGAATTCACTTTCATCTGCATCCGATTTTCAATATTTTGAAGCTAATACATTTATTATCATATATTGTGCCTGTCAAGAAACCAGTAATATGTATATTAGTTTTCCAAGCATAGAAAACCTCTAATCTCAACATGGTAAAGTTATAGTAAGTTGTGTATATGATATGTACATGCTAGGACACAGCTCTGCCTTCAGCATGCTGATTCAGGGGGGGAATGCAGAGGACAGGGTTGTGACAAAATCAGTGCTCCAAGGATTCAGCCTTACCAGCTGGTACTCCAATGTGCTCATTTGCATGTGAATACAAACACAGATATATTCTCAGCTGTTCAACATACAGACAAAATAAAGGTATCATTTTAATCAGAATGATCAAACCTACCAGACAGTATACCTGGTTTAATAGGTTTAATCATGCTGATAGAGGCTTTTTTTTAAAAACAGAAGCTGTCACCTCTCCTGACATGCCTGCTTTAGTTAATGCTTGCATTCCCCATGAAATAACGATTATGTGTTGTGCTATTCCTCTGTTTTTCCTCCCAGAAATTTATAAATAAATTGACAACTGAATGTTACCATTCTTCTTGTCAGATGTGTCACTGTTAGGCCTATTGCACACGATTGCATGGCTTTTTCAGTGTTTTGCGGTCCGTTTTTCAAGGATCCGTTGTTCTGCTTTTTGTTTCCGTTTCTGTTCAGTTTTTCGTTCCATTTTTTCCGTATGGCATATACAGTATACAGTAATTACATAGAAAAAATTGGGCTGGGCATAAAATTTTCAATAGATGGTTCCGCAAAAATGGAATGGATACAGAAGACATACGGATGCATTTCCGTATGTGTTCCGTTTTTATTGCGGACCCATTGACTTGAATGGAGCCACGGAACAGGATTTGCAGGCAATAATAGGACATGTTCTATCTTGGAATGGAAATACGGAAACAGAATGCATACGGAGTACATTCTGTTTTTTTTGCAGACCCATTGAAATGAATGGTTCCGTATACGAACCATATACGGAACACAAAAAACGGCCCGCAAACTGAAAAAAAAAAAAAAAAACGGTCGTTTGCATGAGGCCTTAGACTGTAGGGATACAGTTTTAACTGGTAACACTCAGTTTTTAATTTGTTCATACATTTGTAGTATAAATAACATAGAAGTAGAACAATCTAAAGTTAAAAAAAAAACATGCTCCAGAATTGCTATATGGAGAATACAATTAGTTACTAAAATAGACATGACGGGCTACAGTAGTTGACAGATCCGTCTCTTTCCAACACTGTATATGTATGGTGGATTTTGGGTCTTTACGTGTGGTTCCTTTATGTGGGCACCATAGCAGAGTCCATGATCAGAAAAAACTTGAATCATGGATGTTAAACCCCTCAGATGTCATGGTCCATTGCAACCATGAAATCAGCGGTCAGTTACCAGAACTGGGCTCTGGATTATCAAACAGTGATGAGCTAACAGAAGCTGTTTGGCTGCTATGGCAGCCATAAGCCTTCTGAAGGCTCACAGGGATTTCCCTATATACTGGTAGTCTATGATAGATATGATCTAAAGATTGCATGTTTAAGACCCCTAGAGGGACTAAAATTAGCATTGTAAAGGAGCATCAAATTTTTTAAATAAAAATAAATAAGGAATGCAAAAATATACATATAACCAAATCTGAAAATGCCCAAAGTATTAAAACATAAAATATTTAACACATATGGTGAATCATGTAGTGGAAAAAAATAAATAAATAAAATAGTCAAGTTGCCATTTTTAGTTCTTTTGCCTCCCAAAAAAATTAAAAATAAAAAAAAGTTTCAGATCACCCTGCAAAAATGAGCTTTTACACAGCTCTGTAGAGGAAAATAAAAAAAATAAAAAACTTTAAAAGGTATCAGAATATTGTGATGCAAAACATTTATTTTTTTCAAAGTTTTTATATTTTTTAAAAAGTATTAAAGGGATTATCCCATAATAACAATGTTTCCCCTATCCACAGGATAATATTAAATGAACTCCTATAAATGTGTTCTTATGGGTCACATACCAAGATGCCTGTGCAGGGTTCATACACATGGCCAGGGTTCTGTTTTGTAGAAAGCAATGTTATAGCTGCCATAGAGGTAAATAGCACAACATCTGTAACTCTATACGACTCTGATTGTATATGAAGGCATAGTGATGTTTTATTCTCTGTCAAATCATAGTGCCATGAGAGCACCTCTCAGAAACAGTCCAAGTTTTATTTACTTTTTTTTTATGTATGTGCTAATTAATTTTTATAGGGTCGAATAAATAGTTTTACTGAGCACTGAAGGGCCTAATTCCCTTTGCACAACTATAGACCTATAAAACACAATTCAGACTGCCTGCGGCAGTCATTAGACGAGCTCACTAACTGAATATTTGAAATTCAGATCAATAGGAGTATAATCATGTGTTTTTTTTTACCTGTTGGTGACTACAAATGTAGTACTGTAGGAGATTAGGCATACTTTAATACATGACAGTCAGCATGGCTTATTTCGATTTGTAGGACCAGGTCCATATATGATTGTAGCCACATTTATTCTTTAAAGATTATTGTACTGTTCTAATTATTATTATTTTTTACTGCATCTCAATTACTTGGTAGTCAAAGATATGCTAAATAGTAATGTGGTGTCTTTAGCATGTATGTAGCGTGCAGCGTATGTAATTAAATGCACCAACCCCATACCCTGCTTAGCTGTACTGCAGACATCATTTGCAGAGATGATTCCCTACAGTCTTAAATATAAAACGATTGCACAGTGCCCAAAGAAAACATTTAAATGCTCGCCATTACAGTGATAGATTCAGGCATTTGCTGGTCACTACCTTTCTTACAACGTTGTATTTTATCAGGGATAATCCTTTCCCTAGAGTAGGCATTAGAAGTCACCTTGGATATCTTTGACCTATGGTCCTGTGCGTTTATGGAAAGTAGAAAATAGAAGATGAAAATGAGAGAGAAATGAGCAAGGGTAGGGGTGGTGTAGATGGGCTGAGGAGGGGAGGGATGGAGAGAAAGAGATGCACTCATCTACTTAAAAAGGAATACATTTCCGTGGCTGAACATCATCTTGTGCTGGCTACTAGGATCTAGGAAAGATGATGACATGAGGCGTTCCTCTTAAACGGATACAAGCAGCCATCTTCTCATTCTATGTAAATGCAGTGATGCAGATTTAGCAACCCTATGAGAGAAAGACTACAGAGAATAAAGGAGAGAGAGAGAGAGAGAGAGAGAGAGAGAACTTTCCATGTGCCTGGAAGCTGTACAAATGTGATAGAGAATGTGAGTGCTGAAGGGGTTAATGACCCATGCAAATGATATAATTTGTCTTGCACATGGTTGAAATAATCTCATACTGATTGACATACAGAGTAGCAGCTCAGTTTTTATTTTTTTATTTTAGCACTTGTAATACAAAGATACAGATCTTAAAGTAAAGCTTACCACTAAGAATTTAGTAGCAGTGGTGAATATCAAGTAGTTAGAAGATATGGAGTTCCATGGCTAATATATGTACAGCACATTTCCTGATATTGTATATTATAAAATTATTGAAACAAAGCTATTCAGTCATATTATAGCAATGTGTGTTTCCCTGTTATACCGCCTATGTTATAAATTGGGATATATGCAGCACCTAATATATTAAAATTGTCCATTTTATTCATTTATCCTTTAAAACATGCTTTCACAAGAGAGCCCATGTTTGAATACACTTATGCAACATGCTGGTTCTAAAGTTGGTCATACCCATGAGATAGGTGAATGTTTATTTGACCAACAGTTGTCTCTCCCAATAACCCATATATAATATGCTCAGCTCAGTCAAGAGTGGGGACAAAGCTGCTCTCAGACACTTCTATGGAGAACAAATCACATTTCAATATTCCAGCACAAACTGTATTACGAGCACTGAATCAAACACTAAACCACATAGTGCATATAATAATAGCTGAATAATAATGTCAAATTAATATCTAAAAGATCTTGTCTCCATTTCAAGCCTTTAAGGAACATTGTATCCAGTTTCAGGCTTAAGAAAGCTTCTTTATCCAGAAGACACGTGCAGCCATCTGTAGTGTATATATGTTGACTATGGCAGTATTACAACATAAACAAATGTATCATACAAAGAACACTATTGATACACAACCCATATTGTAGGGTACATCTCAAAATCTCATCCCAATAGTGCAGTTAACTGTCCCTAAAAACTTGTGCCATAATATATTTACTGCTTGGGTTTCATCTGGCTGGTGAACAATTAGCCAGATATCTGGTGCCTAAATGTCAGAGACTGCCTGGGATCCTGAATAGATGTCAAAAGTGTTTTTCACCCCCACCAACCAACACTAGCACCACAGCCGCTTCACTTGATCTGTCAGAAGAGTTATTTACACTTCAGTTGGAAGAAATGAGTGATGCACGACCATTATTGCCAGAGGATGTAGATAACAGGGATATGTCTCAGTCAGGCAGCATTACACACATGGACGTACGGTGTGATGGTGATGATGTTGTACCCGCTGCTGCTTCCTTTGCTGAGTTGTCAGATACAAGTGAAGCGGTTGATGATGATGATGATGTGTCAGTGGATGTCACGTGGGTGCCAACTAGAAGAGAAGAAGAACAGGAGGAAAGTTCAGATGGGGAGACAGAGAGGAGGAGCAGACGAGTTGGA
This sequence comes from Bufo bufo, assembly GCF_905171765.1. Lineage (NCBI taxonomy): Eukaryota > Metazoa > Chordata > Amphibia > Anura > Bufonidae > Bufo > Bufo bufo. The sequence goes on along the minus strand of NC_053391.1, from coordinate 519,345,619 downwards.
AGCAGGGGGAGGTCGTCGCAAGGAGCTAGTGGCACAGTCAGACAGCATGCATTGGCACGCGGGGTCAGCCAGACAGCACGCCAATCAACGCATGCTGTTGCCACCACCAGAATGCCGTCATTGCAGAGCTCAGCAGTGTGGCATTTTTTTGGTGTGTCTGCCTCTGACAACAGCGATGCCATTTGCAACCTGTGCCAAAAGAAACTGAGTCGTGGGAAGTTCAACACCCACCTAGGTACAACTGCTTTGCGAAGGCACATGATCGCACATCACAAACGCCTATGGGATCAACACATGAGTACAAGCAGCACACAAACTCAAAGCCGCCATCCTCCTCCTGGTCCAGCATCTTCAGCCACGTCAACCACTGCTGTCCTCCTTGCCCCCTCTCAACCATCCGACACTCCGCCTCTCACCTTCAGCAGTTCCTGCTCATCTGCCCACAGTCAGGTGTCTGTCAAGGAAATGTTTGAGCGTAAGAAGCCAATGTCATAAAGTCATTCCCTTGCCCGGCGTCTGACAGCTGGCTTGTCGGAACTCTTAGCCCGCCAGATTTTACCATACAGGCTGGTGGAGTCTGAGGCCTTCAAAAAATTTGTAGCTATTGGGACACCGCAGTGGAAGGTACCCGGCCGAAATTTCTTTTCACAAAAGGCAATCCCCAACCTGTACTCTATTGTGGAAAAGGAAGTCATGGCATGTCTGGCACACAGTGTTGGGGCAAGGGTCCATCTGACCACTGATACCTGGTCTGCAAAGCACGGTCAGGGCAGGTATATCATCTACACTGTGCATTGGGGAAACCTGCTGACGGCTGCCAAGCATGGAATGCGTGGCTCTGCAGAGGATTTGGTGACACCGCCACTACTTGCAGGCAGGCCTGCTGCCACCTCCTCTACTCCTCCTACTCCATCCTCTTCCATAACCTCCTCGGCTGAGTCCTCTTCTGCTGCTGCGTCTTGCTCCACATCAACGGCACCCCCCCAGCTCCCCAGGGGCTATCCCACATCCCGGATACGGCAGTGTCACGCCGTCTTGGGGTTGACTTGCCTGAAAGCTGATAGGGGACGTAACAGGGATTAAACTAATAAGAATAGAACAACATAACACACCACAACTATCTGGCGGCACATTAGATTGCACGCGCAGTGCCCCAAATTTGAAGTAGGAGGACTGACCAAGCATCTTTTTCCATCTCCCGGTTCCTAAAATCAATGCCATATACATGTCCCCTGATAGGGGAAGTAACAGGGATTAAACTGATAAGAATAGAACAACATAACACACCACAACTATCTGGCGGCACATTAGATTGCACGCGCAGTGCCCCAAATTTGAAGTAGGAGGACCGACCAAGCATCTTTTTCCATCTCCCCATTCCTAAAATCAATGCCATATACACGTCCCCTGATAGGGGACGTAACAGGGATTAAACTGATAAGAATAGTACTACTTAACACACCACTCATATCTGGTGGCACATTAGATTGCACGCGCAGTGCCCCAAATTTGAAGTAGGAGGACCGACCAAGCAACTTTTTCCATCTCCCCATTCCTAAAATCAATGCCATATACACGTCCCCTGATAGGGGACGTAACAGGGATTAAACTGATAAGAATAGTACTACTTAACACACCACTCATATCTGGTGGCACATTAGATTGCACGCGCAGTGCCCCAAATTTGAAGTAGGAGGACCGACCAAGCATCTTTTTTCCATCTCCACGCTCCTAAAATCAATGCCATATACACGTCCCCTGATAGGGGACGTAACAGGGATTAAACTGATAAGAATAGAACAACGTAACACACCACAACTATCTGGTGGCACATTAGATTGCATGTGCAGTGCCCCAAATTTGAAGTAGGAGGACCGACCAAGCATCTTTTTCCATCTCCTCGTTCCTAAAAGCGATGCCATATACACGTCCCCTGATAGGGGACGTAACAGGGATTAAACTGATAGGAATAGAACAACATAACACACCACAACTATCTGGTGGCACATTAGATTGCATGTGCAGTGCCCCAAATTTGAAGTAGGAGGACCGACCAAGCATCTTTTTCCATCTCCCTATTCCTAAAAGGGGACGTAACAGGGATTAAACTGATAGGAATAGTACTACTTAACACACCTTATAATAACGCAGAGAGAGGCAACGCAGAGAGAGGAGTCTGAAGAAGAAGAGTCACAGGAGGAAGGTGGCTTTGAGGAGGTGGAAGACCAACCACAGCAGGCGTCCCAGGGGGCTTGTTGTCACCTTTTGGGGACCCTTGGTGTTGTACGTGGCTGGGTGGAGGAAAAGACCTTCAATGACATCAGTGATGACAAGGAACGGGACATGGCTAGCTTGGTATCCAACCTTGTGCAAATGGGAAGTTTGCGGTTGTGCAAATGGACTGTTTGCGGTGTGTTAAATGGGGAGTTTGGTCTGTCACTGTGAAGCGGGCGTAACCCTTACACTACCTGATCGATACAACATCATACCTGATGTTTTAAAGCAAGTTATTCCAAACAATTTAGGAATGTTAGGTGATTTATGCCCTTTATGGATTAAACCCGACTCTGCGTCAACTACGTAATTTTCCATTGGAGTTTTGCCATGGATCCTCCTCCGGCATGCCACAGTCCAGGTGTTAGTCCCCTTGAAACAACTTTTCCATAACTATTGTGGCCAGAAAGAGTCCCTGTGGGTTTTAAAATTTGCCTGCCTAATGAAGTCTATGGCGGTTCGCCAGTTCGCGAAAAATTTGCTTCGCCGTTCGCAAACGGAAAATTTTATGTTCGCGACACCTCTAATGACAGCCTCTAGGCAGCATAATGTTGTGCTATTTTTGGATGGAGGTATATGGAACAACTCAGGATGGTTGTCAATAGAGTAGTCTGCGCAGTTGTACCACTTTAAGTATGTAAGATGTAAGTACAGAGATGTCTCCCATGATTTATTTATTCCCATGAATGAGACAGTAACAAGGGGACATCCTCTATATCTAGAGGAAAGAAGGTTTCTACACAAACGTAGAAGAGGATTCTTTAAAATAAGAGGATTGAGACTATGGACGTCTCTACCGGAAGAAGTGGATATGGTGAATTCACTAAAAGAGTTTGAGACGGGACTGGATGTATTTCTGCAGTGTAATAGTATTACAGGTTATAGTTATTAGATTCCCGGAGAAGAGTCGTTGATCCAGGGAGTTATTTGGATTGTCTGATTGGACTAAGGAAGGATTTTTTCCCCCTAAAATTAGGAAAATTGGCTTCTACGTCTTCCTTCCTCTGGATCAACTTGCAGGATAACAGTCTGAACTGGATGAACATATTTCAGCCTTACAAACTAAAGGGCACATTTATTAAGATTAGAAAATTATCAGAAAGATGCTATAGATAGTAGAAACGTAGATAATTAAATTTAAGTAAGTAGAAAGAATGTAATGTGCTTATTAAAACAATACCTTTATTAATATAAGGGGGTAAAGGAGCAAAAAACTGCTCAAGTGATATCCTATGCTTAAAGAAAGATACTTTTTAGAAAAAACTCCCACTATTAATTGGATAACGGGATGGATCACATAGGTAACATATAACTATAAGGAGACAGGTGAGGGGGGATTTTTTTTTTTTATAAGAAGAGAGTATCTTTCCCTAAATATCCCTGGAGACCTAAGCCCTGTGCCCAGGGATACCCCCTGATGGTGGTAGTACCCTTTCCCCGACCCTATATCTATCTTCAACCCAGATAAAGCCCTACTTAGATGATAGATACATATCCTACATGTCCTATTATGGGATATATAGATTAGCCCAAGGAAGAAAAAATGATGTCTATATGTTTATAATAAACCCCAACATGTTTCACCTGCGCCTGGCAGTTCATCAGGGGGTGATAAACATAAAATATTCGTAGGGAATACAGATAAACCTATAGATAAATGAAGATAATACTTAGCTTCCATAAACGGCTTGTTGGATATGGATGATGAATAAAAAACTCTGTCAGTGGATAATTAACCTGTAATCAAAAAGGATGATGTAACAAAGACAGGTAAAACACCCAATTATTGTCTAGGTGTGTAATACTTACTGGTCAGAGGAGCCTATTGCACATTAATGTGGATATCTAGGGAGCTGATGTGGCTAGTGTGTGAGCGCCGGTGCTCAGTATTTGAGCACCGGTATCACATACAGCTTCCGGACGCCAAGACAGCGTATTTCCGGTATTTGGAATGCATCGCACTGATGCAATGCCTCACTTCCGGTATGTGGAACGCACGAATGGAACGCATATCTTTAAATGCACACCCGGAAGCACTAGAGAACATCGGAGGTGATTGAAAATGTATAGGGGTGGGTAAACAATTCATGTCAAAGAGTGACCAAAGACCCATATGGAAACCTAATACATAATTAGATAATCCTAATGTTCTGATACCAATTCACTAGCCACAGTATTCACAGAAAGGAGAAATAAACAACACACAGGTAGTAACAATCAGTTACTACACATATATTACATGAGCCCCACCGAAAATAAAGGGGAACTCATGAATGCAAGAGAATAGGATAATGGGACATGTGATACAGATATCACCTAGATAGATAAATGGTGCTTCTCGCACCTGCATGGTCAGGATAGGGAAAACTACAGTAACAAAGGAGAAGGCTATATCTGAAAAAGAAGAACCAAGTCATATAAAGCAGGTAAAGGTAAGTCTTTCATTAAGGCCTTCTGGCGACTGGGACCGGAAACGATAGATCCATTTGGTTTCCTTTTGGAGTATCCTCTGGTCCCAGTCGCCCTTCCTCAGCGGCACAGGGATAACTTCAAGTACAGTGAAGCCAATGGAGCTTAGATCCCCCTTATGATGTTGGTTCACATGATTAGCTACAGAGGTGTCTTTCTTTTTGACTATGTCATTAATATGTTCGCACACTCTCCGTCTCAGCTCTCTGTAGGTCTTTCCAATGTAGTCCTTAGGGCAGGTACACTGACAGATATATATAACTCCCCTAGTTTTGCAGTTTACAAAGTCGCCTATGGAGTAAGTGTGATTAGTCATGGAGCAAGTTATCGTTTTAGTTGTACATATATATTTACAGGCCTTACACGCCCCACATCTGAACATCCCCTTAGGTTTTCTGTCAAGCCAAGTGCCCTCCTTTTTCACACCGGTGTAATAACTATGTACGAGTCTATCTTTTAGACTCCTACCCTTACGGTATGTTTTGTGGAAAGGGGAAAAGTGCTTTAGACAGATCATTATCCATAGTCAAAATGGGCCAATAGGTTCTCAGAATGGCTAACATTTCCCTACATGAAAAGTTGAGATCAAGCGAAACAGACTTGCATCATTTTTATTAGTTCTAGGTACCAATAAATCACCTCTATTGCTATTTTCTGCTACTTGAAAGGCTTCCCTCAAACTAGATCGGGGATAACCTCTCTGAAGTAGCCTATTTTGCAACTTTTTTGATTCATTATAAAAGTTCTTCTTGCTAGAACAATTCCTGCGCATGCGCAGGTATTGTCCTCTTGGAATGCCTCTTTTCACTGCAGAAGGATGGTGGCTGCTCCAATGAAGGATGTTATTGGTGGCAGTTGGTTTCCGAAATACGGTGGTAGTGAGATTACCAGCTGTTGATCTAGCCTCAACATCAAGTAAAGTAATGCATTCAGACTGCATCTCACTTGTAAAACTGAACCCTACATTATTATCATTAAGAGCAAAGATAAAATTACCAAACTTTTTTTACTGTCATTCCAGATCAGAAAAATATCGTCTATATAGTGGGTTGAAAAGACGATCATATTGCTCCACCAGACTATACGGTCCGGGAATACATATTTGTCTTCCCACCAGCCCAGGAGGAGATAGGCATAAGTCGGGGCACACGGACTGCCCATTGCTGTCCCCCTGAGCTGGTGGTAGAAGGATCCGCTAAATAGGAGCGGATCCCTAGGGTTCCATTTGATTACTCTTTGACATGAATTGTTTACCCACCCCTATACATTTTCAATCACCTCCGATGTTCTCCAGTGCTTCCGGGTGTGCATTCAAAGATATGCGTTCTACTCATGCGTTCCACATACCGGAAGTGAGGCATCGCATCAGTGCGATGCGTTCCAAATACCGGAAATACGCTGTCTTGGCGTCCGGAAGCTGCATGTGATACCGGTGCTCAAATACTGAGCACCGGCGCTCACACACTAGCCACATCAGCTCCCTAGATTTCCACATTAATGTGCAACAGGCTCCTCTGACCAGTAAGTATTACACACCTAGACAATAATTGGGTGTTTTACCTGTCTTTGTTACATCATCCTTTTTGATTACAGGTTAATTATCCACTGACAGAGTTTTTTCTTCATCATCCATATCATATCCAACAAGCCGTTTATGGGAGCTAAGTATTATCTTCATTTATCTATAGGTTTATCTGTATTCCTTACGAATATTTTCTGTTTATCACCCCCTGATGAACTACCAGGCGCAGGTGAAACGCGTTGTTTTTTTTTATAAACATATAGATATCATCTTTTCTTCCTTGGGCTAATCTATATATCCCATAGGACATTTTATGCATATATCATCTAAGTAGGGCTTTATCAGGGTAGAAGATAGATATAGGTACGGAGACAGGGTACTTCCACCATCAGGGGGTATCCCTGGGCACAGGGCTTAGGTCTCCAGGGATATTTAGGGAAAGATACTCTTTTCTTATAAAGAAATCCCCCTTCACCTGTCTCCTTATAGTTATATAAGCTACCCATGTGATCATCCATCTCTCCCTGTAAGTATTTATCCAGTTATCCTACTCATAGTGGGAGTTTTTTCTAAAAAGTATCTTTCTTTGAGCATAGGATATCACTTGAGCAGTTTTTTGCTTAGTTGCCCCCTTATATTAATAAAGGTATTGTTTTAATAAGCACGTTACATTCTTTGTACTTATTCACATTTATTAAGACCAGCGTTTTCGACGCCGGTCTTAATAAAGCCACATAGCTGGCGGAAGAACCGCAAAAGTTGTGAAGAGACGCAGGCCTCTTCATACCTTCGGTGTTTCCAGCGCCAGCTCTAAATGTAAGACAACTTCCTAGCTGCTACCGAACCATCCCCTTTCCTGCCCATGATGCGCCCACAATTTTAGGCCTGGCATGAGTGGGGAGAAGTAGCAGCCATCTGCAACTGAAATATAGGTGTATTTCAGTATAATAAATGACCCCCTATGTTGCTATGTTTCCTTCCTACCTGCTCCCTGAAGTCATGGCTAACTCAAGATACAGACATGTTAGGAGATTTGGCTCCAATTACCTTTATCCCCTTTAAGTAGCAGCTTGCTAGAGTATGGGATTTCCACCGGATGTCCTGATGACATTGTAGAGTTCTGTAACAGCTATTATTAGTATTATTATTATTATTATTATTATTATTATTATTATTAAAGCGACATTGATTCTATAGCACTGTACGTATGATATAGGGCATACATACATAATAAATACAATTACACTAAGAATGAACAAGATGAGTTACAAACTGGTACAGGAGGAGAGAGTATCTTTTGTACCAGTACAGTATATTATACAAATAACATCAACTAGAAATATTTTCACAATTTTCTAATATGTTTTAAGATAGCCTCAAACCCCTGTTACACCAGCGGCTAACACTACATTTAATATAGTTGTGCTCATATTTGTTAAAACACTAAGTGATTCTGAAGACTTTACAATTGATAAGTGCTCTTATCCAAACATATTGGAAACCGGTAGAGTGGAAAATTACACAAGATTGGTTTCCACAGAATACTGCTTAGATTTGCTGGTCAGGATATTGACGTACAGTAAGTTCTGCCAGTAATAATTATGTAACAAATTTTATGAAACTCCTACACTAATATTTGCATATTAGGAATTTTTCCTGAAGTTATTAATTAAGTTCTGTGAAGCACTAAAAAACTGCCTTCATTGTTGGAATTTCATAAAAAATGTTATGAACAAATGAAATTATTGAAACCGTAATGAAATAATAAGGAATTACTGAAAAAAATTATAATCTGATACAGCTTTTATCACATCAAATGCATTAAACTTCTCTGAACCAATGTCCTTTTTATCCTAATGTACTAAATTAAATATCTGCTCCTTGTAGAATTTGATTCATCTAAACTAGATTAAAATCAAATCATGTACAAAATCAATTTCACTTAAAGTACAATAATCTCAGCCCACTGAGGCCCCCTTCTAGTAATCACTATAAATGTTGTATTTTTTCCTTTATTTCCTCCCCGTCTAATGCAGTGTGTGCATACTTTTCAGATAAGATTAAAATATGACCTTAGATTTCCTTTTCTGCTCTACGCAGATTCAAATATCACACCACCAGACTCTTTTTCTAGGAGAGGATACAGAAGGTTTGTAATTAGATCTAATAGGTGGACTGAAAATCAAATGGAAAGATTGAAAAGTAGATGATTGAGACATGCATTTTTCCCCAGGAAAGATCATATGTGTAACATTTGCAAAAAGAAAAATCATATTGCATGAAAATAGAGTTGGATATATCTACCACTGAGGTTCATTGTAAGGCTTCCTGCAAATCGTAGATCTACAAAATACAGATGCGGTCAGTGTGCATTTTTTTGTGGTCCATTTGACTTCATTGGGTACATGGTCTGCAATTTGCAGGCACATTTTATCTTTTTGCGGAAAAGACATAGGGATGCAGAAAGAACACATATGATCCTATACTTGACCTCACAATGTGTATAGACTCATTGAAGTCAAGGGGTCTGCAAAAAATGCCACAAGGATGATATCCATAAAATGCATACGGTTGTGTGCATGAGGCATAAGGCTGTGTTCTCATGAGTCATCCTCGCCATTTTTTGCAAAAATAAACTTAACCTCTTAAGGACACATGACGTACCGGTACGGCATGTTGTCCTGGTACTTAAGGACACATGACGTACCGGTACGTCATGTATAGTTCCGATCACCGCCGCTTGGCAGGCGGTGATCGGAACCCGGTGCCTGTTCAAATCATTGAGCAGGCATCTTGGCTAGATGCTCCCGGGGGTCCTGTGACCCCCCATGTCGGCGATCGCAGAAAATCGCAGGTCAATTTAGACCTGCGGTTTTCTGCGTTTCCGGGTTATTCTGGTCTCTGAGGACCCGATAACCCGGAACAGGATGGTGATCGGTGGTGTGATTTTACCCCACCAATCACCATCCTGCGATCCTGAGTGGTAATGGTGACATCACCTCTCAGGATCGCCTCTGATTGGTAGGAGGGCGGGCCGGCGGGAGATTCAAAGGATAACAGCGCTCCTCTCCTCCTCCTTTTGTGTCCGGAGCCCGAGGAGAGAGGAGCGCTGCCTGCACGTGTGGAGCATCACCCCATCTGTGCCCCAGCACCCATCCTTGCCCCCAGGACCCGATCTGTGCCCCAGCACCCCCCATCTTTATCAGCAGGTAATTAGGGAAAGTATAGGGAAAGGTTGGGCTAGGCAGGGAAAATAAAGGGAAAGTTAGTGGTAAAAAAAAGTTTACTTGCATCACCCTAAGTAGGGTGTCTGGGGTCCACAGCACAGCTGTGTGACCCTAGACCCCCCCCCCCCCCGGGGTGCTACTGCTTGCCCCCTCCCAACTTTTTTGCTTTTTGCGCAGGCATTTTTTTTGTGTGTGTGTACGGTCACTGTTAACGCATCGCACACCCCACCGCAGCACTTTTAGGGAGTTTCTACTCTAGGGGTGCATCAGGGGGGCTTCAAATGGGACATGGTGTAAATAATCCAGTCCAGCAAAATCTGCCTTCCAAAAACCATATGGCGCACCTTTCCCTCTATGTCCTACGACCACATATGGGGTGTTTCTGTAAACGGCAGAGTCAGGGCAATAAAGATACAGTCTTGTTTGGCTATTAACCCTTGCTTTGTTAGTGGAAAAAATGGGTTAAAATTGAAAATTTGGCAAAAAAATTAAATTCTCAAATTTCATCCCCATTTGCCAATAACTCTTGTGCAACACCTAAATGGTTAACAAAGTTTGTAAAATCAGTTTTGAATACCTTGAGGGGTGTAATTTATAGAATGGGGTCATTTTTGGGTGGTTTCTATTATGTAAGCTTCGCAAAGTGACTTCAGACCTGAACTGGTCCCTAAAAATTGGGTTTTTGAAAATTTCAAGATTTGCTTCTAAACTTCTAAGCCTTGTAACATCCCCAAAAAATAAAATATCGTTCCCAAAATGATCCAAACATGAAGTAGACATATGGGGAATGTAAAGTAATAACTAATTTCGGAGGTATTACTATGTATTATAGAAGTAGAGAAATTGAAACTTGGAAATGTGCAATTTAAAAAAAAAAATTGCAAAATTTTGTATTTTTTTATAAATACATTTTTTTTTTTTACTTCATTTTACCAGTGTCATGAAGTACAATATGTGACGAAAAAAAAATCTCAGAATGGCTTGGATAAATGAAAGAGTTTTAAAGTTATCACCACTTAAATTGACACTGGTCAGATTTGCAAAAAATGGCCTGGTCCTTAAGGTGAAATAAGGCTGTGTCCCAAAGGGGTTAAGCTATATAATTAAGAGAACATCTAAATAACAATTGAGAGATTAATCTGGTGAAGAATCTTAAGCATTAGAACTCTATCTGAAACTCATTGAAATTAAATCTATCACATATATCAGGTGTCAGAAAACTTAGGCACTCCAGCTGTTTTGAAACAACAATTTCCAGCATGCTCCATTCATTTTTATGGGATTTCTGATAAGGGCAGAGGAAATATGCATGCTGGGAGTTGTCGTTTCACAACAGCTGGAGTGCCAGAGGTTGCGTAGGCCTGATATAGACAAAGGCTAAATTAGTGATCATTACCATAGCACTGAAATGGCATACATTTGATCCCTAAACTACAGTAAATTACTAGTATATGGGTTACATATTTAGGCTAATTTCACATATATACATTTGGCCCATGTGAAAGCCTCATTTCCCAGACTGAATCTCCTCTGACCTGATCTCACAGCATCACAATAACGTACGATGCTATAAGTTCTTTTACTTCCAAAATGCCATGAATACAGTACAGTAGATACGTGGCGAACATAGCCAAAGACCACTGGAGGTAGCTTACCTCCTGGGAGAGCAAGAGAATGAGGTGAAAAAATAATGTTCTCCTGGTCTTTCTCTCCCCCAACATCATCTGTCGGGGGAGAGTTAGAAAGTCACTATGCTCTTTAGCTTGTTGGCTGAACCTGTAATTCTCAACAGGTTTGGCAGACAATTAATAATGTGTACTTGAGCCCGTAAACAAGAGAGTTGACCTGCACTCCACTTGGAGCTAGGCGGTGCTCAGTAGTGTTGATCACGAATATTTGAATTGCAAATTTTTATCGCTAATATAGGCACTTCAAAAATTTGTGAATATTTAGAATATAGTGATATATATTCGGAATTTCGAATATTCGAGATTTTTATTAATCAGTACACATGATCCCTCACTGCTTCTTGCTTGTGGGCCAATGAGAAGGCTGCAGTATCTTTGAATTTAGGAGTAGTGTTGATTGCGAATTTTCGTAATGTGAATTTTCGTGATGCTAATTTTTATCGCGAATTTTCAATTGCTGAGTTAAAACATGATTCCTCTCTGCTTCTTGCTTGTTGGCCAATGACTCATTGGCCCACAAGCAACTTAAGCAGGGAGGAATCATGACTTTAGATGGGAAAAATGACGAATATTCTAAAACAAGAATATATAGCAATATAGCGAATATTCGAAAAAAACGAATATAGAGCAATTTTGCTAATATAGTGCTATAATCTTCTTTGCCTAATAGTTATAATTTTTTTTCTCATCTGAAGTCCAGATTGTAAAAAATTCCAACTATTAAAAGAAAGATTATAGCACTATATTAGCTAAATTGCTCTACATTCGTTTTTTTTTTCGAATATTCGCTATATTGCCATATATTCATGTTTTAGAATATTACGAATATTCGAAAAAATGAATATATTTTATTTTTTTGAATATTCGTAATATTCTAAATCAAGAATATATAGCAATATAGCGAATATTCAGAAAAAAAACGAATATAGAGCTATTTAGCTAATATAGTGCTATAATCTTCTTTGTCTAATAGTTGTAATTTTTTTCTCATCTGAAGTAAAAAAAAAAGATTATGGCACTATATTAGCTAAATTGCTCTACATTCGTTTGTTTCGAATATTCGCTATATTGCAATATATTCTTGTTTTAGAATATTACGAATATTCAAAAAAATGAATACCGGTATATTCGATATAGTGCTATGACTCATTGGCCCATAAGCAAGAAGCAGGGAGGAATCATGTTTTTAATTGCATCACGAAAATTCGCATGACGAAAATTCGCATATTAGGCGATCATTACCTTGCCGATTGTTTGAGTAAAAAAATTTAGAATGTAACGAATATTCGAATTTGCGAACATTCGACAAAATATTTACGAAATATCGCAAATTCGAATATGACCCCTGCCGCTCATCACTAGTGCTCAGTGGTAAAGGACATTTACAGTAATGATAGAAACCACAGCACTCTGAAGCAACTTTTGTAATCATTTCTTATTTATTTCAATATTTTTTGTTTTAATCTATCCGCATAATTAATTACTGGCAAACGTTTCGGTCCTACACGGACCTTGTTCACGGTATTTTTGACTTAATGATGTCAAAAATACTAAGGCCGTGAACAAGGTCCGTGTAGGACCGAAACGTTGGCCAGTAATTAATTATGCGGATGGATTAAAACAAAAAATTATGAAATAAATAAGAAATCATTACAAAAATTGCTTCAGAGTGCCGTGGTTTGTATCATTACTGGAGCCCTTAGGCCTTACAATCATGACTGTATTATGACTCCACATGACTTGTGCATCGTATATGATCAAAAATAGTGCACAAATTTCAATAGGAACATACTGGACCTTACTATGCAATCCATGAATTATGAGTCAGATTTCATACCAAAATTAGCATGTGTCATGGTTTGTTGGGGTTCCTAATGATTGATTTAGGGGCAATTTAAATTTATTATGGTTGCCATTACAACTTTATTTATACAATATGTCATACTGATGTACTATTTAGGAAGCCCATAAATAAAAGCTACCCTAGCCATAGACATAAGAGTTTGAGAGGCCAGAGGGCTCAATCATCCATGGCATAATTCATACAAACAATCCCACCAAGTACACGGCAGACCAACATGGCAAATCAGTTAACATTGTAATTGCAAATAGTGGAACTCATCCAATTATGCCACACACACGTGGCTCTGGCTGACCACAACCAAAATTCTCCGACCTGGCAGATCACAGTTTTGGCAGACAGAAATCTTCTGTTGGCTATCACAAACAATCACTTATGTTACCATCTAAAACAATGGCTGGCTGAAATAGCCAAAATCAGCCAATATGGCCGACTTTTATCTCATGTGTAGCAGATTCAGCCTAGCTCTCTTTGGTAAGCAGCACAGCAATACTAACTCAATTGGTAATATTTTATTGATTTTTTTTTTCTTTTTCATGAAGTGAAAATCTGGAGCCATCATGATTTTCAGTAATTCTATGCCAGGTAAGGTTAACTGAATTCTATCTCTCTTTCTCTTTTTTATTTGATGAGCAAATTACATAATTTTTGAACCAAGGTTAAGAAAGGATTCAAGCTACATTATTCCTTTGAGTAGCGGGTGATCTGTGAACTTGAATGTTGTGTTAAAAGAAATGAAATAATGTAAGTGGCACGGTATGCATAGCAGACCAATGCAGAATTCTGAGCTTCATGTAATGCAATATATTTGCCATAATCATTTACTTTCAAGGATACTTTGCTGCTGAGCTGGTGTATCTGTGCCTGTTATACACAGTACACCACTAGATCCCTCTTATGAAATGGTTGTTTTTACCCATTTAACTATGAATCCAATATTATTATTATTATTAATAATTTATTTTTTGCATTATACATATTAATTTATAAGCCTAAATTAACAATTGAATCTATTCCTTTGAAACAGAAAATGGGATAATTTATCATCTCCCTTGCTCCAGAAAAGTGACTTTAAAAAGTCACAAACTTAGTGTTTGTAAATTTTAAAATAAGAAATTGTTAAAAAAAAAAAAAAAGTCGTAAGTGCCTCTTTTTATGCCAGCCTTTCCACATTTCTGAACGGGGGCGTGGAGATGGCAGGAAAGAGGTGTGGCCAACAACCAAGACAAATTTATCTTCATTTACAGCAGTTTTCTGGTGTAAATGAAGTCAGAAATCTACGGCCGCTCCGAGCTGTCATAGATTTCTGTTTAGGTGCACAGACTGCTGGAGGATGCGTCTAAGTTATCATGAAGTCTGCGCCTCATCATACATTAGGCATATCCTCTGGAAGTGCAGGCGATGTCAAGACCACGCAGAAAGCTCCCCCACAGAGTTTAGTGTTTGGAGGGTAACTTAAACCTCTAGTCATGTGGGCAAAAGGAGTAATAGTAATTGTAGGCAACAATTAATGATTTGTTAAAACTAAATAATAAATCTAGCCAGCAAAGGAGGCAATATGGACAATCACAATATATTAGTAAGTGGCTTGTAGTAACTTTCTGTACATGATAAATGCAATTTGATGAAGTGAGACAACCCCCTTAACACTTTTTTATTTAGCGTCCATTTATCAAACAGTGAATTGATTGTATATAACATCATGTAACATCAAATGCATATTAAAGGGGTTGTCTCACTTCAGAAAATGGCATTTATCATGTAGAGAATTTAATACAAGGCACTTACTAATGTATTGTCATTGTCCATATTGCCTATTTGCTGGCTTGATTCATTTTTTCATGACATTATACACTGTTTGTTTCCATAATTACAACCACCCTGCAATCCATCAACAGTGGCCGTGCTTGCACCATATAGGAAAAAGTGCTGGCCTTTCTGGTGATCAAGACCACGGGAGCTCACGTAGGCTGGTGCTATTTGCTGAAGTAACACAACCCTTTTAAGTCTGATGCAATAAAAAAAATTCTGTGAGACCTAGGAGTTATCTTACGATACAACTGACCAATAGAAAGAAAACAGACATTTTCCGATACGTATATTTTGAAGAATAAATTTGAGCTGATCTCTAGATAATAGATATTATTGTCTAGCATGTAAACTACGGCCTGAACCATCTGAGTCCTCAATGTAAATCTCTCATCCTCAACCTACACAGGGGTAAACAAGATTTCGAAAGGGGAAGATCTCCAAATGTGAACTTTTTAACCCAATCATGCTTGTTTCCTTATATTTACATCATTGAGCCTGTATGAGGTATGCTTTTCAAGTGTGGAATATTTTTATGAATGCTGTAGATGGTTCCCTATGATTAAGTTACACTGTTCTACTGGAAAGACTGTTGGCAAAAGGTTGTCTAAGACTATTTAGGTCTACATACATACAGATAAAAATGGCTTGTTGTCAAATAAATCTACAAGTGATAATATTGGGAGATTACGACTCATATATAAAGGTATGATCAGGTATATTTCAAAAGGTTCAACCAAGCACAGTGCATATATAAATGTACAATCAAAACTCATATATAAAGGCACAACCAGACAGGGCAAATATCTAAAGATATAATTAGGCATAGATCATAGATGAAAGTAGGCATAATGCTTATACAAAGTGACAACCAGGCATAATGCATAAATGAAAAGTGAAACAAGGTATAGCTCATATATAAAGGTGCAGTTCTGAATAGATGATTTTTCAGTAATCATTGCATTATCATCACATTCAGGATTACAATAAACAGTAACTCCTACATATACATCTAATTGTAACTAATAAAACAAAAAAATCATGTGATATATTCCCTTTAAAGTGAATACGACTTTTGGAGTTAGAGCTCAATTTTGCATTACTCAGTCCCTTGTAAAACCATTTATGGAATCATGAGGACGATCATATTGTAACAGGACATATGCAGCTCACAGAAGTTTACTATATTTTTTGCTTTGACGACTACTATAGCGGACCAGTCTATTTAATAATCTGCCCTTAAACAGGCCAGCATATTTAGTTAACAGGCCTCCCTTAAAAGGTGGATATTAACATTAAGTATATTATATAAGCTATGGAATTCTCGGGTAGAGATAAGTGAAGTTTTCGCCAAAGTTCAGCTAAAAATTTGAATTTGCTACGGATCGCTCCGGTATACCCAGGCCACTCTACAGCTAACAGAACAGATTAACTATAAATATTGGTACACTGCACACTTATGTACACAGCTATAAATTTATAAATTATACTTGCCTGTAATACTGACAGCACAGTAACTCTACAGCTAACAGAATGAATTAGCTATGACTCTTGCTACACTGCACAGTTATGTACACGGCAATAAATTATAGCAGAGTCTGTAGGTCAGCGATCTCCAATGCTCTCCATGCACTCTCCCTGCAGTCTCTGTTAACAGTTTGCAGCTACACTGTCCCTAGTGCACAAGTGTCTTGTCACGTCTCTCCCTATGCTCAGCTCACTGGAAAATGGTGGTGACCGCACGGGATCAGGATTTTACAGAGCTCTGCCTAACTGTAACATCACAGGGAGATGGCTACCTGCGTATTGGCTGGCTACACGGCATTATGGGTGATCTTGCATTCCCAGGCTTGTCTCCTCTACACTTTCATGTTCTAACATGTGCAACTTCCATTATTTGTTTCCCTGAAGCGTGATGAAATTCAGATTAATTTAGAATCAAAGTTTTCCTAAACTTCGGACTGAATTCCGCTTCAGATGCTTCACTTAGCTCAACACTATTCTCAGGTATTACTTGACTCATACATGTACTTATTGTACGTGTATGAGTCAAGTAATACCTGAGAATAGTGTTGAGCTAAGTGAAGCATCTGAAGCGGAATTCAGTCCGAAGTTTAGGAAAACTTTGATTCTAAATTAATCTGAATTTCATCACGCTTCATGGAAACAAATAATGACAATTTTTTTATGTATGTTTTATTTTGTTTGCGCTTTTTTAATAATTTTAAATGCTGAGCTCTGCTTAAAAACAGAAATTAAAATTTTTGCTATTTCATGCTTTTAAAAAATCAACCGGGACTTAGACTACGGGAATCAAGAAGCTCTCTGTGGAGTCAAGCTGCTCCACTCCAGGCCACATGTCATTTTCCATAGATATCCCCATTTTCTTCTCTGTATACAGTTAGTAATAGGCATGGGATCATGCTGAGTAGCAATGCTGCAAGAAGACATCAAAAGAACACTTCACAGGTAACCCTTACATTCTTAAACTTTAATGGCCATAGTCAAGAACTCATTTTTATCTGGTTTTTATGGAGGAGAGCCTGCGAGTGAAATCGGCTGAAAGAATACAGAAGAGCAGTGTATATATTTTGTATTCATTTTTAATGTGTTCTACATTGACAGCACCATCAGAATAATATACCCAAGGAGGGTAAACAACAGAGGAACAAACTTGTAAGTGCATGATTTATAACTATCTTTAGTACAATTTACCTATAAGATGCCGTATAAGCAGTAGGTGCTAAAGGCACAATGACAATGAAAGAAAACTCAATAATACTGTATAAAGAACCAGGTGATATTTTTTTTCCCGGAAGAAGCTATTTTTTTTACAGTAGCATTATACACACAATACAATCACATCATAATTGGTGATATTTGAGGTTCATTTACTAATGTGAACCTTAGTTGAACCCTTGTTTGTCTCCTTTTCAAATTCCAATTTTGTAATTTAATTATATTACCCAAACTGCTCCAACTGGAGTGTTTTTGCAGTGGAAGGAACAAAATTTTCAGCTCCCCCATCACTAACAACATAACAAAGGTGCCACTAATGTAGGACAGTGAAGAAAGACTCAGATAATAGGAGTATATTAAGGAATGGCTGTTTATGTTCTTCCGTAATATACAGAAGAAGAAGTGAAGGTTAAGTTCAAGAACAATCATCATTTAAGAAATTGCTTTGACTGCAGGACTTCTAGTTAACACTTTATTTCATTCCCTGTCTTTCCTGTTCTGGGACTCCAGCTCGCTCACATTGCTGGAGCTTAATCCAATAATATGATGATGTCAGTTGGCATACTGCCTTCTTTGTCTAATAAGACATTTTCTATTCACAAGTCAAGCTTTCACATACTTGGAGTTCTATAAACAGTTACATCATAATCTGTATTACTAATTCTTATTCCATATTTTAATATTTATATTTCTTCCATGTTCTCTGAAAATTATTAATAGACAGAAGGGGATACAAACCTTTCTTTGTGTGGTTAAATTCATGACCCGTATAAAATTTGTTTTGGAAAAATGGAAAAAGAACCAAAACATGTTTGTTGGAATTTTATTTCTAAAAGAAGTGTAAGTGTTCTAGGAATATGTTCCCAATGGCCATTTGTACTTTATACAATAGTGGAAATTCTCAGAATTGTAATCATGGCATTGCAGAGTAGGATGTGTAATTCATTAATTCTCTGTAGTACAGCATGATGCTGAATAAATAATTATGCTATTTTTCCAAAGCACATGAATGAAACATAAATGATGTGAATCACTGCACTGTGGTTATCTTTGTGCAGGTGCTGCATGGGGTAGAGGTTATAACACTGCTAATGCCCAAAAAAACTGTAATGCACTATCATTACCCCAAATCCTACTTGATAAGAGACAATATGACAAGGTTTACTTTCTTCCTGAAGAATTCAAAAACTCTTATGGTTACCCATCCCGATCATATTAGAAGCTACATAATAAAGCTGTCAATGTATAATTTATGGCACCATGACTGCCAGAAACAGCCGATCTGTGGGTGTACCCACTGATACGATATTGATGCTTTTACCTGAGTATAGATAATCAATATCTGTAGCCCAGATAACCTTTTGAAACCAAATCTAAAGAGATATTAGAAGAGCTCACCATGTGTGTTTCCATTGGCCAATGGGGACACTTTTGAACTGGGATACTGTAAAAATTTTAACTTTTCAAGATTATTTAGGAAGAGATGTGAAGACAATCATAATTAATGAAGATGCAGTGCACATATAAGCTTGTATAACTACAGGAAACTGCCCAAACCTAATTGCACCGAGAAGCTGCCAGCATTTACAGTATGAATTCTGTTTAGAGATCTGTAAGTAAAAACCTCCATGAAACAGTGCTGCAAGCCCCCCAATTTGAACTCCATACCACCTCTAATTACTTTACAGAAATTGTATATATTGACCAACAATGTATAATTGTGCCTAGACCTTGTCATAAAATGTGCAAAAATTTGGTGCAATTTGTTGCAAAATCTTGTCTAAATACACACCAAATGTATCATCCAGCCTGAGCCACTGTGATGAATTTGGAGTATTTTTAGAGCACCATAAGGACCTATTATAAGGAGTGATTATTGTTTGAATGCTTGTATAATCATTCCAATTTTAGAAATCATCATCACATGTAATAGCACATAGGAATTGAATGATGAACAACAAGTCATTTGTTTTCTGTGGATAGGATGAATCTAGAAACTGAAAAAATATCCATAATCACTGTCACATCCCCTCATCTAATCAGAAATCTACAAGTTGTTTACAGTGAAACGCTATAAGGGCAAACATGCAATGGTCACAATAATGAGCAAGCAGCAAAAAAATAAAATTGCCATTGTTTTTGAAACTAAACTTCTAATATCTGATCTTTTAATATGACCCCAGATTGGATTAATATTTCTGAACCATTATTCCTGTTTGGGCAATACCCTGTTCTAGGGCTCCGGTAGATCACAAACATGCTATCAGAGTACAGCAATGTTATCATGTATTGTGGGTGGTGTTTACCTTTTATATTATCCAAATGAACTGTTGATCCATCACTAATGAAAATTTCCAATCTTAATGTTCTCTGTGCAAAATAAATTAAGAACAGCCAGACTTTCAGGGACTACTGACACAGCAGGTTTTCCACATCAACAGGCAGCAGAAGATGCATATTAATTAGAGACTTATCGTAATTAGAGACTTATTGTAATTATTTTCCCTCTGATCTTATAAAGAAAACTGGAGCTGAAAAGCACAATAGCTGTGGACAGCTTGCTTACACTTAGAATATCTTGATTATTTCACCTACTGTACATCTTGAGAACCTTAGAGATCTATGAAGAGGTTACTTCAATGAGTAATAAAATGGCAAAGATTTCTAGACAAATCCAAATAATTTTTACTACTTCTACAGGTACCTTGTACTGTATGGATAAAAACCTTCATAAACACATTGGAGAATATTCACTAAGCTAAACATACTACAGTTCTAGCTTATTTTGCTAAAAAAAAAAAAAGGTGTAACAGGGTTAGTCTGTTTAGAAAGGATCGTCAAAACTGGAGAGGGGGAGAGCTCTGCCTTTATGTAAAGTCCTGTCTAAAGCCCACACTCCGGGAAGATATAAGTGAGGGACGTAAACATGTGGAGTCACTGTGGGTAGAAATACATGGAGGCAAAAGCAATAATAAAATACTGATAGGAGTTAGTTATAAGCCAGAACATCTACTACTAAAAGAGATAGATGAGGCAGCAAATCCTAATGAGGCCATTATGGGGGACATCAACTACCCAGATATAGACTGGGAAACTAAAAGACAATTACCTTTCCCAACTGGTTCAGGACCCAACTAGAGGGACGACCATACTGGACTTAGTATTACCCAATAGACCTGACAGAACAACAGATGTGCAGGTCGGGGGACACCTGGGAAATAGTGACCTTAAAATAATAACTTTTTAATTGTAATTCAAAAGAGTGCTTCTTCAGGGAGGAACAAAAATACCAAACTTCAAAAAAGCTAAATTTGACCAGCTAAGCGAGGCCATGGACCTGGGGCAACGTCCTCAAAAATAAAAATGCTGCCACAAAAGGGGATATTTTTAAAACAATCCTTAACTCTAATTGTGAGAGGTACATACCTTATGTGAATAAAAGGATGAGGAACAAGAAAAAAACAATGTGGATAAATAAAAATTTAAAGGAAGCAATAAACAAAAAGAAAGTTCCACAGTGTCATTCACTGTGTCACTGGGGGCTTGCTGCAGCCTTCTAGTGTGTTAACTATGGCCTGTGAATGTATGTACTCCCCCCGTGTCTTCATCACAGTGCAGTTCTTTCTGTGCAGGCTGGCTGCTGGTTCTCTTGCGTACTGGCTGCAGGCTTTCTATTGTGTATGCTGGTTGCTTGGGAATGCATGCTGACTGCGGCCTTTCATATATGAATGCTGCCTGTGTTTGTGGAAACTATTTTACTTGTTGGTGTCCGGTTCGGTTAGGGTTAGCTTTCTCTGTTCTTTTTGGGGTATGTCTGCTAGGTGGTCAGATGACTTTATTATCGTGCTATTTGATCCTGTGAGCTATGGGTTTGGGGGTCAGTCTGCCCCCGGCTTTGCTGGGTGCAGGAGTTATGCACCTGACCTGAGGATATTCTATCTTCCCTGTCTGTGTGGCCACCTAGTGAGACATCAAGATAATTTTGTCCAGTTCTGTGTCTTGTGTGCAGCTCTGTCTGTTCACCAAAGACTAACTCTGCATTGGGAACAGGCAACTGCTAGTCTGGTTCTGTGTCTTGTGGAGCAGCTGACTGTTTGCGCATGAACTAACTCTGAATGGGGTCCAGGCATATACATGTCTGCCTGATTGTGCAGCTCTGCCTGTGACTGCCATGTGTAGTTCCGCATGGGGTCCAGGCATGTGCCTGTGTTCTGGTTCCCATTTGTCTTGTCTGTACTGTGTCCTGTATGGTTATATTTGGGTTCCAGTTCATGTGCCTGGGTTTCAGTCCCTATATTTGTGTAAACCGCTGATGCTGGCACCATCAGTCCCTGCAGGTAAGTGGCCAAGTGCACGGGGACCATTCTAGATGTGCGACCAATGAGTCGTCAGCTATGTTAATCCCCATCATCAGGAGCTCTGTGAAGAACGGAGCTCACTGAGCCTCTGCCTTCTGGGTTTGGCCCCAAATCAAACTGCTGCACGTGGTCCAGTGGTATTACTTGACACTAGTCCCTTAACTGCTGGTCCAGCTCAATGTTGTGTCCTGTTTCTGTTAATAAATTATTTGTTTTTGGTCCTTGACAGAAAGCATATTAAAAAATCTAAAGCAGGAGGGTAGCAAGGAAGCATTGAAAAACTATAAGTAAAAAATAGAATATGTACAAGACAAATAAAAGCAGCCAAACTGGTGGTGGAGAGAGTGGAGAGATTCATTGCCAAAGAGAGTAAAACTAACCCTAAAATGTTCTTCAATTATATAAACGGTAAAAAGTATAAATCCTAAATCTTTGACCTCAATACACAGGGTAAGACTGACATGGAAAGGGACTTAGGAATTTTAGTGAACAACAAACTAAACTGTAGAAACCAGTGTCAGGCAGCTGCTACCAAGGCCAATAAGATAATGGGTTGCATCAAAAGGGGCATAGATGCCCGTGATGAGAACATAGTCTTGCCACTTTACAAATCACTAGTCAGACCACACATGGAGTACTGTGTACAGTTCTGGGCTCCTGTGAACAAGGCAGACATAACAAATTGTGTTTAATAGTGCAGCTCAGCTCCATTAAAGTGAATTAGGTTGAGCTACTTACAATATTACAACGTAGGGACAGGTTTTTCTCATTCTGGACGGCCTTTTAAATTATTATAAAATCCCATCAAAATCTATAGAGAATAATAATAAAAAATAATAATAAAAATGAAAAAGGCAGCTCTCCTAAACATGAATATAAATGGATGCCAGTGTATACAACCTTGACCAAGGTAGCATGAACAGCATTATCGTAGATTCTTGAGTACTTGAGAAGGATCCTAGAGAGGATTGAAACGTTCTATGGTCATGGGTGAATAAACAACACTGTTTTCTTCACTGAATCTCTTAGAGTGCTGCAAATTCTTTAATGCTGTTCATAGAAAATAATTATATATCAGTATGAAATCTCTTTTACTCATAATCTCTGTATTATAAATTAGAAGTTATTGCAATGAGAAGGATTTCAAGGTTACTTCCATTTCTGTCCCCTAAACTTATGACAGCTATCATATGGTTTTCTGTGGTAATATAAAATGCACATAATGTGCTGCTGTCACAATTCAGGATACAGAATCAGGACCTCTGAATTATGTACTCTGTTTCTTAGCCTTTGTACTCTCCAGACTGCTCTTGTGGTTCATTGCTTTCTTAGCTAAATCCTTTCGGCTACCTGTGATGTGCTCCTGGCAGTTAACAAGCCCAGGTGCAGCATATTCCCCTGTTCCTTCCTGCGGATTTCAGTTTTGCTTAAAGCAACCACAAAGACATTTGTGATGCTGACTCTTCGAAAGCTGCCTTTGCTTCAGGTATCCAGGAGCTACAGAATTTCATTTTTTTTTTCTCTACGATTTTGCCTTTTTACCTTTAGATTTTTTTTAATGAGATTTTTCCCTCCTCTTTCTATTTTGCTCAGAATATACCTCGATTATTTCCTGATTATTGGTATAGTATCAACATATTTTGCAATGCTGCTGCTGTCAGTCCTTGTCTCACATACTAACTTCCCCAAATCTAACACACACACACACAGGGCCAATAGCATAGGAACTTAGTTGACCTATTTGCATGTTTTCATAGTCTTGGGTGAACTAGAGAGCTGAAGACATACACACAAACATTTTGAGAACCTACATTCTCCATGATATGTTGCTCTAGTTGTAGCTAAATCCAGGACACTAGTGCTCTTGGGTTCATAGCTTATTGGGTCAATTGATGCAATAAGTTCAAATAAACAGTCCTTCCTCTGCACAGGTCACACAGCAAGCAAATACATATTTTCCTTGAGGTGCTTTCACACATAGGTTTTTGCTGCTGTTTTTCGTTTCAGTAGTGTATTTTTCACCTGCTTGTTTGTGTGCCTTCCTTGAGGCAAAAACAACACCATTTGTTAGCTTAAGATGAAGTGAAACATGTATGCTTTTATTTTACACCCCCCCCCCACAAAAAAAAAAAGAAAAATACATTATACATTTGTCCATGTAGGGACCTTTAGAAGAAATCAGTCTTCATACTACAGATCAATATGGTCAAGAAGAGCAGATCACAAATCACTGGCTGCAGAAGTTTACATCCTGGGAGCTGAGCAGAGAAGCTGAGGTAGGGAAGAAAAGGAGTTGGGAGCCAGGATCGTGAAGCAGGTAAGTATTCTTCTCTTCTTAGGTCTGTCAAAGTGTTGGATTTGCAAAAAAAAATGTACAAAACCCCTTTAAGCTAAGATGATATTTGCAGGGTAGCAACTGTCAGGTAACCCAGAAGACTATAGGAAGTGTAATGCAAAAAACAAACAAAAAAAAACTAACACCAGTCTACATGTAACACGACCATTAAACTCAATGATGGCTGCAAAAAAGAGGCAGCAACAAATAATGCTTATACTTCCTATCAAAAAGATGCCAGAGCGCACTGAAATTAATCAGATACTTTATTTAGACACATTAAAAGGAGTTAAAACACAATGCAAGGTAAATAATTGGCGACATCACTGGATGAGCAGACAAGGGCCCAGGTGACTAGCTCGTAACACTTAATAGTAATACTTGCAAAGTACAAAGTGCAATAGCCATAAAGAAAGTAGTAAAGATAATCAAATACCCATTTTGTGTCTCTATCCAGGGTGGCACCAACCCCGAGGTGCGTTTCGGTGATCCTTCATCCGGGGGTGGCGTTACATTAAATACACCCCTCAACCAATCAAAATTGTAGATGAAATATGGATCACCTATATCCAGGGTGTGCATAATGACGCAGTCAAACACGTGACCACTCGGTCATATGGTTGTCAGTCAACATGCGTTATGGCGGCTTCACAATACAGGTACCTGTACAGACGAAAAGTGTGATATGATGCCCCCTCTGTTAAGAAACTATATTGCATACCAGATAAAATGTTCATGGAATAGAAAACATTAGTTTTTTGTTCCACATAAATAATAGCATATATATATATATACAGTACAGAACAAAAGTTTGGACACACCTTCTCATTCAAAGAGTTTTCTTTATTTTCATGACTATGAAGGCATCAAAACTATGAATTAACACATGTGGAATTATATACATAACAAACAAGTGTGAAACAACTGAAAATATGTCATATTCTAGGTTCTTCAAAGTAGCCACCTTTTGCTTTGATTACTGCTTTGCACACTCTTGGCATTCTCTTGATGAGCTTCAAGAGGTAGTCCCCTGAAATGGTCTTCCAACAGTCTTAAAGGAGTTCCCAGAGATGCTTAGCACTTGTTGGCCCTTTTGCCTTCACTCTGCGGTCCAGCTCACCCCAAACCATCTCGATTGGGTTCAGGTCCGGTGACTGTGGAGGCCAGGTCATTTGGCGCAGCCCCCTATCACTCTCCTTCATGTTCAAATAGCCCTTACTTTCAAAGTTTTCCCAATTTTTCGGCTGACTGACTGACCTTCATTTCTTAAAGTAATGATGGCCACTCATTTTTCTTTACTTAGCTGCTTTTTTCTTGCCATAATACAAATTCTAACAGTCTATTCAGTAGGACTATCAGCTGTGTATCCACCTGACTTCTCCTCAACACCACTGATGGTCCCAACCCCATTTGTAAGGCAATAAATCCCACTTATTAAACCTGACAGGGCACACCTGTGAAGTGAAAACCATTTCAGGGGACTACCTCTTGAAGCTCATCAAGAGAATGCCAAGAGTGTGCAAAGCAGTAATCAAAGCAAAAGGTGGCTACTTTGAAGAACCTAGAATATAACATATTTTCAGTTGTTTCACACTTGTTTGTTATGTATATAATTCCACATGTGTTAATTCATAGTTTTGATGCCTTCAGTGTGAATCTACAATTTTCATAGTCATGAAAATAAAGAAAACTCTTTGAATGAGAAGGTGTGTCCAAACTTTTGGTCTGTACTGTATATATATATATATATATATATATATATACAATCAAAATTAGTGCCACATGATTGTTAATAAAACACTCTACATTAATAATATTAATGTGTGAATGATGTATAAAAATTAAGCATGAAATTGTAGGAGCAAAACAACGGTGATGTGTAGAAAAAATTAGAACAATTTTGATATACAGTTTCAAACTAATTAGTAAGAAAATGTCACGCCCATGTGCATGGTCGTGACTACTTGGGAGCCGCATGCAGTTGCCTGCGGTCTGGGTGTTTTGTCAACCGCAGCTGGGGGCTGTTAGTAGTTTGCCTCAAGTGCTGTTGCCGTGGACAACAGGTGTTTGTTGGCAGTGTAGCAGCCTGAGCTGGTTGCTAGGCGTCTCTCTGTTGATGCGTGCGGTTGCCTCTGGCTATGTGTGTGTGTATGTATGCACTTTCTCTGTCTGGTGTGCACAAGGTTTATGTATGTGTGCACTGTGACACTTCCCTTCACGTGGCTGTCTGTGGCAACGAGTGGTGTTGTGTACATGTGGTGGCAGTGTCTCGGCCTTCTGGCTATTTCCCAGGACAAGGTTGTCACGCATGTCGTTGCCTGCGGTAACAGCTGCAGTGTGATAGTTGATTGTACACTTCCCCTTTAAGTGGCTTTCTTCCCTTGCCTGGTGTAGGAAGGGTTAACTCCCTTCTTTGTGTGTGAACACTGTGTGTGTCTGTGTGTAGGTGTGGCTACTTGGGGTTATTTAGCTCCTGCTGGATGCCTGTATCTGAGGGGTACTTCAGCCATGGTTAGCTGGAGTCATCCCCCTGGTTATTTACTATCTGCCATTGAGGGCCACCCTGGTGGTCATAAGTTCTGTTACATTATTGTCCTTGTATTGTTATATGTCTAGTGGTGTCTTTATCTTTATTGCAGCTTATGGTCCCGGGTTCCTGTGTGATGTGTGGTGTGGGCTGTGTCCCTTTGTGTTCTTGTGGACAGCAGCTCTCGTGCATGGGTTCCAGGCTGTGTGTTTGTGGCAGGTACGTGTAATACTAGTTTACTTGCCTATGTGCCCCTTTCCTTGCAGCCTGGCCACTGAGACTCCTGTTCGTCCGTTATGTGGAGGAACAGGTCTTCTTACTCTGCTCCTAGTCCAGGGCCACCCTGAGGGGCTAGTAGGGATCTTAGGTTCCTGAGTATGAGCCCTCCTACCATCAGGGTCGGCTCATACGGCTAGGAGACAGGGTCAGAATTAGGGATGTAATAGGAGATGACCTGCTCCCTGATTCCTGTCCTGGCCTAGCAGCTATCTTTCATATTGACATCCCACGGAATAGAGTTACCCCCACTCTGATCCGTGACAGAAAAACAGTGCAGCGTGCATTATAAAGTGCATAAGTGCAATATCGTATATGCAAAAAATGTGCACAATTGATGCACGAGTGCATTAAGGAATATGCCGACCACATGCAAAAAGAAAAAATATTATTAAGGAAAAATTAATAAAAAGATGTCTTTTTTTTATTGGTCGAGGGGTGTATTTAATGTGTACTCTGCAGTGATAACTCCACCCCTCGAATGAAGGATCACCTAAATGCACGTTGGAGTTGGCGCCATCCTGGATAGAGACACAATATGGGTATTTGTCATCTTTACTTTCTTTATGGCTATTGCACTTTGTACGTGTTACTATTAAGTGTTACAAGCTAGTCACCTGGGCCCTTGTTTTCTCATCCAGTGATGCCGCCGATTATTTACCCTGCATTGTGTTTTAACTCCTTTTAATGTGTCTCAATAAAGTATCTGATTAATTTCAGTGTGCTCTGGCATCTGTTTGATAGAAAGTATAAGCATTATTTGTGAAGTGAGTTATACCATTGATGTGAGCATTTATATAAATGACCTAAGTTATAGCATTTCCCTTATTCCAGCTAGGTTGGGAAAGAGAACTTCTTACATGAACAGTACTCGAAGAATATCTCCTGTAGCATTTTATATTTTTATCCATTAATGGGAATTTGATTATTTATTTATTTACCTTTTTTGATGATTTGCTTATTTATTTACAGCATTTATTATTTTTGTAGCTCAGCCCATTCCATGTTAAGAAAGTTTTTTTTATTGAACCTCTTGGATAAAGAATCTACTTAACATTTATTATTACGGTGCTGCTTATAGATTTTCCTCACCTAATAATTTTGCAGACCAATCATTCACATGGTTTGCTGCACAAAATATCAAATAACTTATTGAACAACAGCCTAGACTTATCAAAGTAAGATAAATGTTTGATGCACATTTTGATCTAAAATGTGTTTTATCTTATCCTGCCATAAGATATATTGGAGGCATGTTAAAAAATATGCTGCAGGCTGGTAAGAGTATCTG
This sequence comes from Bufo bufo, assembly GCF_905171765.1. Taxonomy (NCBI): domain Eukaryota; kingdom Metazoa; phylum Chordata; class Amphibia; order Anura; family Bufonidae; genus Bufo; species Bufo bufo. The sequence continues at coordinate 519,317,243 of NC_053391.1, read as the reverse complement.
ACATGTCTTACAAAAATAAAGTTTTATTTATCTTGATGTTTTTTCTAGCTTCTGTATTATTTTAAGGTTTCCTAAAAAAATTAATTGATTTACGTAAAGGGGTTCTCTGGGATTTTGATATTGCTGGCCTATTCCCAGGATAGGTTATCTATTCCAGATAAGATGGGTGGGGGTCCAACTCCTGACACCCCTGTTGATCAGCTGTATGAACAGGCTAAGCTGCTCCATGAATGCTAATGCATGTTCCTAGGCCATGTGACATCACATTCATCTATTACATGGCCTAGGCACAGCACAGTCCTGTTCAATAGATGGAGCTGAACTGCAATACCAAGCATAACTGTGATTTAATGGATGTGGCTGTGCTTGGTAAGCTGTGAGCAGGCCGCTGAGCTCACCAGAGCTCCGGTGAGTGCCACAGCTTTTTCAAGCAGCCAATTGGCAGGGGTGCTGGGAGTTGGATGCCCGCCAAGTAGGCCATCAGTATGAAAATGTTGGAGTACCTCTTAAAAAATTCAGACATTATACGGTGAAAAATTGCACCATGTAATCTTCTAGGGTCATCACTTTGCAGGACTTGAAAACCATACCTTGACCACAGGTGTAAGGATTGACTGTAAGTATGACTGAGAGCAGACCAGAAGGTGTAGCGGGGCTGCAGCGCCAAACAACAAAATATCGCGTATTCAGGCTTTGTTTACTAATAAATAAACAAAAGAGAGGGTGACAACATATGCACAAGGAATCTTAAAATTCTCCAATTGGAGGCTCACCTTTAGGTGTTGTGCAAAGTCATAGGCACAACACTATTTTTGGGCAATTCGGGAATAGTTTACCAAACCCCGGGTCCGGTCATCATGCAGCCACGGATATAGATTTCCTCAAGTAAAGGTGCCTGGAGTCCCACAGAGGATTGGATATGCTGATGCTTAAAGGATTATACCTCGGCGCAAAGACGAACCGGCCAATGGAGGTGAATAGCAATCTTTGTATTTTTATTGGTTCACCAATTAGTGAACCAATAAAGATACAAAGATTGCTATTCACCTCCATTGGCCGGTTTGTCTTTGTGCCGAGGGATATTCCTTTAAGCATCAGCAAACTACAAAACATGATAAAGATGGCAGCAAAAGCATAGTGCTCAGAGAATTGTGCTGGATTCCAACACAGAACATGCGAGCTGGAGGCTGTTTTTAGAGGGTTAAGGGGACTTGTGCCAGCACACAGCACATTTCAATTAAACCAAAGCTGAATAATAAAGAAATCACAACATTATAACAAAGCTGTAATGTAAATGCAAGTGGGGACATTAGAGGAGACAAATAACTACTGTACATATTATAGAATAATGACACATCACGACTGAACAGGAGAAGCTATGCCTTAGAGTCAGTCAAGGTGCTGGTATTTTGGAAGGGATAGGTAGTGGGGGGAGAAACTTGTTTATGTGTCTTCTTTATGCATATGTGTGTATATTAAAGTTTTTAAAAAAAGTTTTATTAAATAAATTAAAAAGTCTTATTTAAACATACACCTTTTGTCCATTGAAAAAATGGAAATGCTTATCAATGGAAAAATAAAATCACTAAAAAAATCTTCTCCATAGACTTTGTATTGCCACATCCACAGCAACCTGCAATACACAATTATCATGTAATTTATCTTGTACAGTGAAGGTCATAAAAAAAAATTATCAAAGAATTGTTGCTTTTTGCTTATTTGCCACCAAAAAAGGGGAATAAAAAGCGATCAAAAAGCATTGTATACTCAAAAATGATACCAATGGAAACTACAAGTTGTCTCGCAAAATTCAAGCCCTGACACAGATCAGTAGAAAAATAAAACAATTATGGGTCTTACCATACAGTTAAGCATTTTTTTCTTCTTTTTTTTTAAAGGGTTTTTATTGTGAAAAAGTAAAATGTAAAAACAAATAATAATAATTGCTATCACTGTAATTGTGCATTTCTTCTAGTGCTGTAGCACATACTAACCGAGCGCCCGCTTTCCTGATTCCCTACTTCAAGCCGCACCAGTTTGATAAAGGCCATCACATTATTTGTATAGCCACATCTCTAAAACAATCTCAAAACTATATTGCTGGAGTTTCTTGTCTATAACGATACTATATATATATATATATATATATATATATATATGGATAGATATGATTTTATGCCTAAATAATGTAAAAATAAATTAAAACTTTTTTTTTTTGCATCATCATATTCTGACCCATATAACCATGTATTCTGTCGTTTTTATTGATACCAATTTTAAGTGTATCTGACTTTTTGATCACATTTAATTTTTTGGGGTAAGAGAAGAAATGAAAAAAATGGCGAATCGGCCATTTTGATCCTTTTTCCGTTACGCAGTTTGCTGTATTGGAAAAATATTTTAATAGTTCGGGCATTTTCGGATGTGGTGATGCCCATGATGTTTAGATTTCTTTTAATTTATGTATTCATTTTCTTATACTACAGGAAGGGGGGTGATTTACATTTTTATACCGTCATGAACTTCATTGAAAGTCAATGGGGGACGGATCTGTTTTCTATTGTGTCAGATTGTCTCCGCATCCCAGGACGGAAAACAAACCGCAGCATGCTGCATTTTGGAGCATTCCGTTCAGTTACGTTTTGTCCCCATTGACAATGAATGGGGACAAAACAGAAGCATTTTTTTCCGGTATTCAGACAGTATGACGTATCACAACACCGGAAAATAGAAACGCTAGTGTGAAAGTAGCCTAAAGTTACAGAGCATACAGTAATCAGTAAGGCTATCACTCTGATTGCCCATAGGATCTATGTAAAATATAAATATATATATATATATATATATATATATTATACTTCAGTTATCAGTGTGCCCAAAATTAACGTAAATCACAAACTCAACTGACCCACGTCTGATAGAACCAGCTGATCCGAAAACTTTTTTTGGTGCTTACAGTACATTTCTAAGTATAATGGCTTAATTTTTTCTAGTATTACAATAAATAAGCTGTTGACAAAGAACTTGGAAAAGAAAACTGATGGAACAGAATGAATTCAAACGGATAAACAAGAGACACTTTGTGTTTCCAACTTAAAAACATACAATGGTTTTAGATTGTTCTATAATTGTTTTTCCATCTTATTGAATAGGTATGTAATTAAAGCCTGTCTGGTACACACTGCTTGTTTTGCAACTATTGTATTTTAACATTAAGAGTGACCATAGGACCAATGAGACAGACTCATTTACAATAGTAAGGCTCAGCCAAGATTATTACTGCGGGATCTTCACAATCCCACTTATTCTGTATATATGTTGCTCATGGGGTATATCACTGTTCCTAAATAACTGATCATATCAGTTCAATATCTGTCAGATAATCGGATATGGCTATGAGACAATCAAACATTCCTCTGTAACAAGTATCATAATAACTAATACATATCTACAAAGATCTGGACTAAAATACTGTCTTGGGCCAAGTCTCATAATCACAGAATATCACAAAGCCTTGCTACCCAAAAGTTAGCAGTTTACCTACAAATCTGGTCCTGACTAAAAAGCATTTGAAAAACACTATGTATGCACTATTTATTTTAGGACCTAGGAGAGTGAAGAGAATCATAAAGTCATTTTGGATTATTGGATAAGAAGGAGATGTGGCCGGTGAAACGGACTTGTGTGGTATGGTGAAGGACAGTTTTGTAGGTTTTCAGCATGATCTTGTAATGGAGGAAAGTCGCTGTGATTTGCTCCACAGACATTCGTCAGTCCTAGAGCAGTACTGATGAAAACAAGCTTGAGGCATGTGCCATTGTAATAGCCTACAGAATATTTGCAATATGATGATGTGTTTGGGATAAGCCTCATCAATTAACCTGCATAACATTATTGCTATTATTTTCAATATTTAAAGGTCTGTTTGTGTTCAACCGAAAATTATTCAATTGTACGATTAAGAAAGGTAGGACTTTTATGAAACCTTATATGTCCTTTCTGAAAAAGCTATTTCTGATGCATCAAGATTCTGCTCTGGTGGAATCAGCAAGTTTAGGAGTATTCAAAGTAATATACAATGTCAGAGTCCTTTGAAAGTAATGCAAACAATGTTGTTTCAGTAACTTAAAAGGCATTGTTCAGTTTTCCTCTAGACATCCCTAAAGGAGCTGATGTCTGGATGTTTCCTGCTCCTACAGTGTACTTACTGAACATTGTATATTAACTTGGCACCAAAACTACCCCTTCAAGCCATTTTTTTTTACAGATATTGATTCATAATAGTGAAACTTGCAGTAAGTGTGCCTTTTAAGCTTCTACTAAAAGTTACTTAATTTTTTACTTATAGACAGCTTTTATCAGAGATCAACCATGTGGATTTGTTTTTATTTCCAAGTATTAATAAATAGCACCAACATATTCCACAATGCTGTCCAGAAGATTTCAATCCAATGCTTTACTGAATGCTAATTTTCCTGTATGAGCTACACTAGTCTAGATGCAACTTCACAGATCCAAACACAACTATTAGTAGGTTACTGCAGGAAACAAGTAAGAGATGATCTATAAAATAATAAAATAATTATGAATCCAAGCTTCATGCACACGGTCATTACAGGCACCCATAGAGGTGCATGGGCCCTTACCTGTACCTATGTAAGCCTCAGATTTCATACTGAAGCATGCAGAATTGTCTTCTGTCTTACAAACCAGAAAGCAAACAAAACCTGGAAAGTGTTGTACTTGGCTATTTCCGTCAGTCGTATAAACTCTGAATGCAGCCGCAGCTCTATTAAAAAGTTCTTGTAATCGGTTGGATAAAATTGATTTGGGGGACCTTTTTTTATTTTGATCAGTTATTTTGGTTTTTGCCTCACCATTTCTTCAATAATTTTTACTTTCTCATTGATATGGCTATATGAGACCTTGTTTTATTTTGTGGTGCTGTTTGGAGGTACATATACTGTCAATCAGTATGTATTTTTTATAATTTTTTTGTGCAGCAAAAATAGAGAAAAGAATACTTTTTTTGCATTTACAGTATTATAAAGCTCATGTTTCACCCTAAATGATCTGCTAAATTACTTCTTTTGTTTATTATGCTTGTCAATATTAAAAAGTTTTTTTTTTCTTATAAAATGTAAAATAATTTGTTGTTTTTTTAGTATTTTTTATTTCATTTTTATTACACTTTTACTATTATGAGATTACTGCCTCATGCCACATACTCCCATATGCTGATAGCATTATACTCTGTGTCACTATGATGCAGGCTGCTATTAAGACAACACTCATTGAAGGTTTAGTATCTAGACACAGTGTATACTGTGACTTGGGTCCTTTCTAGGTTCCAGAGCTGACTGCACAGGGACTAGAGATGAGCGAAGTTCTTGAAAAGCTTATTAGACTTCTTCATCAAATTTTACAAATAAATGAGATTCGTGACATATCACATTTTTTTTTAAGTAGTGGGTGCAATGACATGGAACGGTGATTCCAGTCATGGTACCCCTCAGATGCTACGTTCTTCGCTGATCACGGCATCTAACATTAATATTAAGGTCTATAATTAAAAAAAAGAAATAAATAAAATCATGCTTACCTCACCTGTTTGATTGCAAAGAGCCCAACGCCATCTTGATTGAAGATCCAACACGAAATCCCAAGAGACGCGGGATGACGTCATCACGTCGGTCAGCATGGTGACGTCATTAATTACCATTCATAAGATTTTGCACAGGATTTTCAATCAAGATGAAGGTGGCAGGCGATTTTTCTTTAGTCCATTTCAGGGGAAATAGATTTGTTACTGTAAAGCACAAGGAAATTTGGCTTCATGGAAAATCTAATTTTCCCTGAAATTCAGGTCGACGTCCACTTCAGACACTTCGATTTGCTGAACACTAACAGGGACCCTCAAGCCTTCAACAACTTTCAAGGGGTTAAAGATCTGTGACTGAAGGTTCCTCCAATCATGACCTTTATAGCAGGAACTCAAGTATCATTGACAGCTGAACCCTAGCACCAGGGTGGAATAGGAGCTCTGTCAAAGGCTTATTTATATTGCACCATGAGAACACAGCACTTAATGACTGCTATAAAAAGGCATATTGGTGGTCACCAACAGGTTATAAAGAAAATGGTAACTAAACAAATAAATGTAATCAAAACATTGACAGCACCATATCCACGTTATCCAGTGTCCTTCTTCTATATACAACTGCAACAAGTGAAGAGGCTGATTACATGCCTTGAGATATACTTATTCAAAGACCCGTATTGCTTTATTCTCAGAGTATCTCTCTCTCTATATATATATATATATACCCGATCAAACACCATATGACCTGTGATTCCTCCTATGTTGTTTACTTGTTAGAATGCCCCTGTCATCTTCTCTATGTAGGGGAAACAACAGTTATAAACTGGAAAACCAAAATAGCAAGTTCTACCAGGAGTACAGATATTCTAAATTCCCTACTGGGGTTATCTCTACAACAAGTGGTTGAGGAGCCAACCCGGAGGGAGGCCATTTTGGATTTGGTATTCACAAATGGGGATTCGGTATATGATGTCATTGTAGGCGAAACCTTGGGATCTAGTGATCACCAGTCAGTGTGGTTTAATATAAGAACTGTGAAAGAGTCCCACCACACAAAAACAAAATTTTTAGATTTTAGAAAAACAGACTTTTCAAAAATGAAATTAGTAATAAATGAGTCCTTATCAGACTGGAACGGATTACATGGAGTCCAGGAGAAATGGGACTACTTAAAAGGTGCATTATTGAAGGCAACACAAAATTGCATTAGACTTGTCAGTAAAAGCAAAAAAAGGAAGAGACCACTGTGGTACTCAGCAGAAGTGGCCCAAATCATTAAAAATAAAAAGCTAGCATTTTGTAATTATAAAAAAACCCAGAGCAATGAAGATAAGGAAATCTACAAGATTAGGCAGAGAGAGGCCAAGCAAGTTATAAGAACTTCTAAAGCGCAGGCAGAAGAAAAACTAGCTCAGTCTATGAAAAAAGGGGATAAGACATTCTTCAGATATATAAATGAAAAAAGGAAATTAAAACAAGGAATAACTAAATTAAAAACAAAGGACGGAAGGTATGTAGAAGAGAATAAAGGGCTAGCCGACTGCCTTAATGAATACTTCTGTTCAGTTTTTACAAAAGAAAAAGGAGAAGGACCTCCACTAGAAAGGATGACTAATAAATCATTTGATGCATGTATCTTTACAGAGGAAGATGTTCTAAGTTTGCTGTCTAAGGTGAAGACAAATAAGTCACAGGGGCCTGATGAGATACACCCAAAATTATTAAAAGAGCTTAGTGGTGAGCTGGCAAAACCGCTAACAGATTTATTTAACCAATCATTAGTAACAGGAGTAGTCCCGGAAGATTAAAAATTGGCAAATGTCGTGCCCATTCACAAGAAAGGTAGTAGGGAGGAATCGAGCAACTATAGACCAGTGAGTCTGACATCAATAGTAGGCAAATTAATGGAAACCCTATTAAAGGATAGGATTGTGGAACATCTAAAATCCCATGGATTGCAAGATGAAAAACAACATGGGTTTACTTCAGGGAGATCATGTCAAACAAATCTTATAGATTTTTTTGACTGGATGACTAAAATAATAGACGGTGGAGGTGCAGTAGACATCGCATATCTAGATTTTAGTAAGGCTTTTGACACTGTCCCACATAGAAGACTTATCAATAAACTGCAGTCATTGATCATGGACTCCCATATTGTTGAGTGGATTAGGCAGTGGCTGAGTGACAGACAACAGAGGGTTGTAGTCAATGGAGAACATTCAAAACAAGGTCATGTTACCAGTGGGGTTCCACAGGGATCTGTACTGGGACCAATTTTGTTTAATATCTTCATAAGTGATATTGCAAAAGGCCTCGATGGGAAGGTGTGTCTTTTTGCTGATGACACAAAGATATGTAACAGGGTTGATGTTCCTGGAGGGAAACGCCAAATGGAAAAGGATTTAGGAAAACTAGAAGAATGGTCAGAACTCTGGCAACTGAAATTTAATGTGGATAAGTGCACCTGGGGCGTAAAAACCCAAGGGCAGAATATAGAATATTTGACACAGTCCTGACCTCAGTATCTGAGGAAAGGGATTTAGGAGTAATTATTTCAGAAGACTTAAAGGTGGGAAGACAATGTAATAGGGCAGCACGAAATGCCAGCAGAATGCTTGGATGTATAGGGAGAGGTATAAGCAGTAGAAAGAGTAAAGTGCTTATGCCGCTGTACAGAACACTGGTGAGACCTCACTTGGAGTATTGTGCGCAGTACTGGAGGCCATATCTCCAGAAGGATATAGATACTCTAGAGAGAGTTCAGAGAAGAGCTACTAAACTAGTACATGGATTGCAGGATAAAACTTACCAGGAAAGGTTAAAGGACCTTAACATGTATAGCTTGGAAGAAAGAAGAGACAGAGGGGATATGATAGAAACTTTTAAATACATAAAGGGAATCAACTCGGTAAAGGAGGAGAGCATATTTAAAAGAAGAAAAACTACCACAAGAGGACACAGTTTTAAATTAGAGGGGCAAAGGTTTAAAAGTAATATAAGGAAGTATTACTTTACTGAGAGAGTAGTGGATGCATGGAATAGCCTTCCTGCAGAAGTGGTAGCTGCAAATACAGTGAAGGGGTTTAAGCGTGCATGGGATAGGCATATGGCTATCCTTCATATAAGATAGGGCCAGGGGCTATCCATAGTATTCAGATATATTGGGCAGACTAGATGGGCCAAATGGTTCTTATCTGCCGACACATTCTATGTTTCTATGTTTCTATGTTAAAACAAGACTGAATCATTATAGATATACCATCAGGAAAAAGAGATTAGACTTCCCAGTATCCAAGCACTTCACAGAAGCAAAACACACTGAGAGGGATTTACGCTTCAGGGTCATCGACTAAGTCGCCATGCCACGACGGGGAGGGGGGGTGACAGGACAGTGATCCTGAAGCAACGGGAACTATACTGGATCTTTCAGTTACGAACTTTAAAACCCTGTGGATTAAATGTTGACTTTAGGGTGAAATAATCATGGACCGGTGGGGTCCTTGTCTCATATCTGAGAATGTATATGGATTGGTGCTCTCCATTTACTGTTGTTTTCCCCTTTTTTTCAGATTATCTTGATGGCGAACATTGTCTTGATTGAGAGGACATCGCCCGACATGAAAGCTCTATGTGACCGATATACATGTTTTTTCTTTTTACTTTTCTTTCTATTTTTCTCCCTATATCCATATCTAGAGAAGAATATGATAAGGGTACCAGGGGATTTGAGACTAATTTGCTCCTTCATTTTCACTTAATAGCACTGCGGTGTCTGTAAATGGGGCAGAGGGGACGTGTGGTGGTTGATGGGTGAGGGAGCGGGGGACAGGTGACACGGAGGTGCCCCTGTCCTCTGTTCCGCACAGGCCCTTGCATCCAGAGATGGTTGCGTGTGCCAGTGTGAAGCACCCGCGACCACACACTATCCCCATCAATTGTCACATGATGCCGGGATGTAGTGGCTGGGAACGTGGGCGATGACTCGCCTTAGTTTTCCCTATCACAACGGAGATCATACACTGGGCTAACACCCGTGTGTATCACTGTAGACATTTGCCGGCTTTGTGTGACATCTATTCCCTTTGAGCCGCATACGAGTGCAGTTACCATGGTCACGGTGTGATAACAATATTGGATCTCGATCCTCTGGGCATGCGCAGTGGCTGACAGCCACTGAGATAGACGTATCTGTTGCGGATGCCTAGTGCGCGGGATATGGGGAGATCTCGCGGCCCGGGATATACTCCGGCACCTGCGCAGTAAACACTTGAAGCGGGTGTTCAGTGTGCATGCGCGGGAGTTTGAAGGCTCTCGCGGCTTTAGGATGCATACCGGCGCCTGCTCAGTACCTGACAAGGGACGCCAAGATCGGATCACATGTATGAGAATTCATGACGTGGGTTTGTCCTCTTTTTTAACTTTTCTAATTCATTCATACTTTAGCACAGCTGCACTTTATGTGGTAATTAGTAATAATTATGTATGTAACATTTGAATATGGATGTGGGATCCATTTTTTCTGTAAACATATACACTATGTAAAGACTATTGTGACTTATATGCATCGGTACACTGTAATGAATTTTTAATCATGTTTTATATCTAATGAGTAATTATGTCACACTGATGAGATTCACCTATTTAAATATGTTGAGAGCACTATGTTCACTAGCTTGACAAAGGCTCCATTGAGAGAGCTGAAATGCTGCATTGCTTTGGGGTGTAAATAAAACATCACTGAATTTTCACCACAAGACCGGAGTGCCCATTTTTCGTCTTTGCTACCTTACTGCTCCTGGTCCAGGAACTTTTGTGGAATTGCACCTGGCATACCTATAGAGTGCTGCTGACCTTTTTGCCTTTATATATATATATATATATATATATATATATATCTTATTAATTAGCGTTTACAAAAAAAGTGAAAAGAAGACATACAGTATACGACCACTCAACAGCTCCCATTAGATCGCATTAGAGTGAATAAGTATCTAGCGGGCACTGGTGGTGTCTGGCTATACTAGATACAGTCATTTCCAGTAGTCTACTCTTCTACCATAACATACTGTCTGAATACTGTAACACAAATGTGAGTAAGATAATTTCCCATTAGAATAGTATCAGACATAGTCTTATAGTCAATAGAATGTGCTAAAGTGATTTGCACCAAATGAAATGTAAGGAACGACTACTATTCAACTCTAAAATTGAAGATCCATAGTAGTGAAGAGCTATAGGGATTATATATGTTTTGTACAGGCTCTGTACACAAGACTGTGCCATGTACTTGACCCCCAAAAAAACAAACAGACAAAAATATACTCTAAAATGTTATTGTGTCTCAGAGAAGCAGTGGGTGTGAAAATCTATAAACTTACCTAATGCAACCCTGGGGTTCATGAAAGACTTATGTATGTTATATTTAAGAACCTTCATTGATGTCTATGAATAAAATGTGGCTTCTTTTTAAAAGATTTATTAAAATAAAAATAAGAACTAATCATTAACTCTCTGAAATAACTTTGAAAAGATACATGACCAATTAACATTCAGGTAAAAGTCAAGGGCTGTCTTGGGTGTACTTAATTTTTCTTCATAAAAGGACAGTCGACAAAATAATTTTCAACAAAAATAAGCAAGTTAATTAGTTTTCCAAATGATCTGAATAACATACGGTATTAAAAGAGTAATTTATAGTGGTGAAAAATACACAAACATATATACAGCTAACAAGCTGTGATGGATACACACCCTTCAATAAAAGAAATATGACTGCTCAAAGGGTTTTACTATGTTCTTTAATAAGAAGGCTTTAGCATTAGAGCTACAAATAATGATGCACAGTTAGTGCACTGAACGTTAAGCAGCTTATCATACAGCTTGTACCACTGAAGTAATTGCTGATATCTCATATTTACTTCAATAGAGAATGACGCCACCAGCAGTAACTGATCATACCAGTTTCAATGTTGACTAGGAATACTAGTAGCATATCCTCACCAATTACATCATAAAAGTCTTTGGGTTAACTTCTTTAACTGTATAATATACTGTACATATGGCAAAAGGGGTTGAAATATATTTGTGAAAGTGAAAAGTTATTGTGATGCATTGTCAAAGGGATAAAATGGGCAAATGTAAAGATCTGAACGATTAACATGGCTTAAATTGTGATGACTAATGAGTAGGTCTAAGCTTGTCTGAAACCAAAGGTGTCATGGGGGATATTTCCATTATGCAGTGACTAGTACTGTACTTACAAAAGTTCCCCAAGGAAGGACAACTGGTGAACCAGTGACAGGGTAAAGGGTGGCCAAGGCCCCTTGTTCGTGAGGAGCAAAGACTTGTCCCTATATATGAATGTCAAGTTTTAATTAAGTTTTACGTTTTAAGTTACAAAATTTACTAAACTGTCAGGTCCGATCTACTGTCATTTTGTATTAATGGCAGGTTAATCTTCATGTTATGTGCCCTGTCTATGAATTGGCTACATGGTAGAATGAATGACAACTTGGCCCAAAGTGCCATTATATCATAAAATCCCCCATTTTTGCCCAGAGTGTGGCTTTAAAGAATGACAATATTCTAAGCATTCTATGCATTACTCAGGGTGAAGTAGTTTAATCTGTTGATCAGACAGGTCGTCGTTGTATTGAGCAGAATATGGAAGCATCTCGCCATTTCAACATTTAATAAAAAAAAATTCATAAAAAAAGTGTCCCAATGACTTTGAAATTATTATGACACTTTTAACTGCAAGCATTTGTAATGTTCAGCAACTGATGGTACAACTCTTTTATAAAGCCAAAATGAGATTGAGGAGTTACACTGGCAGAAAACCAGAGTTCATCTAAAAACACGCCAAAATGTCTGACATTTTTATTTTCACTACCCGGAAAACATGCTGTTCCCTATAATTATGGAGTATATTAGAATTATGATTTGTGAATGTGTTGTATAATGTATTCCATCTGCTGAACATAAAAACGTAACATTATATCAGGAAATATTTTGCTCTCTTATGATAAAAAGTACACTTAATAAAAAAAAAGAAACAAGTTCATCTTTGCAAAATTAGGAAGACATCATGCCGTAAAATGTGCATTCAGGGAAGGTTGCCACATAACTTTGCAATAAACTGCAGAGAATTTTCAATGATATATTTATTTCCTGCATATTTGGAAGAGGGATAGGTGTTTTCAGTCAATTCTTGTTGGAAATGGTTAATGTATGCAGAAGTGTGAAAGCCACTTTATATTCCAAATTTAAAATACACAGAATATTGTTAAAGTAAGTCAGCTATGACTTTCACTCTGAAAGTACCACATAAAAGAAGAAGAGAAGATAGATAAAATGCAGGTGTCTCTAGAGAGGAAATCTTTTTCTCGTCAAAATCCTACTAGATTTTTTGTCCTGGTTTAAAATGAGAATCCTGACAATGATTTAAAGGGACAGAAGATTGTGAACATCTAGAGGGAAACTATGAATTATAGACATTCTGACTTGGAAGTACCAGCAATAATTAGAGATGAGCGAATTTTTCAAAAATTAGATTCGGCCGGTTCGCCAAATTTTTCAGAAAAATTTGATTCGATCCGAATTTATTGTCTGCAAATTGCGTTAAAAAATGCTATTTCCTGGCTGCTGAGAGCCTTTGTATTGGTGTAGAACACTGTGCCTTGCAGTAACATGCATAGGGAGTCTGCTTTGGTAGTGAAATAATACTGTGAGTCAGTATGACATGCATATGACAGGCGTCGCTCTTATAATCACTTCACACTTCACTATTTGGGCAGTCACGGGACCAAAACTGAACAAATGACTCAAGTATGAACTTAGCCTTACAGGTCAATATTAGTGCCAAGAAGAAGCGGACTCCTTTTACACCGTCGCCAGCTGATTCCACATAGATGTTATCAGAACTTGTTCTATTAAATGAGTATACAAGTAGAGCCCCCCTGACAGAGTCACTGATTAATTTGCCCTTCCTCGGATCCTGTCTGCAGAGCATAAACCTTCACTCGGTCAGCATTTGCTCAATAATCCATCAGTATTGCTAATGCCCAAAAAAATGGAGTGAATCTAAAACAGAGATGACACGTGAATGGAATATTTGCATGTCTTCTGTGCTTTGTACCCACTCCTGCTTTTGGCTACCAATTTATAAGCCAATTCTGACGGGACCATACAGGCCTTCCAGCTGCTACACAGACAGGATTCGTTGTGCATCTCATTTTTCCTTCCTTCTGGTGCTGCCTAGACCTTGATTGAATGAACTTCAGAATTGAAGTGTCTGGTATTAAGAGATCTTTTATTATACAGTATAGTCAACGCGTTTTCTGGGGCAGGATTACCCCCTTCGTCAGGACTATTTACAGTATGACAGGCTACACAAGGTTTAAAAGCCAGGTTTTGTCGGGCTGAGGAGGGGGCGGGGCTTGCAGGAAGGGACAGGGCTAGGTGAATAGATAAACATATATATATCATATACAAAACATTGATTACATATATAGATTTAAAATAGATTTAAAATATAACATAATGTAGATCACAATGTGCAGTCCATCTGTCAGGATGCATGTTTCTTCCTCTGGGGGTGCAGGGTGGTGCCGCATGAGTGGGTGTTATTCTGCTGTCTGTGGGGAATGGTTCTGAGGATATGTTCCCGATCGTGTGCTCTGCACCCCCAGAGGAAGAAAGATGCACCATGCACCAATGTTCTATATATGCTATATATGTTTTTCTATTCACCTAGACTCGCTCCTTGACATAAGCCCCACCCCTTTCTCAGCCGCCAAAAATAGGCTTTTAAACCTTGTGTAGCCTGTCATACTGTAAATAGTCCTGATGAAGGTGGTAATCCTGCCCCAGAATCGCATTGACTATACTGTATAATAAAAGATCTCTTAACACCAGACACTTCAATTCTGAAGTTCCTTCAATCAAGGTCTAGGCAGCGCCAAAGGGGTCCGCCAAAGGTTATTTCTCTTAATCTGCCACCTGCCTTGAGCACACATAGAGGACCGCACGCTGGTTGGGACACCAAATAACAAGCAAAGCGATCTACAGTTTTTGTGACTCTTCACAACAACATCTGGTAAGCAGACTCGTAAGCTCTTTAACACAATAAGGAAGTGTTTAATATACGTGGCGCTCTACTCTCCCAATTTTATCTCTACATATTTTCCTTCCTTCTGACAGATCAGAAGAAAGGTAAAATTAATGATGATGTCAGCCGTGCCGAAAGTCAAAATAGTGGACCAGTCATGAAGTGGGGAGGGTGGGAACAGCATGAGAATTCCACAGAGTGGACCTTTGACATAGTGGTGAGGTGGAAGCAGCATGAGGAGACCACAGAGTGGCCCAATAACAGGGTCTGTATTTGGCAGCAGTATGAGGAGGCCATTGAGTAGCACAAAGACAGAGTCTGGAGTTGGCAGCAGTATGAGGAGGCCACCAAGTGGCACAATGACAGAGTCTGGAGGTGGCGGCAGAATGAGGAAGCCACCAAGTGGCACAATGACTGAGTCTGGAGGTGGTGGCATCATCAGGAGGTTGTGTCACGGTCCCTCATGTGACTGATGTCAGGAAATTAAGGAGATTGGCTGAGCAGGGAGGAATCTAACAGTGTTGATAGGGTTAATGACCACATCCCTTTTCTCAGCTGTTGCTCAGTGGTCATCCCTTCTACACTTTATAGTCTCACCCACCCTTCTAACTATGCGTTTGATAGCTTCATTTGGGTTTGGCTGAGCTGGTACGAAAACCTCTCTGGTGTTCCTGTTCTTCCATCTCTAAAGAAGTTAAGTGTCACGTTTGTTTGCATTTGTTATATTCCCTGTTGTTGTATCTGGGCCTGAGACAGAGATTTCCATTCATCCATCTGGGGAGGAATGGGTTGTCTCTGGTCCTATACTTATTCCAGGGCCTTATAGAGAAATCAGGGCCCAGGTATCCTGCTGTCACGGATGGTGTACAGGAAACAAGACAATACCATATAAACAATGTCTCTGGATCCACAACTAAGATTATGGATCTTCCAAGTCTGAGGAAGATCAAGACGGTAGGCAACAGGATTGATGACAGACAGGATCTTGTAAGGCCCAATAAACCTAGGACCCAACTTCCAGGAGGGAACCTTCAATTTGATATTCTTGGTAGACAACCACACCAGATCACCAACATTCAGGTCCGGACCAGGCACGCGTCTCTTATCCGCCACACGCTTATATCTCTCACTCATGCTCTTTAGATTATCCTGAATCTTTTGCCAAATAGATGACAAAGACGAGGAGAATCTGTCCTCATCAGGCAAACCAGAAGAGCCCTCTCCTGAGAAAGTCCCAAACTGCGGATGGAACCCATATGCACTAAAAAATGGTGACTTATCAGAGGACTCCTGACGACGGTTATTTAAAGCAAACTCAGCAAGGGACAAGAACACCAATCCTCCTGATTCTCCGCCACAAAACAGCGCAGATATGTCTCCAGATTCTGATTGACGCGCTCTGTCTGGCCATTCGACTGCGGATGGAAAGCAGAAGAGAATGACAACCGAACCCCCAAGCGAGAACAGAAAGCCTTCCAGAATCTGGACACAAACTGCGTGCCCCTATCAGAGACTATGTCTGAAGGAATCCCATGCAATTTGACAATGTGGTCAATAAATGCCTGCGCCAGCGTCTTAGCATTGGGCAAACCAGGGAAAGGGAAAAAATGCACCATTTTGCTAAAACGGTCCACCACCACCAGAATCACAGACTTCCACGAGGAACGAGGCAAGTCCGTTATGAAGTCCATGGACAGATGTGTCCAAGGACGGGAAGGAATGGGCAAAGGAAGGAGAGGACCTGATGGCCGTGAATGAGGGACCTTGGCACGAGCGCAAGTCTCGCAAGCTGCCACAAAACCCTCAACCGACTTACGAAGCGCAGGCCACCAGAATCTCCGAGCGATGAGATCCAGTGTGGCTCTTGCCCCCGGGTGCCCAGCAAGGACCGTGTCGTGGTGTTCTTTAAAAATCTTGTGTCTCAAAGCGAGAGGCACAAACAACCTCTCGCTTTGATCAAAGATCAGGAGCTTCTGACTGGGCTGCCTGCACCTCTGCCTCCAATTCAGGAAAAAGAGCAGAGACCACCACACCTTCAGCCAAAATGGGACCCGGGTCTTCAAAATTCCCACCTCCTGGAAAACAACGTGACAGGGCATCTGCCTTCACATTCTTAACCCCAGGGCGGAACGTAACAACAAAATTAAACCTTGAAAAGAACAAAGACCATCTGGCCTGTCTCGGGTTCAGACGCTTGGCTGACTCCAAATAGGCCAGATTTTTATGGTCAGTAAACACGGTAATAGGGTGTCTGGCTCCCTCTAGCCAATGGCGCCATTCCTCAAAAGCCAACTTGATGGCCAACAATTCCCTATCTCCCACATCATAATTTCTCTCTGCGGAGGAGAGTTTCTTTGAGAAAAAGGCACACGGTTGCCATTTGGCAGGAGAGGAACCCTGAGACAAGACCGCACCCACCCCTACCTCAGAAGCATCAACCTCAACTATGAAGGGGAACGAAATATCAGGCTGTACTAGGATGGGAGCGGAAGCAAAACTCTCCTTGATATTAGAAAAGGCCTTACGCGCCTCTACCGACCAGGAAGAAAAATCTACCCCCTTTCTGGTCATATCAGTGAGTGGTTTAACAACAGAGGAATAATTCAAAATAAATTTCCTGTAATAATTGGCAAAGCCCAAAAAACGCATCAGCGCCTTCTGGTTCTCAGGAAGCTCCCACTCAAGCACAGCGCGGACCTTCTCGGGGTCCATGCGAAAACCAGAAGCGGAGACAAGAAACCCCAGAAATTGGATTTCTGGAACCGCAAACACACATTTTTCCAGTTTCGCATATAATTTATTCTCCCGCAGAATGAGCAAGACCTGACGTAAGTGTTCCTTATGAGTCTTGAAATCAGGAGAAAAAATCAAAATGTCATCCAAATACACTAATACAAATTTTCCCATTAAATGATAAAAAATGCTGTTGACGAAATGCTGAAAAACAGCTGGGGCATTCATCAAACCAAAAGGCATAACCAAATTCTCAAAATGGCCCTCAGGGGTATTGAAAGCCGTCTTCCATTCGTCTCCTTCTCTGACCCTAACCAGGTTGTATGCCCCTCTTAGGTCTAATTTGGAAAAGACTTTAGCCCCAACAACCTGGTTAAACAGGTCCGGGATCAGAGGAAGCGGATAAGGATCACGAATAGTGATACTGTTCAGCTCCCTGAAATCCAGACAAGGTCTTAAAGAACCATCTTTTTTCTTAACAAAGAAAAAACCAGCGGCAACAGGTGACTTCGAGGGTCGTATGTGTCCTTTTCTCAAACTCTCAGAGATATAAGCCCGCATAGCGACCCTCTCAGGTTGGGAGAGATTGTATAAACGAGATTTAGGCAGCTTGGCGCCTGGGATGAGATTAATAGGGCAATCATACTCCCTGTGCGGAGGCAAACCCTGAACTCCACTCTAAGAGAAGACATCCAAAAATTCAGAGAGGAAAGGTGGTACAGTCTTAGTAGAAACCTCAGAAACAGATGTTATGAGGCAATTCTCTCTGCAAAAGTTACTCCAACCATTTATTTGCCTCGCTTGCCAATCAATGGTGGGGTTATGTTAAGGGAGCCAGGGTAGCCCCAACACTAGAGGAATAGGCAAACCGCTAAGGACGAAACATGACACATCCTCAACATGAGCATCACTCACAATTAAACGGATATTGTGAACTATGCCCTTTAATGATTTCTGAGAAAGTGGAGCTGAATCAATAGCAAAAACAGGAATATCCCTTCCCAAAGTGCATACCTGGAAACCATGAGTTATTGCAAATTGATTATCAATGAGGTTGACAGCTGCTCCACTTTCCACAAAAATCTCACAAAAAATGCTCTTGCTCTCTAGCGCCACCCTAGCAGGCAGGACAAAACGGGAACTACAAGCAAACGGAAAACCTTCAATTTCCGCCTCAACCCTGCCAATAGTAACAGACGGAACATTTTTAAAAGATTTTTTCCTTTTTGTCTCTTTATTACTCCCAGAAAACTGCCTGAATCTCCTTGAGGGACAAACATTTGCCAAATGATTTATACCTCCACAACAAAAACAAACCCTCCCATGCGGGCTGAATCTTCTATTGTCAGAGGCAATCAACCCCAGCTGCATGGGCTCCTGCTCAGAAGGGGCTGACAGCGACTGAGACTCCTGCGCACAGAATGAGACCGCTGCACTGTTCCGAGACTGAGTAGGACAGGAAGGAGAGATCTCTCGTCTCTCTCTAAGACGCCTGTCAATATGAACGGCCTGAGACATAGCAGAGTCCAAGGAGATAGGCCTCTCATGAAAGGAAAATGCATCTTTCAATCCCTCTGAAAGACCATGGCAAAATTGACTTCGGAGTGCAGCATCATTCCAACCAGTATCAGCTGCCCATCTCCGAAATTCGGAGCAGTATATCTCTGCGGATTGTTTACCCTGGCATAACAGACGTAGTCTAGACTCAGCCAGAGCAATACGATCCGGATCATCATATATCTGACCCAGGGCTAAAAAGAATTCATCCACTGAGCGGAGGGGCCGTGCCCCCTCCGGTAGCGAAAAGGCCCAAGACTGAGCGTTACCCCTGAGCAGCGATACAATGATCCCCACCCTCCGTTCTTCATCACCAGAAGAATGGGGAAGAAGGCGAAAATGGAGTTTGCAAGCCTCTTTAAAACGCACAAAATTCTCACTACCCCCAGAGAACGTCTCCGGGAGCGAGATCTTGGGCTCAGCACAAACTCCATGAACGCAAGCTGAACCGGTCACTTGAAACTGAGAAAAAATCCTACGGAGATCAGCTACCTCCAATGAAAGACCCTGGAGGCGTTCAGCCAAAAGTGAAACCGGATCCATGCTTGAGACGGTTTTGGCGGCTGATAATGTCACGGATGGTGTACAGGAAACAAGACAATACCATATAAACAATGTCTCTCTGGATCCACAACTAAGGAACAAAGGGAGACCCCTGCAATTGAGCTGCCGCTCTCCCTCACTGCTCAGCCTATGCGAACACCCCAAAGGTGGATGGCCGCATATCCACGTTCCTCGGCTATCTATTACCTGAAGACCCTACGATAGTGAAGGGACACGACCACCGGCTCCCTACACTGACACGGAGGGAGTCAGGGTCACCTGGATCCAGAAAAGACAAAAACATAAATACATAAACAGCACTTATCTGCAGACGACTGATGACTGAGGACTGGGAACTGGGAACTGGGAACAGCATGCACACACACTCCAGGAAGTTGTATCAGCCGCACACTACTGCATTATGGGGAGGAACTTAAAGGGTAGCGATCAGTCTGACTGCATGACAGCTGAGATAGACTAACGAGATGAGAAACTAAACCAAAACAAAGAAATTCAAGGAGGAGGATCTGAGAAGCTCCTGTGAGCGCTTCTCAGCTGTCTGGCTGTGACACCTGCTTATGAATATTCCTACCTTCAAGGTCTATTCATATTTATAGGTAGTCAGGGCCCGGATTAGGGTTGTCTAGGAGGTGACCTGTTTCTTCCCTAGTTTCCAGGCTCAGTTACTGTTCCCCTTACATCCTGTGTTCAGTGCGCAGTTTCCCCCACCACACTGATCGTGACAGGTTGTCATTGTTTTCATGTACTTTTTATATATTTGTTGTTTCATAATATATATTTTCCTCACACTTTGAGACATCACACGACCTCACACGATGTTATTCGGTCCATACAGCAAAAGGAGTTTTTAGTCATTCATCAATTTAACAGAAAAAAAATAAAACACTTTGAAAGAGTGGCACAATGAGAGAGTCTGTAGATTGCAGCAGTACGATGAGGCCACAGAGTGGCAAGGTGACATAGTTTGGAGGTAGCGGCAGCATCCAGGGACCACAGTGGCAAGGTGACATAGTGTTGAGATGGCAGCAGCATGAGGAGACCACAGAGTGGCAAGGTGACATAATGTGGCGATGGCAACAGCAGCAGGATACCACAGAGTGGCAAGGTGATATAGTGTGGAGATGGCAGTAACAGCAGCAGCATCAGGAGGATACCCCAGAGTGGCAAGATGACATAGTGTGGAGATGGCAGTAGCAGCAGCATGAGGAGACCACAGAGTGCAAGGTGACATAGTTTGGAGATGGCAGCAGCATGTGGAGACCACAGAGTTGCAAGGTGACATAATGTGGAGATGGAAGCAGCAGGATACCACAGAGTGGCAAGGTGACATAGTGTGGAGATGGCAGCAGCAGCATCAGGAGACCACAGAGTGACAAGGTGAGATAGTGTGGAGATGGCAGCAGCGTGAGAAGGCCACAGAGTGGCAAGGTGACACAGTTTTGAGGTGGCGGCAGCATCAGTTAAGTGTCGTGTTTGCTTGTATTTGTTATATTCCCTGTTGTTGTATCTGGGCCTGAGACAGAGACTTCCATTCGTCTATCTGGGGAGGAATGGGTTGTCTCTGGTCCTATACTTATTCCAGGGCCTTATAGGGAAATCAGGGCCTAGGTATCCTGCTTATGAATATTCCTACCTTCAAGTTCTATTCATATCGATAGGTAGTCAGGGCCCAGATTAGGGTTGTCTAGGAGATGACCTGTTTCTTCCCTAGTTTCCAGGCCCAGTTATTGTCCCCCTTAGCCCCTGTGTTCAGTGTGGTGTTCCCCCCACCCACACACTGATCGTGACAGGTTGTCATGGTTTTCCTGTACTTTTTATATATTTGTTGTTTCATAATATATATTTTCCTCACACTTTGAGACATCACACGACCTCACACAGCGTCATTTGGTCCATACATCAAAAGGAGTTTTTAGTCACCCATCAATTTAACTGAACAAAAAAAATAACACTTTGAAAGAGTGGCACAATGACAGAGTCTGTAGATGGCAGCAGTACGATGAGGCCACCGAGTGGCAAGGTGACATAGTTTGGAGATGGCAGTAACAGCAGCAGCATCAGGAGGATACCACAGAGTGGCAAGGTGACATAATGTGGAGATGGCAACAGCAGCAGGATACCACAGAGTGGCAAGGTGATATAGTGTGGAGATGGCAACAGCAGTAGGATACCACAGAGTGGCAAGGTGCTATAGTGTGGATATGGCAGTAACAGCAGCAGCATCAGGAGGATACCACAGAGTGGCAAGGTGACATAGTGTGAAGATGGCAGCAGCAGCATCAGGAGACCACACAGTGGCAAGGAAGGTGACATAGTGTGGAGATGGCAGTATCATGAGGAGACCACAGAGTGGCAAAGTGACATAGTTTGGAGGTTGCGGCAGAATTAGGAGGCCACAGAGTTGGAAGGTGACATAGTGTGAATATGGCTGCAGCAGGATACCACAGAGTGGCAAGTCACATAGTGTGGAGATGGCAGCAGCATGAGGAGACCACAGAGTGTCCAGGTGACATAGTTTGGAGGTGGCAGAAGCAGCAGGATACCACAGAGTGGCAAGGTGACATAGTGTGGAGATGGCAGCAGCATGAGGAGAGTACAGAGTGGCAAAGTGACATAATGTGGAGATGGCAGCAGCAGCAGGATACCACAGAGTGGCAAGGTGATATAGTGTGGAGATGGCAGTAACAGCAGCAGCAGCATCAGGAGGATACCAAAGAGTGGCAAGGTGACATAGTGTGGAGATGGCAGTAGCAGCAACAGCATGAGGAGTCCACAGAGTGGCAAGGTGACATAGTGTGGAGATGGCAGCAGCATGAGGAGACCACAGAGTGGCAAGGTGACATAATGTGGAGATGGAAGCAGCAGGATACGACAGAGTGGCAAGGTGACATAGTGTGGAGATGGCAGCAGAAGCATAAGGAGACCACAGAGTGGCAAGGTGACATAGTGTGGAGATGGCAGTATCATGAGGAGACCACAGAGTAACAAAGTGACCTAGTTTGGAGGTGGCGGCAGAATCAGGAGGCCACAGAGTGGCAAGGTGACATAGTGTGAATATAGCAGCAGCAGCAGGATACCACAGAGTGGCAAGGTGACGTAGTGTGGAGATGGCAGCAGCATGAGGAGACCACAGAGTGGCAAGGTGACATAGTTTGGAGGTGGCGGCAGCATCAGGAGGCCACAGAGTATCAAGGTGACATAGTGTGGACATGGCAGCAGCAGCAGCACTGACTGACTGCTTCCACCGCTACTTCTATGAACCACTGCTACTTCCCGGGTAGGTAGGCTTCTGCGAAGCAGCTGCTCTACATCGGGGACGTTTGGCTCCCGACCTACCACTGCTGCCACCCTGCTGAATCCAAGCCATGCTTTCAACACATCTAACTGCCGCTGACGTGAACTGAGAATGTATTTTTCTGTGTGTACTGAAATAGAACACTAAACGCTTTCAACACATATAACCATCGCCGACGTGAAATGAGAATGCATTTTTCTGTTTGTACTGAAATAGGCCACTAAATGCTTTCAACACATCTAACCGCCGCCGATGTGAACTGAGAATGTATTTTCCTGTTTGTACTGAAATAGGCCTCTAAATGCTTTCAACACATCTAACCGCCGCCGACGTGAACTGAGATTGTATTTTTCTGTTTGTACTGAAATAGGCCACTAAACACTGTCAACATACTGTATATAACCGCCGCCGATGTGAACTGAGAATGCATTTTTCTGTTTGTACTGAAATAGGCCACTAAACACTTTCAACACATCTAACCGCCGCCGCCGTCAACTGAGAATGCATTTTTCTGTTTGTACTGAAATACGCCACTAAACTAGTGTTGATCGAGCATCGTAGTGCTCGGGGGCTCGGTCCGAACACATCAGGATGTTCGGATGCTCGACCGAGTATAATGGAAGCCGAGCATTAAACCAGGTACTCCCTGCTCGGAAGAGGCGAGTGTGCCTGGTTCATAGGAAAATGTCAGAAATTTATGGAACCACCAGCGAAATGGTTCTGTAACAGCATGGGGAGGATGTCTGGATGGATCTTGGACTCGCAGGTCGCTGCTGGGAACGATGTTGTCCGAATAGTACGCCACTTTTACAAACTGACAATAACAAACACAAAACCGAATTAAAAAAATCGATTTTAGAGGAAAAATTGATAGGAAACATTCTTTCCTGTATATTTACGTGTATATAAAGTGCAAGTGCTGCCAAAAATTATAAGGAAGAGGCACTCCGATCACATAAAGGAGGGCCTCATTCACATTGGGGTACAATTGTTCAGGTAGTGGGACTCCTACACTCATAAAGCCTATGCACTAAGTGAAAGGTCTGCCAAAAATTACAAGGAGCCGACATTCCAATACACCCTTTATTATACATAAAGGAGGGCATCATACACACCCTTGAAAAATTATGATTGATGGCCTGCTGGTGACCCTCAAAAACATTTGGATCAAGGGCCTGCTGATCTGACCATCTAAAACATTATGGGTGAGGGCCTGCTGCCGCTTTGGTGACTCTAGTTAACCTGGGGCCGATCGCACTGATATTTTAGGGATGCACACAATTTAAATAGGAGATGTGACGCAGATAATTTAACAGTCCGCAGCGGACACCGTCTACTGAAAAACTGCACTGGATGTCACTGATATTTTAGGGATGAGCACACTTTAAACAGGAGATGTGGTGCGGATAATTTAACAGTCCGCAGAAGACACCATTTATGGAAAAACTGCACTGGATGTCACTGATATTTTTGGGATGCTCACGCTTTAAACAGGAGATGTGGCGCGGAAAATTTTACTGTCTGCAGCGGACACCGTATACAGAAAAACTGCACTGGATGTCACTGATATTTTAGGGATCCGTACACTTTAAACAGGAGATGTGGCGCGGATAATTTAACTGTCCGCAGCAGCCTATTACACGGTATTTAGCGCAAGGATGCTCTAAAATTCTTACTTACAAAGACTTTTGGGTCTCTAAAACATTTTTGTACATTTATAATATTCAATTGCACTCCCTACATTCTCTGTCCCTTCCTATACTCAGCTCTCCCTGACTTGAATGAGCTGAACGCGCGTCATCGGGTGCACCCGATGACGTGTTCCAGCTAGCCAATCACTGTAATGCCAGTAGCCAACATATTTACTGACATTACAGTGAGGGCAGTACTTACCTGCACGTATATTGGCTGCTTATCAGCTGCAAAACGTGCGGGGAGGAGACTCGGGCATTGCGCTCTAGCTGAACTGGTATTTGGCCGAGCATGCTCGCTCAACACTACACTAAACACTTCCAACACATCTAACCGCCGCCGATTTGAACTGAGAAAGCATTGTTCTGTTTGTCACTAAACGTTTTCAACTCATATACCAGCATCCGATGTAAACGGAGAATGTATTTTTCTTTTTGCACTGAAATGCAAAATAACACATATAACCGCCGCACTGACTGACTGCTACAGCCGCTACTTCCGTGAACCCCTGCACCACTACTTCCTGGGCAGGTAGGCTACTGCGAAGCAGGTGCTCTACCCTGGGCTTGTTTGGCTCCCAACCTCCCACTTCTGTCATCCTGCTGACTCCCAGCCTTGCTTTCAACACATATAACTGCCGACGTGAATTGAGAATATATTTTTCTTTTTGTACTGAAATAGGCCACTGAACGCTTTTGCCACAAATAAGTGCACCAGTGAAATACATATATATATTTTTTTTTACTTTAATACGCCCCTATACGATTTCAACAGAATTAACTGCAGAAGTAAACTGAGCATATAATTTTCTTGTTGGACTGAAATAGGCCACTATACGCTTTCACCAGAATAAACTGCAAAAATGCACTGAAAATAAATTTTTCTTGTTTTACTGTAATACGCCCCTATACGCTTTCACCAGAAATAACTGCAACAGTGCAGTGTGTATATATTTTTCTTTTTTTAATGAAATATGCCCCTATATGCTTTCACCAGAAATAACTGCAGAAGTGACCTGAGAATATATATTTCTTGTTGGAATGAAATAGGCCACTATACGCTTTAACCAGAAAACAATTACATAGTGCAGTGCGCATATATTTTTCTTATTTTACTGAAATACGCCCCTATACGCTTTGACCAGAAATAACTGCAACAGTGCAGTGCGTATATATATATATATTTTTTACTGTAATATGCCCCTATAAGCTTTTAACAGAAATAACTCCAACAGTTTAGTGTGTATATATTTTTCTTGTAGTACTGAATAAGCCTCTAAAGGCTTTTCAACATAAGACTTGCAGCTCAATAACAAAAAGCTTGAATGACAGAGCTGTCTAATGACTATTTGGATCCCCAAATAATCGTTCCCTGCACTTGTAAATCACTTTCTTATCAATGTCCATAGCGCCTTCTGACTTATCTCCCTGAAATAAGATGCTGTGAAATGATTCCTCCCTATCCTTTCCCTGCACTTATAAATAGTTGTTTCTGTCTTATTTTTTCCACAATAGTTTTTCCAATAGCTGTCCCTAGTGCCTTCACACGCCTGTCCCTGCACTCTGAACACTGGAAAATGGCAGAATCTAAATGGCTGCCATATTTATAGGTCTGTGACATCACAGGGCTGGATGGCTGCTGATTGGCTGCATGCAGGCATGCCAATCAGGGTAATCCCAGCCTCCCAGAGTTCCTTGCCCCATGCGCCATTTTAGGAAAAAATGTGATTCGTTATCACGAAGCGCGAGGAAATTCACATTTGTTTCAAACCAAATTTTTCCTGAAATTCTAAACAAATTCTACTTTGTCAGCTTTGATTCGCTTATCTCTAGCAATAATCATAGGCCTTGACATAGCATCCTGTCACCATACATAATAAAGAGGTTTATTTCCACATTGGTGAGTGCAAAGGGTGGATTAAGTGCATTGGCAGGTGTTCTGGGAGTCGGACCCTATCAGTCTCATATTGATGACCTATTCGGAGGATTTGCCAGTATGTAAATCACAGGATTCCCCTTTAACATCTACTACATACTGCACAGAGAGTTATCACTGTGTTATCTGTGATCTTACATAGAACTACAGGTGACATCTACTATATTATATGTACGCACAGTCCTATGTAACACCACAGACAACATAGCTATAACTCTCCATGCAGATAAGGCAATAGATAGTACCTTCCATCCTATGTGCAGAGATCAAACCTGGTGCTGCCTCCTCCTTCTTGTCTTGCTGCTCCTCTGACCACCTTCTCTCCCAGCAAGGACACAATGACAAAGCAAGAGGAGGGAGAGACTGCAGTGGAGAGTGGGCATGCAGAAGCCCTGAGAAGGGGACCTTTAGAGTGTGTGCACCAACACTGCTTAGAAGGGACACTGCATAGCTCGCTACAGAATTGCTCAATGGATTGTGTAATGTGGACGTTTGTGGCAGTGATGGGCCCCATAGAGATGTTAGTTCCCGTGCTACCACCCCAAATGTCTCTATTGTGATCCACCATTGGTGAGTACCATAACTTTCCTTATGTTTGAATTACATGTGAGACCTGAACTATTGTCTGTTGAGCACCATCGTTAGTCGTAGTAGTGGGGTCATTTACCAGAACTCAAATGGATTGAAGTGAGAGTGTTTGTGAGCCAAGCAGTGCCACCTTTCTGCTATAGGGATAGAAATTAGTAATAACCATGCAGCTTGTACCTCTAGTAATTTAAATAGAGAGCATTTTTTATGACATGCTAATGACCACCAAACTACAGTGGTTACATTGCCATTGCCACATTGATTCCCCTAATACATTAAAAAAGCCTCTAAACCAACCAAACATAGTTTTAAGCTGTTATATAGGCAATATCTAAGATCTCAGCTTGCCAGTGTAAGCTACAGTGTGATGATAAATGCCACATGATTATCACACAATAATACTGGCAAATGAGGACCAATGTTGTATCATGTTTAGGGCAACAATATTCAAGGAGCTACTCACTGCTACCTGATAAAAAAAGGAAATTGAAACCATTGATTCATAAGAACAAATGAAACACTGAGGTCTCTCAACACTACACTACTCCATGTGATGCTTCCTCACGCATAAATGAGAAGTGAGGAATGGGGCGGTGCTCCCTGAAATGTCACCTAGAGTGGTGTAATGTTGAGAGGCCTCAATATTCTCATGTTCTAATTCTTTGTACGAGATATGGATGAATTAATAAATGTTGGCCTTTCGATTTTGCTTGAATAATGTGGCTATAAAGGTGATACTCATTAACCACTTGACATCCAGGCCATTTCCCCCTTCCTGACAAAGCCTAATTTTGCAAATCTGACATGTGTCACATTATGTGGTAACTTTGGAACGCTGTTACTTATCCAAGACATTCTGAGATTGTTTTCTCGTGACACATTGTACTTCATGACAGTGATAAATTTGAGTCGATATATTTCACCTTTATTTAAAAAAATATTCTAAAATTTACCAACAATTTTGAAAAATTCTCAATTTAAAAAATTTTAATTTCTCTGCTTTTAAAACAGAAAGTGATACCTCATAAAATATTTATTACTTAACATTCTCCATATGTCTACTTTATGTTGGCATCATTTTGGAAATGTCATATTATTTTTTTAGGACATTAGAAGGCTTAGAATTTAATTTATATGCAAATGAGCACTCGCAAGTGCCCAGGCTGCTCTGCCTTCTTTTCACTTTACGCCTCCCCAGCCTCTTCCTTTGTCCGGCCAAGATCCCACGCCTGTGCACTGCTTCGCCGGGCTTGGGCATGCGCACAGTGATGCCCATTGTGGGCAATGCATCGCTTCACCTAGTGCGCATGCCCTCGGCTGGACCTATCGATGAGGCAAGAGGCTTGTAGGGCGGGCAAAGGCAGAGACTGGGGAGGAGTAAAGTGAAAGGAAGGCAGAGCAGCCTGGGCACTTGCGAGTGCTCATTTGCATATGAATTAAACTTTGTTTTTCCTGCTTGTGCAAGTCTAAAGAAAAGAACAAAGGTACCGTTACAATCCTGTATAGGTGTGCTACAGAACCATGTAAGCACTGTATATGGCCATATGGAGGTGACAGACTCCCTTTAACCCTTTAGATGTTCCACAAGAATGGAAAATGGAGATGACATTTCTAAATTTCACTTTTTTGGCAGATTTTCCATTTTGATCCATTTTTTTCTTTAACACATCGAGGGTTAAAAACAGCCAAACAAAACTCAATATTTATTACCCTGATTCTGCAGATTACAGAAACACACCACATGTGGTCGTAAACTGATGTAAGGGCACACGGCAGGGCACAGAAGTAAAGAAACGCCGTATGGTTTTTGGAAGACAGATTTACCTGAACTGGTTTTTAGATGCCATGTCCCATTTAAAGCCCCCCTGATGCACCCTTACAGTAGAAACTCCCAAAAAGTGAACCCATTTTGGAAACTAGTGGATAAGGTGCCAGTTTTATTGGTACTATTTTGGGGTACATATAATTTTTTATTGGTCTATATAAAAAATTTTGTGAGGCAAGGTAACAAAAAAATGTCTGTTTTGGCACTGTTTTTATTTTTATTTTTTTTACAACATTTATCTGACAGGGTAGATCATGTGCTATTTGTATAGAACAAGTAGTTACGGAGGAAATTATATCAAATATGTCTACTTTCTTTGTTTGTTTCAGTTTTACATAATAAAACATTTTTGAAAAAATATATGTTTTTGTGTCTCCATTTTCTGAACGCCATATTTAATATTTTTTTCTGCCGATCGTCTGGTGCAGGGGCTGAGTTTTTTGCAGGAAGAGTTGATGTTTTTTATTGGTACCATTTTTGGGTACATAGGATTTTTTGATCATTTATTATTTCACTTTATGTGTCAAGTTGATCCAAAAATTGGTTGTTTTAGCAAAGTTTTTATTTATTTATTTTACGGCGTTCATCTGAGGGGTTAGGTCATGTGACATTTTTATAGAGCAGATATTTACGGACGTGGCAATACCTAATATGTATACTTTTCTTATTTATTTAAGTTTTACACAATAATAGCATTTTTGAAACAAAAAAAATGATGTTTTAGTGCAGGTATCCTCAAACTGCGGCCCTCCAGCTGTTGAAAAACTTTAACTCCCAGCATGCCCGAACAGCCTACAGGCATCAGCCTACAGCAGGGAATTGTGGGAGTTGTAGTTTTACAACAGCTGGAGGGCCGCCGTTTGAGGATGCCTGTTTTAGTGTCTCCATAGTCTGAAAGCCATAACTTTTTTATTTTTTGACCGATTGTCTTAGCTAGGGTCTCATTTTTTGCAGGATGAGGAGATGGTTTGATTGCTACTATTTTTGGGGGCATACTGTCACAGCCACTATCTCTGGCTGTGACCTTCCGTCCTTGCTCGTTCGGCGCTCCTCGCTGAAGTTTTGTTTCTGTGTGTTATTTGTGGTTCTGTATGGGTTAACTCCCCTGTGTTCCTATTAGGAGTTAATCCTCTGTCTGCTCCATGGGTGTGGCCCCTTTCTGCTGCACCCATGGAACCTGTATATAAGGCTGAGGTTTCCTCAGTTCTGTGTCAGCTCTCCTGGTGTGTGTTGTGTTGTCCTGCTCCTGGTTTGTACCCTCTCTCCCATGCTACTGACCCATGGGATCCGTGTCTGTCTGTCTGTCTGTGCTCTGTGGGTTTCCCTACTTGTTCATTTACGTCCTTTCCCGTCCTCTTTCCTGTCTTTCTGTTATCTGTTCTGCCAGTTATGTTTTAGTTACTTTGTGTGTTTTCATATGTCTGTGTTCAGCAAGCCTTTGCAGTGCTATGCGCAAGGCCACGCAGCATACCACTGGTGAAGCAAGTCCTTCTCTGCTCATTGCCAGTTTTGCTCCCTTGCGTGAACTCCTGCTTTTATTCTTAGTTACCTTGTGTGTATTCATATGTCTCGGTTTAGCAAGCGCCTAGCTGCAGAGTGCTATGCGCAAGGCCACGCAGTATACCACTGGTGGAGCAAGTCCTTCTCTGCTCATTGCCACTCCTGCTCCCTTGCGAGAACTCCTGCTTGTATTATTAGTTGCCCTGTTTTGTATTTGCCTGTTTGTTATGTTTGCCTATGTGCCGTCGGTACCTTCTGGTACCTGTTGTCTATTCGTTCCTGCTGTCACTGTCTAGTTCACGCTCCAGAGTGGACCCTGGCAACTTCCTGCGGCAAAGTCTAACCCTACCATCTAGGGCTCTAGTGAATACCAGGAGTTGCTTAGTCACGCCCCTTTGGAGTATTACTAGACAGTGGCGCAGTGGGGGTTTTCTCCCACTGTGCTGACGGTACATAGAGCTCATGTTTTGTCTGTGCTGCCTTCCATGTTTTTGTTTGTGCAATAAACTCTTATGTGTCTGTACCTGATTTCTGTTTATTGCTTGACGACGCGGTGGTCTCTCCTGGGACCTCCAACTCGTGACACATACGCCTTTTTGATCGCTTGGTGATATTTTTATAGAGCTGGTTGTTACGGACACGGCAATACCTAATATTTATACTTTTTTTATTTATTTATGTCACTTTAACACAATAATAGCATTTTAGAAACTAAAAAATGATGTTTTAATGTCTTCATGTTCTGAGAGCTATATTTTTATTTTATTTTTTGAGTGATTTTCTTATGTAGGGGCTAATTTTTTGCGGGATGAGGTGACGGGTTTATTGGTACCATCTTATGGGACAAGGTCATGCGAGTGACCAGCGTAGTTTGGAGGAAGAGGCGATGGTTGCACACACAGAGCCACAAGCACAGCAGAAGAGGGAGCAGGGTGCAAAAGCGGAGCGGCCATCCCCTAGACAGTACACCTGCTACTGCCCACCACAGCAAGGGACCGAGAACAACAAAGCCGGCTCCAAGGAGTTCCCTGGCGTGGCAGTTCTCCAGACAATGTGCTGACGACAAGACATGAGTGGTTTGCACGCTGTGCAATCAGAGCCTGAAGTGAGGCATAAACGTTCTCAACCTGAGCACAACCTGCATGACCAGGCATCTAAGTGCAAGGCACGAGCTGCAGTGGAGTAGACACCTCAAAAACAAAGAAAGGTCTCTGGCTCCTCCTGCTTCCTTTTCTGCTGCAGTCTCGGCCTCTTCATCCACCTCTGGAGTGGCACCTGCCACCCTGCAAACAAAGGATCTGCCAGCAACGCCACCACCTGGGTCACCAAGCATCTCCACAATGTCCCATGGAAGCATTCAACTCTCTATTCTCCCAAACACTGGAGTGAAAGAGGAAGTACCCCCCTACCCACCAGCGATCCCTGGCCCTGAATGCCAGCATTTCTAAATTACTGGCCGTTGAAATGCTGTCATTCCGTCTGGTGGATACGGGGAGTTTTAAAAGCCTTATGACCGTGGCTGTCCCACAGTACATCGTGCCCAGCCGCCACTACATTTCCAGGCGAGCCATCCCTTCACTGCACAACCAAGTGGGGGACAAAATTAGGTGTGCACTGCGCAACGCCATCTGTGGCAAGGTCCACCTAACTACGTATGTGTGGACCAGTAAGCACGGTCAGGGACGTTATATCTCCCTGACAGCACACTGGGTAAATGCAGTGGTGGCTGGGCCTGAGACGGATAGCAGTTTGGCGCATGTCCTTCTACCACCGATGATTGCAGGGCGCTTCAGATTGCCTCCTGTTTCTTTCTCCTCCTACTCCGCTTGCTCACTCTCTACCGCCTCCTCATCCGGTCAGCGTAACACCTTCACAACCAACTTCAGCACAGCCAGGGGTAAATGACAGCAGGCAGTTTTAAAAAGTATCTGTTTGGGGGACAAGCCCCACACCGTGCAGGAGCTGTGGACGGGCATGGAACAACATACCGATGAGTGATTTGTGCCAGTCAGCCTCAAGCCCGGCCTGGTGGTATGCGATAATGGGCGAAATCTCGTAGCAGCTCTGCGACTAGCCGGTTTAACGCACATCCCTTGCCTGGCGCATGTGCTGAATTTGGTAGTGCAGAGGTTCCTTAAAAATTACCCCGATATGTCAGAGCTGCTGCAGAAAGTGCAGGCCATCTGTGCGTGCTTTCGGCGTTCTCACCCTGCTGCTGCTCGCCTGTCAGTGGTGCAGCGTAACTTCGGCCTTCCCGCTCACCGCCTCATATGCGACATGCCCACAAGGTGGAACTCCACCTTGCACATGCTGGCCAGACTGTGCGAGCAGCAGCAGGCAATAGTGGAGTTTCAGCTGCAACACGCACGGGTGAGTCGCTCTGCGGAACAGCACCACTTCACCACCTGTGTTCCTTGTTGCGCTGTTTTGAGTACTCCACCAACATGGCCAGTGCAGATGACGCCGTTCTCAGCGTTAATATCCCACTTCTATGCCTCCTTGAAAAAACGCTTTGGGCGATGATGGAAGAGGATGTGGCACGGGAGGAGTAGGAGGAAGAGGGATCATTTCGTAGGGTTTCCGGCCAGTCATTCCCAAGTGGCTTCGAGAGTGGGTTCCTGCACACACAAACCCAAGGTACACAATTGTCCAGCCAGGGCACAGTTCTGGAGGATGACGAGGTGGAGGATGAGGAGGAGGAACCGTGTTCACAGCAGGGTGGCACCCAGACCAGCTCATGGCCATCACTGATGCATGGCTGGGGGTATACAGAGGACACAGACGATACACCTCCCACAGAGGACAGCTTTTCGTTGCCTCTGGGCAGCCTGGCACACATGAGCGATTACATGCTGCAGTGTCTCCGCAACGACCGCCGAGTTGCCCACATTTTAACTTGTGCTGATTACTGGGTGGCCACTCTGCTGAATCCCCGTTACAAGGACAACGTACCATCCTTAATTCCGTCACTGCAGCGTGATTGTAAGATGCGCGAGTACAAGCGCATGCTGGTAGACGCGCTGCTGGTGGCATTCCCACCTGACAGCGGAGGCACAGTGGAAGCACAAGGCGAAGGCAGAGGTGGAGGAAGATGTCACCAACGCAGCTGGGGCACCACCAGCACCTCAGAAGGCAGGGTTAGCATGGCCAAAATGTGTAAAAGCTTTGTCAGCACGCCACAACAACCAGCACCACCAGCTAATATGGAACGTCTTAGCAGGAGGCAGCATTTCAGCAACATGGTGGAGCAGTATTTGTGCACACACCTACACTTACTGAATGATGGGTCTGCCCCCTTCAACTTCTGGGTCTCTAAATTGGGCACATGGCCTGAGCCTGCCCTTTACGCCTTGGTGGTGCTGGCCTACCCTGCAGCCAGTGTATTGTCTGAACGTGTGTTTAGCACTGTAGGGGGCATCTGTCCACAGCCAATGTGGACAAGCTCACATTCATTAAAATGAACCTGGCATGGATACAACAGGACTTGTCTATACCTTGTCCAGTATAGACATGTATACCGGCCTTACCCAGCAATTGTTATACTACAGCGCAATTGCTCATTGCAGTATTTTAGATTTTTCCCCACTCTTTTGGGATGTACCCTAATTTAAACCAAAAAAAAAACAACTGTGTTGGCTACCTCGTCCTCCTCCACCGCCGCTTCCACCTACACCGCTACTTCCACCGCCTCCTTAACCTCCTACTCCATATGGACCTTCACCTCATAGATCAAGATTTTTTTTTTTTTAGGTATTTTATTTTAAGTCATTTGACTAATTTGTCTGATACATTGTTGGGTTACATATCCCAAATTTTTGGTTGTGATATACCCCTGCTCTACCTAGTGGACAGGTTAATAAATTTCACTAATTTGTCTGTTACATTGTCGGGTGAAATTCACCAATTTTTGGCTGTGATATAACCCTGCTCTACCTAGTGGACAGGTTAATAAATTTCACTAATTTTTCTGTTACATTGTCGGATGAAATTCACCAATTTTTGGCTGTGATATACCTCTGCTCTTCCTAGTGGACAGGTTAATATATTTCACTAATTTGTCTGTTACATTGTCGGGTGAAATTCACCAACTTATGGCTGTGATATACCCCTGCTCTACCTAGTGGACAGGTTAAAAGATTTCACAAATTTGTCTGTTACATTGTCAGGTGAAATTCACCAATTTTTGGCTGTGCTATACCTCTGCTCCACCTAGTGGACAGGTTAATAAATTTCACTAATTTGTCTGTTACATAGTTGGGTGACATTCACCAACTTTTGGGTGTGATATACCCCTGCTCTACCTAGTGGACAAGGAAATACATTTCACTAATTCGTCTGTTACATTCTTGGGTGACATTTTACCATTTTTGCCGTGAATAAACCCCTGCTCTGCATAAGTGACAGGAACCTAATTTTTGTAAAAATCGTCTGTTCAATTGGTGGGTGACATGAACACAGTCTTGCCATGAATAAACCCCTGCTCTGCATAGTTGACAGGGCCCAAAATTTTCAAAAATCGTCTGGTCCATTGGTGGATGACATTAACCCTTTTTTGGCGATGAAAAACCCCTGCTCTGCATAGGTGACAGGGACTTCCATTTCTAAAATTCGTCTTCAATTGGCCCTTTCATTCGATTCGCTTTAATAATAACTTTTCAGCTCGATCACATTGCAGCCATTTACCTCCCTTGGATGTGGTATCCCTTTCTCATGCTCCCTCTCCAGCGTGGAACCCTGATTCGCTGCTAACCATATCAACATGGTAGGCGCAGAAAAGAACATCAAAAGTTGATAGAGCAGATATCCAATTGAATCGTGGCCATCACGGGGACGTGCGACATGGTGGAGCAGTATGTGTGCACACGCCTACACGTACTGACTGATGGGTCTGCCCCCTTCAACTTCTGGGTCTCCAAATTGGGCACATGGCCTGAGCTTGCTCTTTATGCCTTGGAGGTGCTGGCCTGCCCTGCAGCCAGTGTATTGTCTGAACGTTTGTTTAGCATGGCTGGAGGGGTTATCACAGGTTATATTTCCCAATGTTTTGGGATGTACCCTAATAAAAAAATATAAAAAAAATTAAACCAAAAACCAGTGTTGGCTACCTCCTCCTCCTCCATCGCGGCTTTCACCTACACCGCCACATCCACTGCCTCCTCAACCTCCTACTCCATATGGACGTCGTGCTCCTAGATCAAGATTATTATTTTTAATTTGTATGTATTTTATTTTATTTTAAGTCATTTCCCTATCCACATTTGTTTGCAGAGCACTTGCCATGCTCTTAACTACATTTTGATGCCTATTGCCCTCTAGCCCTTTCCATGACTTTTTTAGAGCCATTTTAGTGCTCCAAAGTTCAGGTCCCCATTGACTTCAATGGGGTTCGGGTTCGGGGTCAAGTTCGGGTCCCGAACTCAAACTTTTTTTTGAAGTTCGGCCGAACCTGTCGAACCCGAACATCTAGGTGTCCGCTCAACTGTACAAATAAGGCTACTTTCACACTCGCGTTTGGTGCGGATACGCATGCATCCATTCAGAACGGATCAGTTTGTATTATCTTTGACATTGCCAAAAGAGATCCGTCTTGAACACCATTGAAAGTCAATGGGGGGGGAGGGCGGATCCGTTTTCTATTGTGTCAATTGGATCCGTTTCCCTCCGCAACTGATGCATGCATGCTGAATGGTCCTTATCCATTGCATTAGGGCAAAAACTGATCCGTTTAGGGCCGTTTGTGAGAGCCCTGAAACGGATCTCACAAACGGAAAACAAAACACCAGTGTGAAAGTAGACTAAAAGCAGCCAAACTAGAGACCGAGAGATTAACGGCCAAAGAGAGCAAAACTAACCCTAAAATGTTTTTTAATTATATAAATGGTAGAAAGTATAAATCTGTAGGTGTCGGTCCTCTACAGAGTAATGAGGGGGTAGTTGCAGAGACCGAAGAGGAGAAAATAAAGCTATTAAATATCTTTTTCTCCACTGTATTTACTGAAGAAAATAAACTGTCAGATGAAATGCAGAATGTAAATGTAAATTCCCCATTAAAAGTGCCCTGTCTGACCCAGGAAGAAGTCCAGCGGCGTCATAAAAAGATTAAAAAAGATAAATCGCCAGGACTAGATGGCATGCACCCCTGTATCTTAAGAGAATTAAGTAATGTCATAGCCAGACCCTTATTTCTGATATGTAAGGACTCTATAGGGAGTGTTCCACAGGATTGGTGCATAGCAAATGTAGTGCCTATATTCAAAAAGGGTCCAAAAACAGAGCACGGAAACTATAGGCCAGTAAGTTTATCATCTGTCATGGGTAAACTGTTTGAAGGTTTTCTAAGAGATGCTATCTTGGAGTACCTCAAGGAAAATAAGCAAATAACGCCATATCAGCATGGCTTTATAAGGGATCGGTCATGTCAAACTAATTTAATCAGTTTCTATGAGGAGGTAAGTTCTAGACTTGACAGCGGCGAATCAATGGATGTTGTATATCTGGACTTCTCCAAAGCATTTGACACTGTACCGCATAAAAGGTTAGTATATAAAATGAGAATGCTTGGACTGGGAGAAAATGTCTGATTGGGTCACTGACACTAGTGAAGTACCTCAGGGTATTTATTTATGATCTTGTAGAAGGCTTGCACAGTAAAATATCATTTTTTGCAGATGACACTAAACTTTGTAAAGTAATTGACACGGAAGAGGCCAGTATACTGCTACAGATGGATCTCGATAGATTGGAGGCTTGGGCAGAGAAGTGGCAGATGAGGTTTAACACTGACAAATGTAAGGTTATGCACATGGGAAGGAAAAATGCAAGTCACCCGTACATACTAAATCGTAAAACACTGGGTAACACTGACATGGAAAAGGACCTAGGAATTTTAGTGAATAGCAAACTAAGCTATAAAAACCAGTGTCAGGGAGCTTCTGTCAAGGCCAATAAGATAATGGGTTGCATCAAAAGGGGCATAGATGCAAAGTAATAACTGGAATGGGGGGATGGGGGACTATAGTACCCTAAAAGATAATCAACATTAGGGTTATTCACTGTAGAAAAAAGACGACTGAAGGGAGATCCAATTACTATGTATAAATATATCAGGGGACAGTACAGAGATCTATCCCATCATCTATTTATCCCCAGGACTGTGACTGTGACGAGGGGACATCCTCTGCGTCTGGAGGAAAGAAGGTTTGTACCCAAACATAGAAGAGGATTCTTTACGGTAAGAGCAGTGAGACTATGGAACTCTCTGCCTGAGGAGGTGGTGATGGTGAGTATAATAAAAGAATTCAAGAGGGGCCTGGATGTATTTCTGGAGTGTAATTATATTACAGGAATGATATATAGTCAACTGGCGCTTCACCATATATATAAGATCGCAGCGGTGTTTATAGCAGTCCCGTATCTGCTATGGAGGATATTGTGCAGACAAGCTGTACGAATAACAAATATGAGAAAATAAATGTAACACTGCGCGCTACCAATAAGATAAGATATATTAGACTGACCAGCCACAAACTGAAAAAACCATCTACCACTCACGCGTCAGGGAAGAGTACCGCCCGTACTCGAAACGCGTTGGAAGTTTGACTCCCACTACAACCCGTAACTCACTAGCGGTGACGTCACTGGCTCAGACGTGAGCACTAACCCACAGGTAACGGGAATACTCTGCCACCGGCCTGTGCGAGCTTCCCAATACTTATAATATTCTAATACTCACTAGTCCATGCTGGCCATCCCCTCCCCTTGGATCCACTTCTCTTGCTTCACTTAGAGAATACAAGAGGAGGACCGTTGCAGAACATTGCACCGCCACAAACACACGTGCGTTAAGGTAAGACCTATACGCATATAGTGTTTTCTGCGGCATTGTTTGCGTGAGTGGTAGATGGTTTTTTCAGTTTGTGGCTGGTCAGTCTAATATATCTTATCTTATTGGTAGCGCGCAGTGTTACATTTATTTTCTCATAATTATATTACAGGCTATAGCTACTAGAGAGGGGTCGTTGATCCATGGAGTTATCTGATTGCCTGATTAGAGTCGGGAAGGAACTGTTTTTTTTTGTCTTTTTGGCCTTATATACTATGTTACTACGTTACTTACAGAGAGAAGACAAGGTGAGGAAGTGTTGTGTGAGTGGGAGACACAAAATGTCTGGTATATAAAGTATGATGTGATCTAGGAGAGGGCCAAGTCCGTGATGCCAAAAGATGAGAGAGTTTGAAGCAGAAGTAAGTGCTCAATTGTGTTAAAGGCAGAGGATAGGTCAAGTAGGAGGAGGACAGAATAATGGTGTTTAGCTTTGGCAGTAAGCAGGTGATTGGTGACTTTGGTACGGCCAGTTTATATTGAGTAGTGGGGTTAAAAGCTAGATTGTAGCTGGTCAACAGAAAGGTGGGAGGACAGTTTACGGTGGACATGTTTTCAAGTAACTTTGAGGTGTATGGGAGTAGTGATATGGGGCTATAGCTATACAAAGAAGATGTCATACTGTACCTCATAGACAGCTGTCACTGTGACATTGTTTGGCCAGTTGGGCAAAGCACAAAATCTGAGGTTATCTGTTTCCCATTCTTTCATGGATTCATCACTCTCCATGCTTGCATTTTAAATTTTCTGGTGCAGTGTGAATGGGCTCTTAGTTTAGCCAAAGTCCCCAACTGTAAAGCCGGTACTTGACTTGTTAACAGAACTGTAATAGAAAGTCAGCTTAATAGTAAACAATGCATTTTACTTTCTAAGTTCATATCTAGTATATAAAATTTCAATCTTAGGGTTTAGTGGTCCATGAAGTTTGTTATGTGTGAAAGTGTGTTCAGAAAACCGCTCTTTTATGTAGAGTGGATTAACTTCAGAGACTGTCACAATTTGAATGTAAATAAAATGAACATTCATCTTAAAGACATGATGATCGGTGTCATCCTAAAGATGTGATGAGCTGTTATTTTTTGTTTGTTTGTTTCTATTATATCCACAGGTGCAATTTCAATGGAAAGACTCCTAAGAATATTTCCGTTTTCAAGAAATAAGTATAAAATAATACTCATTATACTTTGGCTCCCTTCACACTATTGTTACATGGTTAGATTACAAATGAAGGGTCACTAAAGGTTTTCTGTAATCCAAAAGATTCTACTTATGAAAGGGGAATGTAACATATAGAACTATGAAAGAGCTTCTGTCTTTGTCAGTCATTTCATGGATGACCTGACTGTTGCAGTATAGCTTACAACAGCATTGGGTTTTGGGCCCATCCTCTGAGTATAATATGTACATACACTTTCAGGTAAATGTCATCATTGTACATGAATGTTTTATTAATAAAGTTTAAAAGAATATTTCGGTATTGCTTCCAAGGTCAGATTCAAATTATCTTCTGCTACAGCTTAGAGGCCCTGTATAATTAAAGGTTACAGTGTCAGAGTTTGGGCCCACCAAATGATCCTCTGGTACTCTGGTGGTCCAGTCCAATCCTGGCTTACAAAACTTTCCATCTTTCTACATCTCTTCAATTATCTCTGTCTACAGCTCCCCTAGTGAGATCTGCTAATGATATGCCCCTATCTTCTTTCCTCATAACAACTTCCTATCTACCATACTTTACTAATAGTGTTGAGCGTGAATATTCGCATAGCGAAAATTAATCGCGAATATCGCAACTTCGATAATTTGCGAATATTGCGAATATAGTGCTATATATTCGTTATATCTAGTATTCGTCATTTTCTCTATCTGAACACATGATTCCTTCCTGCTTAAAATGCTTGTGGGCCAATGACTCATTGGCTCACAAGCAAGAAGCAGGGAGGAATCAAGAGTTTAGATGGTAAAAAATGACGAATATTCTAAAAAACTAATATATAGCACTATATCACATATATTCGTTTTATAGAATATTCTTTTTTTACCCCCAATTAGTACAGTTATTGCCCTTCGGCATACTCCTTCGCGACAAGCGTCCATGTCGCCATGGGAACGACTGGTGGTTAGAATATACCATCGGATCTGAGTTTACACGATCTAACTCAGATCCGATGATATATTCTAACCACCAGGCGTTCCCATGGTGACAGGGACGCTTAAAGTTAGAATATACCGCCAGGGCGCTGTGATCCGCGCAATTAACCTCTCAGGTGTGGGTTAATTGCGCTGATCACAGCGCCCTGTGCGCCCTCCCCCCCCACCTCCCCAGTATTAAAATAATTGGTGGCCAGTGCGCCCCCCCTCCCCAGTATTAAAATAATTGGTGGCCAGTGCGCCCTAACCCCCCCTCCCCCCAGTATTAAAATCATTGGTGGCAGTGTCCACAGGGTCCCCCTCCCCCCCTGGCAGTGGCTACAGGGTCCACCTTCCCCCCCCCCCCCCCCGTCATTGGTGGCAGCAGGCAGTTTCACTCAGCAGCATTTACTTACCTGTGGGGCTCTCCTCCTTCTGAGAACTCACAGGTCTATGCGCCGCATATGCCTTCAGCAATGCACTGCATAGACCTGTGAGTTCTCAGAAGGAGGAGAGCCCCGCAGGTAAGTAAATGCTGCTGAGTGATTAACTAACCATGGCAGCCAGGACTTCAGTAGTGTCCTGGCTGCCAGGGTAACCAATCGAAGCCCGGCCATTACGCTGGGACTCGATTGGAACTGCCTGCTGCCACCAATGACGGGGGGGGAGGGGGGGTTAGGGCGCACTGGCCACCAATTATTTTAATACTGGGGAGGGGGGTTAGGGCGCACTGGCCGCCAATTATTTTAATACTGGGGATGGGAGGCGCACTGGCCACCAATTATTTTAATACTGGGGAGTTGGGGGGGAGGACGCACAGGGCGCTGTGATCCGTGCAATTAACCCGCACCTGAGGGGTTAATTGCGCGGATCACAGCACCCTGGCGGTATATTCTAACTTCAAGCATCCCAATCACCATGGGAATGCCTGGTGGTTAGAATATACCATCGGATCTGAGTTTTCACGATCTAAGTCAGATCCGATGGTATATTCTAATCACCAGTCGTTCCCATGGTGACGGGGACGCTTGTCGGGGAGGAGTATGCCGAATGGCAATAACTATACTAATTGGGGGGGGGGGGGGGAATATTCTAAAAAACAAATATATGTGATATAGTGCTATATATTTGTTTTTTAGAATATTCGTCATATTGTAAGACAAGAATATTTAGCTACATAGCGAATATTCGTAAATTACACATATAGACTGAAATTTCACTAATGTAGTGCTATAATCTTTTTTGTTTTAGTCAAATTTTTTTTGTCTCTTTCTGATTCAGAAAGAGACAAAAAAATTTGACAAAAAAAATAGATTATAGCACTACATTAGTGAAATATCAGTCTATATGTGTATTTTATGAATATTCACTATATTGCTATAACTTTGTTTTTTAGAATATTCGTCATATTCTAAAACAAGAATATATAGCAATATGGCGGATATTCGTAAAATACACAAAATCGCAATACGCGATTAATTAAATCGCATATTATTTGCGATAAATAGCATAATGACGAATATTCGATTTTGATGAATATAAGACAAATATTCAATCGAATATTCGCGAAATATCGCGAAATCGAATATGGCACCTCCCGCTCATCACTATTTACTAAGGCCTTGCCCATATTCTGGTAAGCAGACTGTAAGCCAGGGGTGGACTGGGAGTTTAAAGTGACCATGAAAAAAGTGGCCTATTTTGTAATGGGGTCCAAATTGACTGAAAGCAGGGATAACACAAGTCAATGGGGCCAACAATGGGGCCAACAATACCATATTGCTGCACATTTTACCTCTTCACAAAAGCTGAATACCACAGTGCGTAATAAAATACTGCCCCAGCAGCACAAAATACCTTCCTAAAACTGCCCCTCTGTGGTGACTGGCAGCTGTGAAGAGGGCCAGGCAGCCCCCTGGGCATCGGCCCACCGCAAAGTTACCCTGTAGGGTCTTGCTAGTGTAGCGGTCAGGAGGGAGAGACCGCAAAGCAGGATTCAAGTACAGTACAGCGGACAAGGAGACTGAAGCAAAATCCGGCTTTATTAAAGAACCAAATGTAAATGCCGGAAAAGCTGAGTAACAATACAGTACCACCGCACCAGAGGCACAATAGGTCAATGACAGGAATGGTATGAACAGGTGAACATAAAACAACAACAGTGGTAATGAGATTTTGCATAGACACAGAATAAGCTAAATAGCAAACAGTCAGCTTGCAGGCTACTCTCCACACTTATTTTCCTATCTAGCCCTGCTACCCAGGGGACGCTTCTACAGCGCACTGACTAAGTCCCTGACTCTATAACCTATCACAGATCAGCACCGGTGCCACTCACAGTTCTGAAGATTCTCTTGGATCCCATAAGATGCATTCTGGATCCAGGTCCGGTCGCTTGCTTGTCTGTCTTTATCTCTCTGGTCACAACAGATGCAGCTCTCCACCTCTGGCAGGAAGGATCCGGCTGGTACTCGTCTGGTATGGGTCTCTACACGGTCCCACTTCTTCTGGAACACACAGTGAAGTATCTTGGCCTGTCTCCAGCACAGCCAGCTTCTCAGGACTCCATCAGTCAGGCTCCATGTCCCATCACTAGCCTTTACTTGGCTCCTAACATGGCAGCCATCCTCTCACAGCTCTCTGGACACCCCCACCTCTAGCCAGGACTCAAACCCCGGGAACTTCTGTCTCCTCCTACCTCTTGTGCATCTCAGCAACAGTTCAGCTTCCTCATTCTCAGAGCCACAGTGGCCTCTAGTGGCTAAAATAAGTCATTACAGTCTATGTAGCACCATATTGTAGATATCTGTGCAAAGAACAGTATTCTAGTGGCTGACCCTTACACTAGTTTGACCCTTCTGTAAGCAATCTTCTGCTTATCAGTTTCAAGCATCCATGAAAACATACCTCTTTAGGGAGGCTTATGATAAAAAAAGTTTGTTATCCTGCCAGTGCATCCTTGTTTTCTCAATAACAAAAAAATCATTTAAATTGAACTATACTTATCCATATATCCAGATGCATTTTGCTTACTCTTTCACTATCTGTTTTGTCTGTAAGGATTCAAGTACAGATGTCAACTTTTTACCTGTTTGTGCTCTGTTAAGTGGGACTGTGTGAAGCCAAGCACTAAAACCCTACTATCCAGGCGCCCCTACCAATCAGTGGTTTGGAGAGACTTACAACAAGACGAACAATGAATAGATGTGATCTTCTCAAAATGCTGAGGAACCTCTTGAGCCCCTGTTAAGCACCTACCATGTATTAGCCTGGTTAAACCCTTTACCTATATATCAATAAAAGGTACATTGTAAATAGGTTTAAGCTTAATATTACTGTTGCTTATCGCAAATTTTTGAAACTTATCAAACCGACAGATGATTCTTTCTGGGTCAATATAAAAACATATTTGCATATACTGTGGACGTATGTTCCTATATTGAAATGTCTATTTTTTCCTAGTCTGTGTAAAATCACCAGCATGCATATCTCTGAAGACTTAATAAGGTTTCAAATGTATAAATTATAGTGGCTGAACTCAGCACCAACATTAATACCTTAATACACTGACACCAGATATGGGATGGGAAATGGATATATATCCCAGCACTCGGGGTCTATTGTGTCTCTTAATCTACTGCTGCTGCTTAAAAAGAATTGATTTTAAGCCATAGATAGTTTAAGAACAAACTGACTACTTCATTTTATCCATTTGTGGGAAAAGCCAAGCCACTCTTATGTTACATTAGGGCTTTACAACACTGCTACTCTAACATTGCCCAAAGGCACACTAACCTTAGGTACTAGTAAAGAATGTAAAAAGCCCTGAATGGTTTCAGAGCATTAACTTTGAAACAAGTCAGTGCTGTAGTATGTGCACAAAACATAACAGTGCATGCATTTTATTGTGAGATGAGGTGTATCATAATCTTGTTTTTTTCAATAATTGAGTGAGCTAAAAAAGAAATGGAAGATAGAGCAATGAAATATGCCATTCATTTTACCATGAAACACATTCACAACTCATGCCTCGGGCAGTGAGGAAGAGAAACACGGCAATTGTAAGCCTTCTTTTGGATATATTGCTATTCCATCCCTTACTATTTTATTTTATCACTAAAAGAGCCTTTAAAAAGTTTTGAACAGTTTCTGGA
The DNA here is from genome assembly GCF_905171765.1 of Bufo bufo. NCBI lineage: Eukaryota > Metazoa > Chordata > Amphibia > Anura > Bufonidae > Bufo > Bufo bufo. The sequence goes on along the minus strand of NC_053391.1, from coordinate 519,272,677 downwards.
TGACAAAGACAAATAAAATAGAGAAAGAAAAAGCAAGGTAGCCAAGTTTATGGTGTCACATGATGAACACTGAGAGTACAAAACGACCATCGTATCTTGAGGTGTACCATTCCTTCTATAAATGCTACTGTCTTTTGCAAGACAACAAACACGTCACTCATTTTTTATCCAATTTCTAGAACTTTCAACTGATATTATATGTCGTTTTCTAGTGTATGTTAGGAAATTCGATTGTGAGCCCCATATTATGGACAGGGAAATGCCATGAACAAATCAATAGATTCAGGTTGTTTGTTTCATTATTATTGGTATTTCAGAAAGTTTGTGTTGTTCTGTAGCTTGTTATTCTGCTTAAACTACATAATGGCAGAAACTCTAGGGACTCATTTTATAGTATTAATGGCAGGTTCATCAAAAGTTATGTCAGTTGGGTTTAGTAATGGACTAGTGAAGTGAAATGCTTAGGCACAATGTTTGTGCAATTTTTCTTCCACTTGTCGAACCAATAATTTGAAAATCTACTCAGTGCTCTATCAATCAAAAATGCTTAAAGGGAATCTATGACATGGAAGATGCAGCACAAAGTAACCCTTTGTGCTGCATCATCCGTGTCTTAGATTCCCTTTAAGCATTTTTGATTACCATTGACGGAGTTGATCTATTCTTTCTTAAGTTAAATTTTGCAATTTGTTATGTGCATGCACTTAAAGGGGTTGTCCAATGAATAACATTCTACAAACCAGCATCTGGATCTGAATACTGAGTTATCTGTATAGCACCATCTGCTGTTTGCTCTTTTTCTAATTTCTTTGTCCTGCTTACTGAGATGGCAGCACATGCTTGGATCTAACCTTCAACTACCACTAGCTGCAGCATACAGGACATGCTCCCTGAGAAAGGATACTTGCGTAGAGCTGCCAGCTTAAAATCAATCTAGCAGAGCAGTGAATGGGGAGATCTCTTGATCCATGGAGGCACAGGGCTGGTTCTAGCTTTGTTAGGCCTCTTGCACACAAACTTATTTTTTTCCGTTTCCGTTTCGTTTTTTGCGTTATGTATACGGAACCATTCATTTCATTGGGTCCGCAAAAAAAACTGAATGTACTCCGTATGCATTTCATTTCTGTATTTCCGTTTTTCCGTTCCGCTCAAAGATAGAACATGTCCTATTATTGCCCTCAAATCACGTTCCGTAGCTCCATTCAAGTCAATGGGGCTGTAAAAAAAAATAGAACGGATACGGAATGCATCCGTATGTCTTCCGTATGCATTCTTTTTTTGTGGAACCATCTATTGAAAATGTTATGCCCAGCCCAATTTTTCTATGTAATTACTGTATACTGTACATGCCATGCTTCCGTTTACGTTTGCGATCAGCAAAAAACGGAAACGAAATGGAAGCTGAACAGAAACGGAAACACTACTGAAACATAAAACGGAAAAACTGATCCGTTTAAAATGTACCACAAAACACTGAAAAAGCCATACGGTCGTGTGCAGGAAGCCTTAGAAAGAGGTTGTCACGTACTAGACTATGTATGATTTATATTTTTTACATTAATCATGGGATGTAATAGTAGTGTATGGTATACATATGGTTAACATCTTGGACCTAGATGTTCTTGAGAGTTAGGACCAAGTTCAGAGACCCTTAATCTCTGACTGTACAACTGCCCAGAAAGCAGACATTTTACCAAGTACACCAGAGAGAAACAGAGACCAGACAACTGAGAAGTCTTTAACTCACAAGGCCATGCATTTTGACTTAGACATCGAGGTACTGTTGTCATTTATGGTCAAAAGGCTTGGCTGCAGTCGAAGGGACTATTGCCAAAAGCATTCCCCACGCTTTTAGACAGACTTGCCACCTGTATGTAAAATTCTGCACTCCACAGTCCGGGACTTTACAAGAATATTACTGAATGCCTGTGCTTCTGCTTAGAGACTTAAAAGTGTTTTTATTTAGAGAAAGGGAGTACTATAACCACCATCATTATTGCTGTCCATACATTGCTATTTAAAAAATATTGCACTGTGACATACTGTTGGCTTTGCTGCTATCTTTTCTACAACCCCTATCATCTACTCAGTAAAGAAAGACTTTATCAGAACCTGCAGCCTGGTTAATGACTCCACTATACTTTATCTGGCCCTTTGATCTTGTACCCTACAAAATTATCTACGTATCATCAAAGCACCCCAATTATCACCAGGCAGGATGATCCCCAATACCAGGATGTACCCCTAGGAAAGAAAGGATGTGCCTTCCAGTCACTGCACAGCTCCAGAGGGAAGACTGCTACCTTCATCTGTGAGTAATACTACCACCTCAAAGCCCAAACTACCACTCCCATCCTCTGCACACTCCCCAGTGGTTCACTGCATGGACAGTCCTAAGTCTTTGACTGACTTCCCTTTATCAGTAGGAAATATAAATACAGCTATAACTCTCATTCCCTGATATGACTGGCCTATGGACTAGTACACGTAGAAAGAGCAGAGTAAAAATGATAAAACTGAATCCATCCCCAGAAAACTATTTATCAGTCTATATCTTATACACCAATGCTCAGCTCCTCCTGTTCTACACCACGATGCTGGCAGACATCACTGCATTTTAATGGTCTTAGGTTTGTTTTAAAATACATTTCTAATTTTGATCCCTTCGTAAAAGCTTATATATAGTTATGATACATAAGAAGGCTGGACCAGTAAGTAGACACCAGCAGGGACCCTGTGAACATTAGAACATCAGAACATCAGTGGCAGAAGTGGTAAGATGAGGTGCCTGTAAATAACCTACGTTGCCTGGACAATCCCTTTAAGTTTAATCTTATAGCCCAGAGCTCTTTTCTATACTGGCTGTTACTGGAAACCATTAACAAGTTTGCTGTTATGCAACAGGAAGGCTCCCTACACCAGAAAACAGTACATTGCCTGGGATATTAGAGATTTCAGCTCTCAATCATGTAAATCTGTTGATTTTGGCTACAATACAGGCTGCATCTAGAAACATAATGTAGTATATATACAATTTTAGTCCTCTTTTCACATTTATAGGAGCTGTATATTCCAACAATTCTATACAATTCAATCTAATAATTCCAAAATATTTTAGAAATTCCCAAGAAGATAATTTTTTTCATTGTAAACATCAAAAAAGATTGGCATTAAAATGTGGTATTTGGCAACAAGTGGAGAATTTCAGTTTGTCTTTTGTTGAGTGAGGATCTGATGTGTAAGAGATTGCAGAAAGTCAATGTGGATTTGATGTATGTCAAATATCTAAAATTGTAAGCTTGTTTGATGGCACTTGGCACTATAAAATATAGATGACAGAGGAAGCATAACACTTGACTGTGGGTGAGCATTCTGTGTGTAATTTTCATTGAGCCAAATCCAAAAAAGAGAAAAACAAGAAATAAATGGATTATTTTGACAATTGCTTGTTGAAAACAGAACCCAATATCTTTTCTCTTAGTTCTATTGCTTGATGTGATTTAGATTACTTTATAAACTTCTCGTTGTAGCAAATATCAGGACAGTAGCTACAAACCGTATTCCAAAAAAGTTGGGACACTATACAAATCGTGAATAAAAACTGAATGCAATGATGTGGAGGTGCCAACTTCTAATATTTTATTCAGAATAGAACATAAATCACGGAACAAAAGTTTAAACTGAGAAAATGTACCATTTTAAGGGAAAAATATGTTGAATCAGAACTTCATGGCGTCAACAAATCCCAAAAAAGTTGTGACAAGGCCATTTTCACCACTGTTTGGCATCTCCCCTTCTTCTTACAACACTCAACAGACGTCTGGGTACCGAGGACACCAGTTTCTCAAGTTTAGAAATAGGAATGCTCTCCCATTCTTGTCTAATACAGGCCTCTAACTGTTCAATCGTCTTGGGCCTTCTTTGTTGCACCTTCCTCTTTATGATGCGCCAAATGTTCTCTATAGGTGAAAGATTTGGACTGCAGACTGGCCATTTCAGTATCCGGATCCTTCTCCTATGCAGCCATGATGTTGTGATTGATGCAGAATGTGGTCTGGCATTATCTTGTTGAAAAATGCAGGGTCTTCCCTGAAATAGATGATGTCTGGATGGGAGCATATGTTGTTCTAGAACCTGAATATATTTTTCTGCATTGATGGTGCCTTTCCAGACATGCAAGCTGCCCATGCCACACGCACTCATGCAACCCCATACCATCAGAGATGCAGGCTTCTGAACTGAGCGTTGATAACAACTTGGGTTGTCCTTGTCCTCTTTGGTCCGGATGACATGGCGTCCCAGATTTCCAAAAAGAACTTTGAATCGTGACTCGTATGACCACAGAACAGTCTTCCATTTTGCCACACTCCATTTTAAATGATCCCTGGCCCAGTGAAAACTCCTGAGCTTGTGGATCTTGCTTAGAAATGGCTTCTTCTTTGCACTGTAGAGTTTCAGCTGGCAACGGCGGATGGCACGGTGGATTGTGTTCACTGACAATGGTTTCTGGAAGTATTCCTGAGCCCATTCTGTGATTTCCTTTACAGTAGCATTCCTGTTTGTGGTGCAGTGTCGTTTAAGGGGCCGGAGATCATGGGCATCCAGTATGGTTTTACGGCCTTGACCCTTACGCACAGAGATTGTTCCAGATTCTCTGAATCTTCGGATGATGTTATGCACAGTTGATGATGATAGATGCAAAGTCTTTGCAATTTTTCGCTGGGTAACACCTTTCTGATATTGCTCCACTATCTTTCTGCGCAACATTGTGGGAATTGGTGATCCTCTACTCATCTTGGTTTCTGAGAGACACTGCCACTCTGAGAAGCTCTTTTTATACCCAATCATGTTGCCAATTGACCTAATTAGTGTTAATTGGTCTTCCAGCTCTTCGTTATGCTCAAATTTACTTTTTCCAGCCTCTTATTGCTACTTGTCCCAACTTTTTGGGGATTTGTTGACACAGTGAAATTTTAAATCAACGTATTTTTCCTTTAAAATGATACATTTACTCGGATTAAACGTTTGATCTGTCATCTACGTTCTATTACAAATAAAAAATTGACATTTGCCATCTCCACGTCATTGCATTCAGTTTTTATTCACAATTTGTTTAGTGTCCCAACTTTTTTGGAATCCGGTTTGTATATCTGCAGGGACATATCTGGATAATGTTAGGATACTTTAATATAAGCAGCCAGCAGGTATGTTCACTCCAGTGTAGTAAAGAGGTATGCACTTGGGTTCTGGAGTTGACATCTACACTACTTAAGACCACTAGGATTATTAGCAGTAACTTCTACTTCCTCATAAACCACTTGGGATAAAATGGACTAATCTCTAAACCACCCTAAATGAAATAAGATATTCGTTTTAACCCTTAGACTACATTCATATCTGCCCTTAAGGTGATCCGGTAGTCTGTTCTGGAAGAGGAGCAGACTACCAGAGTTACTGTATCTGGTAAAGCCAGATACCAACGCGCATCCCTGGATCTCCATTGACTATAATGAATGCTGTGGTAATTGTCTGGCCAAAAGTTTGCATTTTTGCCTGAAAACCACCAGATCCTTTTAACTTCAGATCATGAAGTCTACGTTGACTTCAGTAGGAGCAACACTGCAGTTACCAGCTTCTTCCACTACACAATGGACACTGTACCGCAGAGCAGCTGATTGGCAGGGATATGGCATGTCTGACCTTCTCGTTAATAAGTTATTGATGGGCTATCCTTTAAGGTGGCATCACAATGCTAAAAAATTGGTGTAGCACATGTGTGCTGTTTTGTTCCTGACACTTGCACCTTCTAGAATTATATATATACAGCTGGTATAAGCTATACATTTTCTTATATATAATAATGATGAATCATGCTGGTATAACCTGGGCATCTCCTGTATATAATTATATATTTACAGCTGGTATAAGTAATACATCTTCTTGTATATAGTGATATGGACCATGCAGGTATAACCTGAGTATCTCCTGTATATATTTATATATGTACGGCAGGTAGGGTTGAGCAAATCAAAGTATCCGAAGTAGACTTTCAGGGAAAAGTACATAATCACGCAGCAAGCAAGATTTAGCGGGGGACCTTCAATCAAGATGGCCATGGTGGCCTCTTTCAGTTCAAACAGGTGAGGTGAGTATGTTTGTTTTTAACCCCTGAAAGGCCTCCGTTTTTACACCAGATGCCGCAAATAGTGATGAAAGCGGCATTTGAGGGGTTCAATGACGGGGCAGAGAAATTGCTGTTCCCCGTCATTGTGTCCACTACTTACAAAGAAGTCTTTGTGGAACCATTTTAATGACTACATGATTTTATGATATTTTGTAAGTACAATACATGCTGGGTATTTAAAAGTGGATGTGATTCTTTACTATTCCTTGGTCCTTTTCTGGTCAAATACAGGATACAGGAGCAGAGATTTATTTGGAGTCCACACCTAGTAACCAAGTGATTGACTACGTCAGGAAACTTTCCATGCATTTCAGACTGGCTGGATCTGTTTCTGCTGATTCAGAGCAGCACGGTTTTTTATCTGTGTTTTTTAACTTGGTGTGAATGGGACCCACTTCTTCTGAAACCTGCAGCGCTCACAGTAAGAGTAACAGTTTGGAACTTTTTTTATTTGTTTTAAATTTGTGATGGACTTTGTATAAATTGCTCTAGAATGTTGTGCTTGTGAAAGACAATATATGTTGAATCCAAATATAACTTTGATTCAGGTATCTCAATGGGATCCATACTCAGCCTTTCCAGCAAGAAAATGCACACATTTAAATTGCTTTTCACGGATAAATGGAACCAGACCATTATGGGCTGTAAGTGCAAAATGTGCTCTAGGTTATACGTTAGGTTGAGCTGCTGTTCACTTACAGTCTTCTTTAATAAAACTGTGTTTTTTTACTTTAGTGCATACCTCTTAATGGGTTAATTTCCCAACCGCTTGAAAACGTTCCAAGAACATACAACCCATAGAACTAAGAGTGATCTCCGAGGAAAATAAAGTTTCTTTCCTGAGTTAAGATGATGTGGAAATGAAGAGAACATGCTAGTAGGTTTGAAGAACACGAGACAGTTATTTGCATCCCATTCATGACAAGTACACAGACTAATAACTAATGTATTATTAATGTGCATTTATTTCCTTGGCGGTATCCAATTTCATTGAGAGATGCATAATTAATGGATATGTTAATCATGTTACAATAACAAAAGTCTTCGAAAGCAATGTGCAGTTGTGTTAGGTGCAGTCAAGGATGTCTACAGGGAAACATTTTCATGTCACCTATAAATAAATAATTAGAGAGACAAATACAGTTGTATGTCACTGGCCTTATTAAAGGAAAATGATTCTGCTATTGCACTAAATATCAACAGGAGACGAAACAGGTTTCATTTTTTTATGGAATGTACATGAAAAAGCATTAAGCAGATAGATACGTCCTAGGAGGCTACTCAGTGCAAACTCCATTTTAATGTGGCTCTCTGGCTTATGTTTTTCCAATGCTGTTCATTGAGGGGAAGAGAAAAGGCTCCCAGGACAGCCAAGACGGACTGCAGCACTGATGCCTTTAAATGGAAACCACCCATCTGTATGGTTCAATAGACAAGTAAAAGCACTATAGCACAGCGGCAGAAGCGAGCCCCCTCCTTCACATACTTACAAATATGTATGCTTTCCTGTATGGCAAATTGTGGTTTTTTTTTTCTTGGCTTCGGTGGCCAAATTTTGACATGAAAACTAGAACAAGATGTAACTATTAAATAAGTCATAAAGTTATTCTCCTGATGAATGAAATTTCCATCATCACAAATGTAGAAGTACAAACTTGCGCTTTGTTCTAACATGCATTGTAAACAATACATCCGTGTTAACAGGACCAGACACAAAGCCTCCATCGCTTCACTGAAACAGATTCCTTCTTATCTTTGTAAATGAGTGGAGATGAGTTGTTGGCCTTTTTTTATTTTATTTTATTTTTGTAGCTTGCACTTTTCTTTACTATTAGAAATCATGTATTTAGCAAGAAGCGGTGCTGTTCCGACAGGAGGTTACTGTATTACCTTGTGCTATGAAAGCTTAGGCTGTACATAGCGCTGCAGCTACTCTGCTCCAATTATAGGGTCTCTGTCAGCCATAGGCAGGGAGCAGTATAAATCAGTGGCTGCCCAAGCGCTGCAATGCTGTCTTTTTCAGAAGGTCTGTGCTTACAGGGCTGCAGCATAGATGTTAGGTCAACAAAATCAGGACTGTTGCGCCAATCAGTGGCATCAATGGTACACTGGTTAGGCCAGTGATTGGCTGCGGTAACCACATATTGTTAATGTGCTGCCGCTGCTGTGACTGGCAGGATGAAACAGAATGGCTGTGCTGGAACGGTGGAAGTAATGGTTATTTTACACCATACACTGCTTGTGCTCCACTCTCCCTTTAATAGCCCCCACATACCAGTATACACAGTTGGATCAGAATGTTTATCAATAACTATATACACACACTGAACAAAAATATAAACGCAACACTTTCGGTTTTGCTCCCATTTTGCATGAACGGAACTCAAAGATATGAAACATTTTCTACATACACAAAAGACCCATTAAATCTGTGTTAGTGAGCACTTCTCCTTTGCCGAGATAATCCATCCCACCTCACCTTTGCCGAGATAATCCATCACACCTATCAAGGTGCTGATTAGACAGCATGAATATTGCACAGGTGTGCCCTAGACTGCCCACAATAAAAGTCAACTCTGAAATGTGCACAGTTTTGCCTTACTGGGGGGGGGTCAATATACCACGGAACTCTTCATAAATGTGTGGTTTAATTTTATAGGAGTTGGTCAAAATAAGTTACTGGGAAAATGTATCAATCACAAAACTGTGGCACCAAAGTGGTCAATTTTCATGCATTGCATAAACAATGTGACTTTTCACTGATTAATGCCATGCTCAGCACTTTTCAAAAGAGTGGGTGAGGCAGGGTCTGCAAGGCCAAACAAATCTACTGTTCTGTGAACCATAAAATGAATACATTACACCACCATTACGTTACTAGAACCTCTTCAATATTTGCCGCACCTTACTCCTGAGGATTTTGTAAGCTGAAACCTGTAGCCTACATGATCAAGGGAGGGAGGTCCTCCCCAGTCTCATTGAATGCTACAATCATGGCGGCAAAAGGTTTCTCTGACCTTCACCATTAGAGAAAGGCTTCACCCTTGTGTAACGGCTATGTCCTTGCTCGTAACTGCCCAGGCACTGCAATGAGTATGCTGTTCATAATGCAGCAATTCCATGATGAACATACTGTTCATGTGTTGTCCTCTACGAATGTGAAATACCGTAGATGCCTGAGCTAAAAGTAATATAAAATGTATCCATCATTTGCTTGCTAACAGCTTGACAATTTGTTGCAAAATGTTAATTTTCTCCTGAAAAACTCTTCCTTATTGTACTTATCACCAGTTTATACTATTTTACCGTGTTACAGAATAATGGCTTGTATACATTGTTACATTCTAGTACAACTTTTACATTGGATTCTTCTACTTACTCCAGATGGTGCTGCTAAAAGAAACACTAACTATTTTCAGCCATTGTAAATGCGCAGTATAAGTCATTTGAATGCAAGTCTTGTTTTTCTATCAGCTTCTCTCAGACATTTTATGATCTTAGTAATCCATTTGTCTTTCTGTTGTCCATATGACCCATTAACTCTTTTCTATTAAACTTGTAAAGCAAAGTTATTCTGTACAAGAATGTGTGAAAAGTGAATTGAACGGCCCCCGGGAATCACTCAATAGTGGCATTATTAAGAATAAACAAGAAATACATTACAGGACTTATAGAAGGCTGATGTAATTAACTAGAAATTGTACTGTACTTTGCTAATCGCTTGCTCCTGCTTTGAGGTGCTAATCTCTGACAAAATGGGGCTAAGTAGAATTATTGAACATGGCCAATCAACTAGGGCAGGATGTGCCAAGGGTAATTTGTCCAAGTGCAAAGGGCAACAAGCCTTTTCTTGTTCAATAAACTGTTTCCTCTGTTGTGTGTTTTAATTGGGAAGCATGCCATTCAGTGATGAGCAATCGTCAAGTACTGGGAGTATCAGTGCCACAGCGTACTGTATATGTGCACGGATTCCAAAGCAATTTATGGTGATGCTTCAATAAAGTCTAATCATTAAGATGGTAAATTTGAGGATGTGGGAATGAAACATAGTCAGTTATGTTGGTAAATAGACTACAACTGCATACAGCCAAAAAATGTCATAAAATAAATGTATAATTTGATATCAGCCAGATATTCTTTACACTGAGAATGTTGTTTTTCCGTGCACGTCTGTGGTGGTATTACTGGTTGTCCAGAGGTATTTAAAAAAATAAATAAAAATTCCGGCTGCCGCTGTACTTCCTGACCCCGGCTTCGCACACAGGAAATTCTTGGAGATGCTACCTCAGTCAATCACTGGCAACAACAGTGATCTGTCTCAGCCAATGAATGGCTGAGCGAGCTTTTTCTGACATTTCTTACGTGTCTCCTGGGAGTGGAGAACAGCAGGGACCGGTAAGCATTGGAAAGGTACAGGCAGGGACTCGTGAGGGTCAAAATAGGTTTATATTTTCAGTCTTGTAGGAGTTATGAATGAATGATTGAATTACTTGCAGTTTGCAAGGAAGGTCAAGGTGGGTATTACCAGTTGTGGGTGTGTCCTGGCACAGTCTGACATAATTCAATCAGTGCTGCCAGTGTCAGACTATGCAGGGACACAACATATGTAGAAACACCCATCTGGACCTTTGTTGCAGATTGCTAGCATTTCAGAAATAATAAAGAAAGGTATAACAAAGAGTTATAATATTATTACATAAGAATGAAAGTACTTACTAAACCAGACATGTCAGGAGAGGTTACAAGTCCTCCTTAAGGGAGAGCTGTACATTAATGAGGGCATTTCCAGGAATAATTGGTGGAAGAGCTTAAAATGTACCAAAATTTGAGATTCATCAATTATGTGGGAAATGTAACAACTGACTTCAGAAAAAGAGAGCTCAGGACATGAAAAGCTTCTGATTATTTTGAACTCCACCACCACTATTATTTGGTCCTCACTACCAACTTCTATGTAATGCTAGGAAAAACACAAAAAGGAAAGAAAATGTGTATCACACGTTAATATGGCCATTTATTGTAAAATAAGCTGTTTCGATTTCATTCTTCCTTCTTTCTCATGTCTCTAGAGAAAACCTCTTGTGTTGACTAGTGTCAATCAAAACAAACTCTAATACTGTGTATGGCTTTTTGACCTCTAGACCTCAATATACTGCTATGCTCTTTGATTTTCTGCACCTTGGAAGCATTCCAATTTATTGTCAACCTTACAGTAGGTCAATTTGTTTAATGTCTGTCTACAAATTTCTTTGCATTTCAAAGGTTTTGTCAGTACATCATTCATTGAAAACTGTATGATGGAAAATTTAGCAAGTTTGTCAAAATCAATAAAACTTTTCACATTTAAAATAGCTGTTCTTCTTTCATTTAATAAACCTCAATGGACACAGATGTTCAGGGAATGATTCCAGCCAGAGGTAATATCCATACACTTTAATGTACAACATGATATGCTAATATAACTATAATTAATTCATTTTGAGGTCACTGTTTATCATTCCTGAACATATTTTTATTATTTTTTACTGGGTATTTTAATATAGTTGTAATACTATGGGCCACATTGGTAAGTGCGGCACTTTCTTGGTATTGTTTGCACCAACATTGGTGCACCTTATTTTAGACACATTTATTATTCAGATGCACCAAAAATGACTTTTGTGACATTTCCTGGTTCTAAACTAGAATGTGGCTTTGACCAGCTTTTGTCTACCTTAGAGATTTTTGGTGAATTGGGATACTTTTTTTATCAGACATAGAATTTTGGCCCATTGGGGAACATTTACAGAGGAGTTGACAGATTTTCAGAGCAAGTAGTTGGTGTAAACTAGACTGGTCAGCCTGAAGATGCACCACATTTATCATCCAGCATCAGATTTTACCGTACAAACTGTACATTTACTCTGTCTACAAATTAGGATTAGTAAATAGGGACCAATGTAGAAAAATATTTTTTCTATACAAAGGACAACCATGGTTTTAATGCCATGCCAACAATTAGGAAGAATGTTTCACATTGCATCCTCTGAATGTGGGCAGTATATCAGACATCTCATCCAGTGTGAAAAATAATGTTGATAAGTGATCGTGGGATAAGGGAATATTGGGCATAACACCAAAGTCCAGCATCCTACATGAGTACAACTACATTTACTATTGCTACATATCTGGTTTCCAATTTCTCATGAAAATAATTCAACAAAATGAATCACAACTGCTCTTTTGGCTGCACATGAACTTTGGCTTAATGTGTGCCAAAATCTGGTGTATTTTTGAAACATTTAATTTTAGAAAATTCACTGTACCTGGGGGGGTGTCAAGGGGTGTGGTACAGTGGAGAGGAAGGTTTGGCCTAAGATGACAATTTGCAGGTAAATTGCAGCACAATTTTTGAGCAAAAGTTTATCTCAAACTAAGCCAACAGATAGGTTTTATAAAAGTGTTAAATGATGTACCATATACACTCACCTAAAGAATTATTAGGAACACCTGTTCTATTTCTCATTAATGCAATTATCTAGTCAACCAATCACATGGCAGTTGCTTCAATGCATTTAGTGGTGTGGTCCTGGTCAAGACAATCTCCTGAACTCCAAATTGAATGTCAGAATGGGAAAGAAAGGTAATTTAAGCAATTTTGAGCGTGGCATGGTTGTTGGTGCCAGACGGGCCAGTCTGAGTATTTCACAATCTGCTCAGTTACTGGGATTTTCACGCACAACCATTTCTAGGGTTTACAAAGAATGGTGTGAAAAGGGAAAAACATCCAGTATGCGGCAGTCCTGTGGGCAAAAATGCCTTGTGGATGCTAGAGGTCAGAGGAGAATGGGCCGACTGATTCAAGCTGATAGAAGAGCAACGTTGACTGAAATAACCACTCATTACAACCGAGGTATGCAGCAAAGCATTTGTGAAGCCACAACATGCACAACCTTGAGGCGGATGGGCTACAACAGCAGAAGACCCCACCGGGTACAACTCATCTCCACTACAAATAGGAAAAAGAGGCTACAAAAATTGGACTGTTGAAGACTGGAAAAATGTTGCCTGGTCTGATGAGTCTCGATTTCTGCTGAGACATTCAAATGGTAGAGTCCGAATTTGGCGTAAACAGAATGAGAACATGTATCCATCATGCCTTGTTACCACTGTGCAGGCTGGTGGTGGTGGTTTAATGGTGTGGGGGATGTTTTCTGGGCACACTTTAGGCCCCTTAGTGCCAATTGGGCATCGTTTAAATGCCACGGGCTACCTGAGCATTGTTTCTGACCATGTCCATCCCTTCATTACCACCATGTAACCATCCTCTGATGGCTACTTCCAGCAGGATAATGCACCATGTCACAAAGCTCGAATCATTTCAAATTGGTTTCTTGAACATGACAATGAGTTCACTGTACTAAAATGGCCCCCACAGTCACCAGATCTCAACCCAATAGAGCATCTTTGGGATGTGGTGGAACGGGAGCTTCGTGCCCTGGATGTGCATCCCTCAAATCTCCATCAATTGCAAGATGCTATCCTATCAATATGGGCCAACATTTCTAAAGAATGCTATCAGCACCTTGTGGAATCAATGCCACGTAAAATTAAGGAAGTTCTGAAGGCAAAAGGGGGTCCAACACCGTATTAGTATTGTGTTCCTAATAATTCTTTAGGTGAGTGTATATCATCCTGCCTGTGCTAAATTTGTCAGATCTTCAGACTGCCTTGCACTGTCTACATTTTAGACAGGACTTTAAAATCTGTCTCCATATTGTGACTTCATTTAAAAATTGACAGACTCACAACATAACCACTGGTGGGCTGCACATAGACACATACACTGCGTGCAGAATTATTAGGCAAATTAGTATTTTGACCACATCATCCTCTTTATGCATGTTGTCTTACTCCAAGCTGTATAGGCTCGAAAGCCTACTACCAATTAAGCATATTAGGTGATGTGCATCTCTGTAATGAGAAGGGGTGTGGTCTAATGACATCAACACCCTATATTAGGTGTGCATAATTATTAGGCAACTTCCTTTTCTTTGGCAAAATGGGTCATAAGAAGGACTTGACAGGCTCAGAAAAGTCAAAAATAGTGAGATATCTTGCAGAGGGATGCAGCACTCTTAAAATAGCAAAGCTTCTGAAGCGTGATCATCGAACAATCAAGCGTTTCATTCAAAATAGTCAACAGGGTCGCAAGAAGCGTGTGGAAAAACCAAGGCGCAAAATAACTGCCCATGAACTGAGAAAAGTCAAGCGTGCAGCTGCCAAGATGCCACTTGCCACCAGTTTGGCCATATTTCAGAGCTACAACATCACTGGAGTGCCCAAAAGCACAAGGTGTGCAATACTCAGAGACATGGCCAAGGTAAGAAAGGCTGAAAGACGACCACCACTGAACAAGACACACAAGCTGAAACGTCAAGACTGATTTTTCTAAGGTTTTATGGACTGATGAAATGAGAGTGAGTCTTGATGGGCCAGATGGATGGGCCCGTGGCTGGATTGGTAAAGGGCAGAGAGCTCCAGTCCGACTCAGACTCCAGCAAGGTGGAGGTGGAGTACTGGTTTGGGCTGGTATCATCAAAGATGAGCTTGTGGGGCCTTTTCGGGTTGAGGATGGAGTCAAGCTCAACTCCCAGTCCTACTGCCAGTTTCTGGAAGACACCTTCTTCAAGCAGTGGTACAGGAAGAAGTCTGCATCCTTCAAGAAAAACATGATTTTCATGCAGGACAATGCTCCATCACACGCGTCCAAGTACTCCACAGCGTGGCTGGCAAGAAAGGGTATAAAAGAAGAAAATCTAATGACATGGCCTCCTTGTTCACCTGATCTGAACCCCATTGAGAACCTGTGGTCCATCATCAAATGTGAGATTTACAAGGAGGGAAAACAGTACACCTCTCTGAACAGTGTCTGGGAGGCTGTGGTTGCTGCTGCACGCAATGTTGATGGTGAACAGATCAAAACACTGACAGAATCCATGGATGGCAGGCTTTTGAGTGTCCTTACAAAGAAAGGTGGCTATATTGGTCACTGATTTGTTTTTGTTTTGTTTTTGAATGTCAGAAATGTATATTTGTGAATGGTGAGATGTTATATTGGTTTCACTGGTAAAAATAAATAATTGAAATGGGTATATATTTGTTTTTTGTTAAGTTGCCTAATAATTATGCACAGTAATAGTCACCTGCACACACAGATATCCCCCTAAAATAGCTAAAACTAAAAACAAACTAAAAACTACTTCCAAAAATATTCAGCTTTGATATTAATGAGTTTTTTGGGTTCATTGAGAACATGGTTGTTGTTCAATAATAAAATTAATCCTCAAAAATACAACTTGCCTAATAATTCTGCACTCCCTGTATGGGAAAAGACACCGTATGATGTGTGTGACACAATATTGTAAAATAGTATAAAGCTAGTCATCTCACACCACACATCTCAAGATATGTTGCGACAAGAGGAAATTTTGGACACATCTGTAGTAATCCCTTTGTGTTTTTTTATTTATGATAACAACTAGGTACAGATAACCATCCCACAAAAACTATACGATGAAGAACTTGCTCTTACAAATATACCTTTATGTAACACAGAAGCAGAACTAAAAATGCTGTCCAATCAGCAGGCAATGTGGTTTAGAGAAAAAAAAAGCTGAGCAGATTGATATATAGTTTATGAGAAAAGATTCAGCTAAAAATGTAATGTATTCATTTAAATATCTGCTCATTTTGGGTGGTGTTACTGAAGAATCAACACAGTCTCCCCTGTATCAATCGGCAGAGATAACTATTAGATTCTGAGTAGAATGGCCCACGGGACCTAAAAATGGGTAGAGATTGAATAAATTAAATATCAATCTGCTCAGTTCCTCCTGTTCTACTGTGGTTTTACAGTTTGTATGCCAGAGATGTCCCCATGGATTTAGCATCATTCAGTGGGGCTAATCACCATGTAGACACCCACCATGGTTTCTCAATTGACTTCCCCTTCACAATGTGGTTTTCAAAACCATGCACGAAAAGAGTCACATGATATAAACTACTTTGTGGGTTAAATAGGAACTGGATGCTGAGTGGATTTGAGATTTCCAATTGGTAAAAATGCTCAGCTATTTTCAGAACTCCTATAGACTTCATTGGAGAAGCCTGCAGGCAAGTGTGAGCTGCTCTCCTTTGAGGTCACACATTTATACAATATCCTGCCAATGTCATATAAATAGATAAGATGGCATAAGTTATTTTTCTTACATGTGTTTAGCCTGAGAACAACCTATAAATACATATATTTATACTGTATATACAGTGAAACCTCTCCAAAAGGCTAACTCTTTGAGAAGACCACCCCTGATCCAGCCCAAAATCACTGTGACAGATTTTCAGATCCACCATATATTTTAAAGACTGCCAATGTGAGGTGTGTATACAATGTGGGAAGTTTAAAGAGGTATTCCCATCTCAGACACCGAGAACGGAGCCCTGAAAGTGGTGGAGGGTGCACTCAACATGCGCAGCCGCCCTCCATTCATTTCTATGGGGCCGCCGAAAATAGCCGCATGCTGGCTCAACTATTTCCGTCGGCCCCATAGAAATGAATGATGGCTGCGTAAGTGCGGTGTGCTCCCATTCACTTCTATGTGGCGTGCGCTTGGGTCCTCCAGCCACCACCTTCCCCCCTCCATTCTCAATATCAGACAATGGGGACATATCCTAGCAATATTCCTCCATTTTCTCAGATGGCAATACTCCTTTAAGTTTCACTGTATATGTGAATCACAGAATCATTAGTTGGAATAAATAACATCTCTGTCTGTGCCCAATGTAATTCAGCATTCAAACAAGGACTAAGACACAAAACAAATTAAAAAAGACCTCCTGTGATCAAAGTCTGGCAGTTCCTATTTTAACCACACGCATACACAGGGACACTGGGGAGTGTGCAGTATGCTAAGAATGTTATGTTCATAATAAAGTTTATTAGCTGGCAATAGTCTGCACGTACTGTACATTAAGATTCTGTTCCCTCTCTGTAGTTCCGTTTGTACTTTTCAAGATACTTGTCTGCCGGGTCCCAATAAGGCTCCAGCAACATCAATGTCTCATTTACTCAGACTCTAAAATCATTTGCTTGACTACTGATAATTTAATCCTGAAAGCAACTATAAATTGTTTCATCTTGTCTGGTAAATGCCCAATGACATCACTATAAAAATCAGCCGATCAGCCGATCAGACAAGTGAAGTAAACAGCATTGATTATCTTGTTATAATGGCTCCTGCAAGGGGTGAGATGTATTAGGCAGCAAGTGAGCAGTTCATGAAGCTGATGTCTTAGAAGCAGGAAAAACTGGAAAGGGTAAGGATGTGAATGACTATGAAAAGAGCCAAATTGTGATCTAGTGATGGCTAACCTCCGGCACTCCAGATGTGGTGAAACTATGACTCTCAGCATGCTACATTAATTTCTATGGGCTTCTGAGAACAGCCAAGAAAGTGTACATCTTGGAAGTCGTAGTTTTACCACAACTGGAGTTAGCCATCATAGTGATAGACCATTGGTCAGGGCATATTTAATATTGCGAGTCTTGTGGGGTGTTCTTGATATGCAGTCATTAGTACCTTTATAATGGGTTAACACAGAGCATTAAAAAAAATCCCACTACAGATTTACATGCAGTTTTTAAGCCAATTCCACAAATGGATCCAGCAGGAAGGAGAAGGAAAAGTCCTTCCTTTATATTCTCCACTTCTTTTGAATCCATTTCTTGCTGTGTGTCAACCCACCCTGATAGTTCAGTCTACAATACGGTAGAAAGAACTTTCCTAATCCTAATTTCAGAACATTTTTAGCTGTAAATGGAGCAGTTTCTATAGTAGCTACAGTGAGGAACAGAAGTATTTGAACACCCTGTGATTTTGCAAGTTCTCCCATTTAGAAGTGATGGATAGGTCTGAAATTCACATTGTAGGTGCATTCCCACTCTGAGAGACAGAATAAAAAAATTAAAATTCAGGAAATCACATTGTATGATTTTTTAAGAATTTATTTGTCTTGCACTGCTGAACATAACTATTTGAACACCTGAGAAACAGCAAGAATTCTGGCTCTCAAAGACCTGTTAGGGTGCCTTTAAAAAGTCCACCTCTACTCCACTCATTAATCTAACTTAGTAACACCTGTCTGGGCTCTTTAAAGACCCCTGTCCACACACAGTCAGTCAGACGCCAGCTACTACCATGGGCAAGACCAAAGAGCTGTCAAAATACACCAGAGACAAAATTTTGGACCTCCACAAGGCTGGAAAGGGCTATGGGGCAATTGCCAAGCAGCTTGGTGAAAATAGATCAACTGTTGGACCAATTATTAGAAAATGGAAAAGATCTCACCTCGTGGGGTATAACTGATGATAAGAAAGGTGAGGAATCAGCCAAGAACTACAAGGGAGGATCTGGTCAATGACATGAAGAGAGCTTGGACCTCAGTTTCAAAGGTCACTGTCGGTAGAACACTACGCCGTCATGGTTTCAAATCATGCATTGCATGGAAGGTTCCCCTGCTCAAGTCATCACATGTCCAGGCCTGTCTGAAGTTTACCAATGACCATCTGGATGATCCAGAGGAGGCATGGGAGAAAGTCATGTGGTCAGATGAGACCAAAGTAGAACTTTTTGGTCTAAACTTCACTCATCGTGTTTGGAGGAAAGAGAAGGATGAGTTGCATCCCAAGAACACCATCCCTACTGTGAAGCATGGGGCTGGTAACATCATGCTTTGGGGGTGATTTTCTGTGAAGAGGACAGGATGACTGTACTGTATTAAGGAGAGGATGAATGGGGCCATTTATTGTGAGATTTTAAGCAACAACCTCCTTCCCTCAGTCAGAGCATTGAAGATGGGTCGTGGCTGGGTCTTCCAACATGACAAAGACCCGAAGCAAACAGCCAGGATAACCAAGGAGTGGCTCTGTAAGAAGCATATCAAGGTTCTAGAGTGGCCCAGTTAGTCTCCAGACCTAAATCCAAAAAAACATCTTTGGTGGGATCTGAAACTTTGTGTTGCTTAGCGACACCCCCGAAACCTGACAGATCTAGAGGAGATCTGTGTGGAGGAGTGGGCCAAAATCCCTGTTGCAGTGTGTGCAAACCTGGTCAAGAACTACAGGAAACGTTTGACCTCTGAAATTGCAAACAAAAGCTTCTGTACCAAATATTAACATTGATTTTCTCAGGTGTTCAAATACGTATGTTCAGCAGTGCAAGACAAATAAATTCTTAAAAAATCATACAATGTGATTTCTTGATTTATTTTTTATTTTTTATTCTGTCTCTCAGAGTGGGAATGCCCCTACAATGTGAATTTCAGACCCCTCCATGATTTCTAAGTGGGAGAACTTGCAAAATAACAGGGTGTTTAAATACTTCTGTTCCTCACTGTATACAATAATGTATTGTTTGTTTTACAATTTCACATTTTGTAACTGTATGATTTGCAGGACCTAACCTTTAAAAATGACTTTACAGAATTAAAACCAAAAAAACTTTAAATTCCTCTAAATATATTTAACATGATGCAGGCTATATTATTTATTTGTATAAAGGTGCATAGCAATAACAAAAATAATCTTCAATATTATAAAACCAATCTAGAGGATTTTGAAATTTGCATTATATCACGTATCATTAACGCCACTTACAGTGTTACTTATGTAATTAGCAGTTTGGTTTCTTTATAGCAGAAAATGTGATATTAATATTCAACAATTTACCTTGGCAAGCGAACTATATACAGTAGCATAATAAAACTGCATGTCATTTGTCCCTATGCCCAACATAGCACACTGTAGCTCAGCATTTCTGTGTTGTGATATAATCTGATATACGGTAGCTATTCAATAACTGATTACATTCAGTCCTCTGTATTCCGTCAGACAATTACATTAATTTTGGTATGCAGAGTATACAAATTAGATTATTTTAGAAAACATTGCAGAATACTTCCTCTCAAGCTGCATAGTTGGATCCGTCTGGAAAGGGAGAGAAGAAAAACTGCCTCCATTACTGATTTCAAATCATCTTGCATATACTGATCCCACAAATATCATTATCATAATATCACTCTTGACCTCTCTATATACAAAGTAATAAATTGTTTGCAAACTGCGGAGGTCATGCTATGACAATGAACCTACAGGATACATTGCTGAAGTAAGCAGAATACTTATATTCACACATTAATGTGGCAACAGATGGCCCACAGCTGGAAACTAGGAGAATCAATTCTCAAGGTTTCCAAAGCCAAA
Source organism: Bufo bufo (assembly GCF_905171765.1). NCBI lineage: Eukaryota > Metazoa > Chordata > Amphibia > Anura > Bufonidae > Bufo > Bufo bufo. The sequence continues at coordinate 519,252,194 of NC_053391.1, read as the reverse complement.
AACAGCATAACGATCCTGTTAGCTATTCCGTAGAAATATCAGTTATCACTTGGTATTATGTTAACTTGTATAGAATTAGCATGCCCAAATTATTTGTTAATTTCAGAAGGCAATCTCTGATGATAATTGTTTATACGTAGAGGGTAAAATTATAAAATGATAAAATTCATGAAAATACAATTAAAGCTATTTTCTGGTGTGACAGTCATTTTACCTAAAAGATCAGGGCTAAATATTTATATTGAGAATTGCACAGACAGATATTGGTCACTAGTGCAATCTGTTTAATAGAATTGGAATATCTTTCCACAAGGGCTTTATTCACATCAATACTGATCAGCAAAAGAGGATTCTTTATTGTAAGAGCAGTGAGACTATTAAAGTCTATGCCAGAAGAGGCGGTGATGGTGAAGTTACTAAAAGAGTTCAAGAGGGGCCAGGATGTATTTCTGGAGAGTAATAATATTTCAGGTTATAGAGATGGGTCGTTGATCCAGGGAGTTATTCGGATTGCCTGATTGGAGTCGGGAAGGAAGAGTTTTTTTTACTAAAATTAGGAAAATTGGCTTCTACCTTATGTTTTTTTATTTTACTTTCCTCTGGATCAACTTGCAGGATAACAGGCTGAACTGGATGGACAGATGTCTTTTTTCAGCTTTACCATCTATGTTACTAGTAACTCGTAATGTCATATATAATGGTGTTGATACTTCTGTGTGAGTCAGAGAGAATTAGGGACCAGAACGCTCCAGATTTTTTTCCATGGAAAGTGTATGGGAGATTGAATAGTAGATAGTCTCTGTCCACTGCCTCAGGGAAAACTGAGAATAAAGGGTATATTATGCTGCTAGAGATTGTTGGGAGGAACCGTTACCTCCCAGCAATCAGCAGATAGTGTGCGGAGGGCACCGCTGCTATTACATGCCGTGATGTCCTCTGCAACATGGAGAGGAGTGATCACTATGCCATCACTCGTCCCCATGCAGGGCAGCACTGTGCAGCAACAGATTAGTTAGAGCAATCTGCCACCGGCAAATTCAGATTTTTCAGCATGCTGAAAGATCTGGACTGCCCAATGAGCGAGAGTTTTATCGTTCCTCTGGCATTTAGAGGCAGTATTAGACTGCCAGATGATCAGTGTAGGAACGCTCGTTAGTGATTATCGGGCAGAAAATCTGGCAGTCTAATATACCCTTTAGAGATAGAGCCTGCAGAGTGAAAAGTGAAAGATACACTGACATATAATGGCTGGATATAGAGTTATTCAACAAGTACACACAAATGTTGTTTGATTCTGAAAGGTTGCCTAAAAGTGTAGGTAAGTGTTAAAGTTAAAAAATGTATTTGAATAAAAATAATTAGGCACAGTTTTTAAAAGCTATTTTAGAATAACAAATGTTCCTTTGATGGGATTGCCTTAAAGGTTAAGGACACCTTTGGGGCAATTTTTATTATTCCTATAACAATCTTACCGAGTTTTCCAGTGGGCACGCTTTTCCATAGACTGCGCTGACAGCGTTCGGTTTCCAGGACAACCAGGGTGGGCCTCAGAGTGCAGGAGCACTGGCCAATAGGAAACAGTGCCTGAATATCTGGCGATGACGATGGGTTGGCACTGCGGTTTGCACGTGGTGTGCATGTCCAGGGAAGATTTCCCACTAGTATATATAGCTGGGGAAAAAAAGAACCAACACTCACTTTCTTAATGACATAAAGAAACTTTTATTCAAAGTATAACAGCATCATCAGTTCTGTGATCTGAAGAGTGCAGGTACATTCAGCTTAGAACTGATAATACTAGTATGCTTTGAATAAAGGTTTCTTCATATTGTCAAGAAATTGAATTCCTTTGATCCTGGGTGTGTCATATGATCGGAAGTGTAGGCTATTTAAACATGCAATTGCTGGCCACAGTTGCCACGACTGGTTTTCGCTACACTAGACTTTTCTTGTAAATTTTACCCCTGGATTTGTACCTATGTTTTGGATATTGACCTCGCTCTTCTGCCTGATACTTTTGGAACTTGATGTGACCTCCTGGTTTTTTACTTCTGGCTTGGTATTATATCTGTTTTTTTACTCCTTTTTTTTCTCTGTTGGACTTTCGTGGTATTGACTTTGGTTTGATTTTGGTTCTAAGTATTTTCATCTGACTTGGTCTTGTTTTGACTCTCTTGGTTTTCACCTGGTCTGTGTATTTGCCCTCTGTGTTGTTTTTATTTTTTTTGTATACCTTGTGCCTGTCACTTGGTTTATTATTTTCTCCCTATTTTTTTTCTCCTCATAGACTTCAGAACTTAATTAACGAGGGACCGTCATCCAATTGTGTGCCATCATTTAGGACGGATCATAAAAGTAGGTACGGACAGTGGTGCGGGTGAAGTTAAGGGCTTCACTGATGCATTTTAAGCTAAGAATATTTTTATTTTTTTTCAATTGGTCTTTAACAGCATTTTTCAAAAGTTTTTCTTTTACAGCTTTCAGTTTAACTGCATTTGCACTAGCAGACTAGCAGGCTGAGCAGACTAGAAGACTCTCTTCTAAACACCAAGTCCGTCAACAGAACTGTCCTGTTGGCTTGATCTGTAGCCCTTATGTCTGAACTCTTCACAGCTCATTAACACTCATTAAACTAAATTCTTATCAAAATGATTAGATTTTAACACAATTATTTTTTATTGTCTTATGTCGAGGTGGTGGTGGAAGGACGAGACATTGTCTGAACACTTCAAATAATTTCTAAAGAACAGAGAAATATGGATTTTTTAAATTATAGATTATGGGAAGGTCAAAGAGAGTTTTAATTGAATGTGCTAAGTGTCAAGTCCATCATAATGTTAATGGTGGATTCCCTGGAACCACATAGCTGGCTGACTTGACCCCTTGTACTGACCACAATACTGCAGCACACAAATCCATGTCTGCAAGATAAGTGGACAAGAATGGGGCTGCGCTGGCCGTATGGTGTCTGACAGCAATTGTCTGTAGGCGACTGGATCGTGGGAGGGATGCACAGTCACATCAGAATGCACGTGATGCATCAGCTGAAAAGGATGAGCGAATGTGATGGGATCCAGACTGGAAGCCATAGTTGCTATGATGCTGGAGACATGTACAGTGAGATTTCTGGGAAGCAGAGTACCCATATGAGCAGAGTGAACCATGGCCTGTCCATCCACATCCACACCGGGAGTATATGTATTCAATTTGTGAAAAGTCAATCATTATGTGAGTAAATATTTGTAAGGATACGCTGGGATGCGCACCAGCTGGAGTGCAGCGGCGGCCTGTAATGGGACGCTGGTTGCGTTCCAGCGTGGAACGCAGCGGCCTCTGTAATAAGACGCCGGGTTGCGTTCCAGCGTGGAACGCAACGGCCGCCGGGCCATTTAGTGGCTCCGCCCACCCACGCTCCGGGCCAATAAATGCCAGCCAGGGGCTGTACAGGGTGTTCCACTAATTTGGAGTGCACACCCTGTACACGCCATTCATCTAGAGGACGCAAACGCCGATTCCGGATTGGAACCCCAAGTACCTCAGGGAGGACTCCCCACCTACGTCCACTGGCTCCCCCGCTGCTAGCTCCCACGCCACTGACCTTCTAACTGCAAGTATCTGGCCACAGTCTGGCTTACAACTTCTACTGCACTGTGAGACTGGAGGAGACCCCTGGTGCTGAGATAGGGTATTGCAGGCTACTCCTCACCTGTAGACATGATATGATATACCTTGTATCCCCTTCAACTAGTAGGGGTCACTCTTCCTCATAACTACCAATTAGTTCGATACGCGGTATATGATTTTGTTAACCCCAAACTCTCCGCTTGAGACTGAGAGAGCCGCCTGGGGTTCATACTGAGCAGCCGCAATTCACACTGCCAAGCACTTAGGCAGTGTGGTAGAAGTGGATGTCCTTTGTTTCCGCAGTTGAGATCCTAACTGATCAATTTGGTGCGTTACATATTAGTGGAACCATTATGGATCCAGCGAAGATTGCAGGACATCTGGTCGCCCTCACAGCGAGGGTGGAGACCCTCAATGTGACCGTACAACAGCTTCAGTTAGAAAATCAGACCCTACGTGAACTTGTCACTCAGGGCACGGGACACCCCCGTGATGGACCAGAACCCAAGGTCAGCCCACCAGAACTATTCTCAGGAGACCGGAAGCAGTTCCGGGAATTCCTGAATGCGTGTAAATTAATGTTCGAACTACGGCCCCGGACCTACCCAACCGACAGAACAAAAGTACTCACTATGATCTCTTACCTCAGGGGGGAGCCCAGAGCATGGGCCAACACATACTTAGAAAAGGAAGACCCGGTCCTGGATTCCTTTCCCCGGTTCCTTGAAACAATGGCCCTCCTCTATGAGGACCAAAGCAAACAAATCACTGCAGAGACTGCTATCCGCAGCCTAAAGCAAGGAAGACGACCTGTAGAGGACTTCATTGCGGAATACACTCGTTGGGCCCGGGAGCCTGAATGGAATGATCTCACCCTTAGGAATCAGTTCCGTCTTGGCCTATCCGAGGCCCTGAAGGACGAATTAGCCCGAGGAGAGTTACCACATACACTTGATGCCTTGATGCAGAGGGCCACCACCATTGACAGACGATTGAGGGAACGCAGAGCCGAGAGAGTCTCAGGCTTCATACCCGTCTGCCGACCATATAGTTGATGGATGTCCCGCCATACGAAAGAAGCATGAAGGTAAGAGCAGGATGTCTTGTACCTTAGGTAATAGAAATAATAGCACAGGTGGTTACATCTACACGTCTCTCACCTTGCAGTGGGACCAAAACCGAACTATCGTTGAAGCCATGGTAGACACAGGAGCTTCCGGGAATTTCATTGACAGGCATCTGATAGACCGAAATAAAATTCCCCATACGAGGAAAAACGTTCCGATGTCCGTGAGTTTTATTGATGGTACCACTTCTAGTCCTGTCCACAGTCAGACTCAACCCCTCTTGGTAACTTGCGAAAATAACCACACAGAATTCTTATCCTTTGATATCATGCACTCTCCTTTGTTTCCCGTGATTCTTGGGTTACCATGGCTGCGGTTACATCAGCCGGCCCTACTATGGGAACAGGGGAGAGTCGAGTTTACCTCACACTATTGCACGGAGACCTGCTTCCCCCTCAAGACTCTCATGCATGCGGGAGTGAACCAGGTCCCCACCCAATACGCAGGGATGTTCTTCGTAAGAAACAAAAGACGCAAGCCTAAGACCCATCATTGATTATAGAGCCTTGAACAAGGTAACAAACAAAAATCGGTATCCCTTGCCGCTTATATCCGAACTCATAGAAAGACTTCAAACAACCACAATCTACACCAAGTTGGATTTGAGAGGCGCATACAACTTGATTAGGATCAGAAGGGGCGATGAATGGAAGACAGCTTTCCGCACTCGGTACGGACTCTTCGAGTATACCGTGATGCCCTTCGGGTTGTGTAACGCCCCAGCCACATTCCAGAATTTTATTAACGACATTTTTAGGGACCTACTGGACGTATGTGTAATCATCTATCTTGATGATATACTGGTGTACTCTGATACCTTACACGATCATAGGAAACACGTACGTTGGGTTCTTGCACGATTAAGCGTCCATCGGTTATATGTCAAACAGGAAAAATGTATTTTTGAAAGTACTTCCCTTCCGTTCCTCGGATACATAATATCACCTAAGAGTATCCAAATGGATCAATCAAAGATCACTTGTATCCAAAGTTGGCCGATTCCGGACTCCCGGAAAGCCCTTCAGCGATTCCTGGGGTTCTCAAACTTCTATAGGAAATTTATAAAGGACTTCTCCGCTACCACTAAACCGGTAACCCGGTTAACTAGTGTTAATACGAAGTTTGTTTGGTCCAAGGAGGCCCAATCAGCGTTTGATTTACTAAAGAGCAGTTTCACTTCGGCACCAATACTGACCCTCCCGAATCCGAACCATCACTACGTGCTGGAAGTAGACGCTTCCCAGGCAGCCATAGGAGCGGTCCTATCCCAACGAAGCTCCTTTTCAACCCCGTTACATCCTATCGGGTTCTACTCCCGGACACTAAATACCGCTGAATTTAATTACCCCATAGGGGAAAAGGAACTCCTTGCCATAAAATCTTCTCTGGAAAATTGGAGGCATTTACTTGAAGGTTCAACACACCCCATCACAATATACACGGATCACCGTAACCTACAGTATCTGAAAACCAGTAAAACACTATCAGGCCGTCAAGTACGGTGGAGTTTCTTTTTTGACAGATTCAACTTTCAAATTACATACCGACCGGGCTCAAAAAATGGGAAGGTCGACGCCCTATCACGGTTGGCTGAATTCCGCACCGGGGACACGGCCCCCTCATGGATCATACCACCGAAGAAACTCGTCCTTGCCACTGTCGGGTTGGAGACCCAGCTCAAGGAGGCGCTGATTAATGACCAGACCAACACACCCCCAGGTCTTCTGCCGAATCAACAGGGTTTCCTTTACAAGGATAATCAATTGTATATACCACCCTCCCTCACCACCCAGGTGATCAAACTCTGCCGCGATTCACCCCTCGCGGGGCACCCTGTCATAGCCAAAACCACAACACTGATACGCAGGAACTTCTGGTGGCCAAAAATGACCAAAGAAATTGAGGAATACGTTTCCACATGCGAGACCTGTGCCTCATGCAAAAGTGACAGGAGTCGACCATATGGTCTCCTAATGAGTCTTCCCATCTCCAATAGACCCTGGGAATGGGTCTCGATGGACTTCATCGTAGAACTCCCCCTTTCCAGAGGAAACAACACCATCATGGTGGTAGTTGATTTGCTGACTAAGATGGCACACTTCGTGGCCCTCAAGAAGTTACCCTCTTCTAGGGAAACAGCCGAGGTTTTTCTATCCAACATCATAAAACTACATGGACTACCTAGTCAGGTCATATCAGACAGGGGTTCGCAATTTATATCCAAATTCTGGAGAGCGCTCTGTTCCAGACTTCAAATCAACCATAGAATGTCTAGCGCCTATCATCCCCAAACTAATGGGCAGACTGAAAGGGTGAATCAGTGTCTGGAACAGTTTCTCAGATGTCATTGCGCATTTCTCCAAGATGACTGGGAAGGCCTACTTCCTCTCGCTGAATTTGCCTATAATAATTCTACGAATTCCTCTACTCTACATAGTCCATTCTTTGCTAATTATGGATTTCACCCTAGGTCTCTTCCTCAAACCACTCTTCCCACAAACGTTCCAGCCACAGACGATTATCTGACTACTCTGCAAACTACCCTCAAGACGTTAAAAGATAATCTCCAACGGGCAAAGGAAAAACAAAAGATCTACTATGACCGTCGCAGAAGAGAAAATCCTCCTTACCAGGTCGGGGACTCGGTATGGCTCTCGACGAGAAATCTTCGGTTGGGGGTACCTTCCAAGAAATTGGGAAGACAATTCTTGGGTCCATTCCCCATAGAAAGGGTTATCAACCCCAACACAGTGAGACTTACCCTTCCTCCTCGACTACAGGTACATCCCACATTCCATGTGTCACTATTGAAACCGTTCAGACCTAGGCCGTTCCCATCAAGGGATCCTCGACCCTTACCCCCAATAGACGTCCAAGGTGAAGAGGAATTTGAAGTCGAGCAGCTCCTCGATTACAGGAGAAGACGGGGGAGGATCCAGTATCTCGTTAGATGGAAGGGGTATGGATCCCAAGATGACTCTTGGGAAGATGTACAAGATGTTCATGCTCCCAGACTCCAAAGATTGTTAAACCAGAGGTTTCCCAACCGACCTTCCCCTATTGGGGTACCCCGGAGTGGTCCCCTTAGGGGGGGGGGGGGGTACTGTAAGGATACGCTGGGATGCGCACCAGCTGGAGTGCAGCGGCGGCCTGTAATGGGACGCTGGTTGCGTTCCAGCATGAAACGCAGCGGCATCTGTAATAAGACGCTCCGGGCCAATAAATGCCAGCCAGGGGCTGTACAGGGTGTTCCACTAATTTGGAGTGCGCACCCTGTACACGCCATTCATCTAGAGGACGCAAACGCCGATTCCGGATTGGAACCCCAAATACCTCAGGGAGGACTCCCCACCTACGTCCACTGGCTCCCCCGCTGCTGGCTCCCACGCCACTGACCTTCTAACTGCAAGTATCTGGCCACAGTCTGGCTTACAACTTCTACTGCACTGTGAGACTGGAGGAGACCCCTGGTGCTGAGATAGGGTATTGCAGGCTACTCCTCACCTGTAGACATGATATGATATACCTTGTATCCCCTTCAAATAGTAGGTGTCACTCTTCCTCATAACTACCAATTAGTTCGATACGCAGTATATGATTTTGCTAACCCCAAACTCTCCGCTTGAGACTGAGAGAGCCGCCTGGGGTTCATACTGAGCAGCCGCAATTCACACTGCCAAGCACTTAGGCAGTGTGGTAGAAGTGGATGTCCTTTGTTTCCGCAGTTGAGATCCTAACTGATCAATTTGGTGCGTTACAATATTATTGTTAAGCACATGGTTGATTTGCATGTTTAATTAATTGGAAATATTTGATTTACACAACAGGGGAAATGGCACTGCATTTTGGGTACATATGTGTGCATATTGTAATGTTTCTTAATGCTTGAAAAAGGCTAAGATGTAGGCAAATCTTCACACTTTATGTACTGCTTAAGGTAATGCATGCTTAATGTGATGTGTAGTGCTAGGTGAAGTTCTAAAAAATGTGATTTGGCTGCTTCGACAAATTTCACAAAGAAATTTGATTTGTTACGAATTGCATTATATTGTATTTAGCGGGTGTAATGATGGGGAATGGCGATCGCGCCACCCCCTGTCATTGAACCCCTCAAATAATGAGTTCATCGCTGATCGCAGCATCTGACATTAAAATTGAGTCCTTTAAGGGGTTAATCAGGGTAAAAAAACATACTCACCTTATCCATTTGCTCACGGAGAGGCCTTGATTGAAGAAACTGTGCAAAATCACACAGGCCAGACTCGGTGACGTCATCACTGATGACGTCCTCACACCGGGCCAGCTCAGTGATATGACATCACCGTGTGCAAAATTTCTCACAGTTTATTTAATCAAGATGACGGCCTCTCCGCGAGCAAATGGATGAGGTGCAAATTTTTTTTACCGCCATTTTAGGAAAAATTTATTTGTTACCACAAAGTGCGAGGAAATCTGTTCTTTATTAATAGGTTCCCTTTAACGTCACTGTAAGGCTATACATACCATTCAATATATGGTTCATGTATGATTACAACCTAAAATGTGCCTACATAAATATTTTGTTCACTGTATGTGAGGCATATAATCTTCCGGTACATAAAGAAGACGCCTCCATGAATATAGCCAGATGTTTGAGGTCAGCAGGTCAGTTTGTAAGGACACAGAAAAATCCATGTGGCTTGGCAGTCATTGAGGCAATAATTCAATGACATGCAGAATAGTATCCATTAACCCCTTAGTGACTAGCCTGTTTCGGGCCTTACTGACCAAGCGTTTTTCTCCCTTTTTTCATTATCGTGTTCCAAGAGCTATAACTTTTTTATTTTTCTGTCTATATAGAGGGCTTGTTTTTTGTGGGACAAGTTGTAGTTTTTAATGGCGCCATTTTGGGGTACACATAACTTTCTGATGAACTTTTATTAACTTTCTGGGAGGGAGATGTGAAAAACTGCAATACTGCCAATGCATTTTTGCGTTATAAATTCTACGGCGTTCATTTTTCAATACAAATAACAGTATATATTTATTCTCTGGGTCAGTACAATTTCAGTGATACCAAATACATATATATATATATATTTTTTTTACATTTTACTACTTTTTTGCAATAAAACCCCTTTTTTTAAAAAGAAAAAAAATGTCTTTGCATTGCCGGTTCCCAAGACCCATACATATTTTTTTTTTTTTTCTATGGAGTTGTGTGGGGTCTTGATTTTTTCCGGATGACTTGTACTTTTCATTGGTATCATTTTGGAGTAAATGACGCTTTTTGATCACTTGTTATTACGCTTTCTTGGTGGCAACTAAGAATAAATTTGTAATTCAGTCTTTTTTTTAATTATTTTTTTACGGTGTTCATCATAGGGGATAATTTACATGATATTTATGTAGTCCGGGTCGTTACAAACGTGGCAATTTTTAAAAATATGGGGGAGATTTTTTTTTTGCTATTTTTTTCACTGAAAAGCGTATTTTCAATAAAAAAAGAGATTTTTTTTTTAATGGGTTTGTTATATTGAATAAATGTGTTTCTTTTTTACTTTTTTTTTTACCACTTAATTGTCCAACACAAAAGTTCCTTCCCTTGTTCTATATTAATTGTCCAACAAGGGGACTATAACAGACACCTTTTTATTGATTTTAAAATGCAATGCACTATCCCTATAGTGCATTGCATTTTAATGCTGGAAATTAGTCAAGGCTGGTCTGGGGCCTACATCAGACCACTTACAGCCTTTACACAAACGTCACCCCACAGTCTCATTTGCAGGGTGCCGATGGGAGTCTGCTTCCTCTGTGAGCACTTTACACGATGCGGGCCCCATTGCTCGCAGCATGTAAAGTGTTAAACAGCCAGTATTGGCACTCCTGCCGGTCCGGGCTGTTTGAGCAGGGCCATGTGCAGTGATTAGACTGGGCCACCGTAAAAAAGCGGTGGCCCAGTCTAAGGACCCTTAGTGACCACTGTAAAAAGGCGTATGGGTGGACACGAAGGTTAAATAAATCAGGAAAAGTGAGTCTATCTGATGCCGGGTAAATGTTAATACATTAACCAAATATTGCTCAAGTCCTCTGCCCTGATCTTGTTTTTATAGGTATCTTGAGAGAAAAATCAGTTAGTCAAGCAACATTGGATATTATTAAATGATTTATACTATTACATTTCACTGGTTAGTAACAAGGATAAAGCTTTACTAATGAAGTTATTTTAATTTAAAAAGTTATTTTTTCTACTACATAAATTTAGTTTATTTTTAATCAAATTACAAAACATAATCACCAAACAGTTTAAGGCCAGCTGTTTCTATGGCAACCCAAAAAATTCAAACTTTTGTATTTTGAAAGGAAGTTTGAAAATGAAAGCGGCAAACTGATGTTATGGTTAGCACCGGCACGGCACTGGAGTCAGACAGGAAACATCAGGGGCGTATTAAGTGTATAATAGGCCCAGGCTATTTATCCATCTTGGGCCCCCTCCTTCCATTTGCCCTGACAATGCCCCCTTTCACGTTCAGTCCTATATTTATTTTTTTCCTGGTAAATATTAAGGGAAATTATAGTATAAAGCCCCCAACCCCTCATAGTGTACAACACTCCACAGTATCCACTATAGAATATAACACCCCACAGTATGCAGTGACATCACGTTTATTGGTGTCATGACCCAGGCACAGCTCAGTTCCATTCAAGGCAATGGAGCTGAGCTGCGACTCCAAGCATAGGCACAGTTGATATACAGTCGACAGTGCTATGCTTTGTAAGCCACCAGCAGCGCCGTGGTGCCATTGGATCCTGTGCACATTTGAGCCATTTCAGTCTGAGATTTGTTTTTTTTTATGGAAAAATGTCCTGCATGCAAGATAATGGATCTCAGATGGAAATGGTTTACATTTTTCTGTTCTTCTGATGGATCAAAAGAACAGAAAAATAATGGTGATGTGAATTCAGCCTAACTAATGGTGATGTGAACCTCAACCTACCAACTCCAACTATTAGACTCCAATAAAGGAACAGGCGCATCTTGGAATAAAGGACCCTGGTGGCCATAGGAGAGGACTTTGGACTAGGAATCTTCTTCAAATGTCCATAGGCTGACGCTCAGACACCAAGGAGGGCACTAAACAACAGGTTCAGCAGGTGTATAACTTCCACTGCCTGCCAGGGCCACCATCAAATGAAGGACACAGAACTGAATATAACAGGGCTGGTCTGGCTGTCTCACTTTGAGACAGACTAGTAATGCAGTGATAATGTATATTAAATGCCACTGTCAGTGTTTGAAGAGGCGCTCTGATTAGAACTTTGGCTCAGCCTAAGATGGCAGTGGCTTTCGGCCACACTCTTTCTCTGGCTGCCACTGCTGCTCTGCCCAGCCTCTTCTTCATAGGCGCCAAGCACGCCACGAGGTAAAGAGAAAGCTGAGATGAATATTCCATTGATAATGAAGAATAGAGATGAACGAATTTCTCAAAAACTCGATTGAGCTGATTTGTTGTATTTTTCCGAAAAATCCGGTTAGATCCGAATCTATTAGTGGCAAATCATGTTAAAAAACTGCTATTTCCTGGCTGCAGAGAGCCTTTATAGTGGTGTAGAACACTGTGCCTTGCAGTAACATGGAGTCTGCTGTGGTAGTGAAACAATACTGTGAGTCAGTATGACATGCAGAAAACAGGCATCACTCTTAGTATGACTGCACACTTCCCTTATTTGGGCAATTACGGGGCCAAAACTGAGCAAATAACTCAAGTGTGAACTCATCCTTATAGGTCAATGTTAGCGTCAAGAAGAATCGCACTCCTTTTACACCATCGGCAGCTGATTCCACCTAGATTTACAGAACCTGTTCTATTAAACGCCTATACAAGTAGAGCCCCCCTGACAGAGTGGAGAGGGTGTCAGCAGTAGGTTTGTGTTGATGTCACTGATTATTTTGTCATTTCTCTGATCCATCAGAACAATAACCTCCAAAAAACGGATCCTGTCTGTGGAGCATCCGCCTTCACTCGGTCAGCATTTGGTCAGTAATCCATCAGTATTGCTAATTCCAAAAAGAACAGGAGTGGATCCAAAACAGAGATGACAAGTGAATGGAATATTTGCATGTCTTCTGTGTTTTGTACACACTCCTGATTTTGGCTACCCAATCCTGATGCAAAATATCATGCAGGATTTACAGCTGTTACATAGACAGGATCCGTTGTGCATCTCATTTTTCTTTCCTTCTGACAGATCAGAAGAAGGATCACATAAATGATGATGTCAGGCAGGCTGAAAGGCAAAATAGTGGCCCAGTCATGAAGTGGGGAGAATGGGAACGGCATGAGAAGTCCACAGAGTGGCCCTATGACATAGTGGTGAGGTAGAAGCAGCATGAGGAGACCAAAGATTGGCCCAATAACAGAGTCTGGAGGTGGCAGCAGCATCAGAAGGAGGCCACAAAGTGTCACAATGACAGTGTGGAGGTGGCAGCATCAGGAGGCCACAGAGCGGCACAATGAAAGAGTGTGGAGGTGGCGGCAGCAGCATCAGTAGGAGGCCACAGGGTGGCACAATGACAGTGTGGAGGTAGCAGCAGCAGTAGCATCAGGAGGAGGCCACAGGGTGGCACAATGACAGAGTGTAAAGTTGGCATCAGCAGCATCATCAAGAGCCCACAGAGTGGCAAAATGGCAGAGTGGAGAGGTGGCTGTTATGGGTAATGGGGAAGGGGAAAACACCAGATACACACAAAAGAAATAGACAACAGTCTAGGCTTCAAAAGCTAAGGAAGAGGGATGGTGACCTCCTAGTATGAGCCAGTATGAGCAGATCCTGATGGTGGAAATGTTCATACGCTGGATACCTAGGCCCTGCTGAAAAAGACAAACCCTAGGATAGGTAGCAGGATACAAGACAACTGGTTCTTTCCCAGATGAAGGAACACACATCTCACTGAGGCCTAGAACAAAACACACCAGCAAACAACAAACAAAAAAGGCAACAAGCACTTAGCTTTGGGATGTCTGGAGAAGGAGGAGATCCAAAACAAACAAACTTTAGCAACTCCAACAGGAAACCGCATGGTCAGCAGTGTGAGGCGGACCTAAATAGAGCCTCAACACTGATAACCAGTAGATTCTGAGGAGAGGTGAGATCCTGCCAAACAACAACATGCTAAGAGGAAAACAGAGAGACCTGTCAGATAGCCTCACATGCAGCAAGTATATCCGATCTTCTCACCTCTGTCATAGGAGGGAACGTGACAGTGGCGGCAGCAGCATCAGGAGGTGGCCACAGGGTTGTACAATGACAGTGTGGAGGTGGCAGCAGCATCAGAAGGCCACAGAGTGGCAAGGTGACATAGTGTTGAGGTCACAGGAGCTTCAGGAAACCACAGAGTGGCAAGGTGACATACTGTGGAGGTGGCGGCAGCATCAGGAGACCACAGAGTGGCAAGGTGACATAGTATGGAGGTGGCAGCAGAATCAGGAGACCACAGAGTGGCAAGGTGACATAGTATGGAGGTGGCAGCATCAGAAGACCACAGAGTGACTCAGTGACACAGTGGGAGGTGGGTGGCAGTATCAGCTGAAGATGGTGGATGAAAGAAAGAGCACTTGGCATCAGATGTGTGGCATCAGGCGGTTGGCAGCATCAAAATAGTAGCTGAGGCAAGTAGCCAGAAGAAACCGGTCTCTTTTGTAAAAGTGTTGGTGTGGCACCATGGATGATCTAGTCTGATGCATCAGGCATTGGTGGGTGGAAATCCTGGCTGATCCATGCCTGATTCATCTTGATAAAGGTCTGTCTCTCCAGATTTTGGGTGGACAGGCGAGTTCTTCTTGGGGTAACTATGGCCCCGCCACACTAAACACCTACTCTGATGCCACACTACTGGCAGGACATTTTTTCAAGGGCAAACTCGGCCAGTTCCAGCCATAAATCCAGTTTGGCTGCCCAGTAATCCAGTGCATCTTCAATGTGGGGTGGCAGGGTGCTGTCCAAGTATGCCACCACTTACTTTAGGTCCTGCTTCAGTTATAGCTGTTGCTGCTGGTGAGTAGTTTCTTCACTAGGTGGGTGAAGAAAGCTGCTCATCAGTGATTCTAGACTCAAGTTGCTGCTGATGGAGCTAGCACTGCTCCTACCCCCCACCCCCCAGTCAGACCTGCGAGAGGATGAACCATGGCACAGATAGGCAGCGGCCAACTGACTACATAGGATGTCTCTATAGTAGTTCAGTTTGTCCTCCATCTCAGCGGGTGGGGAGGACTGGTAGTGAGGGTCCAACAAGGTGGAGAGCCAGAAGTCATCCCTCTCCTGAATGGTGACAATTTGGCTAACACTGCGCAAGCAAGTGAGCATGCATCGGGCCATTTTTGCAAGTGACTCGAAGGGACTCCCTGCCTCCATCTCCACTGAATACTGCCACGGTGTGTATGGGGAGGACTGGTAGTGAGGGTCCAACAAGGTGGAGAGCCAGAAGTCATCCCTCTCCTGAATGGTGACAATTTGGCTAACACTGCGCAAGCAAGTGAGCATGCATCGGGCCATTTTTGCAAGTGACTCGAAGGGACTCCCTGCCTCCATCTCCACTGAATACTGCCACGGTGTGTATGGGTCCTCTGCCTTGGTTTCCTCATCGCCCTGTAGCTCCTCTGGCTGCTCCTGCTCCTCCTCTCCTGTCACCTTCGTAGAAAAACCACCCATTTCACTACACATTGCTTGTGCTCCAATGTCCTCCTCCTCCTCTTCCTCCAGTTCAGCCCCCACAGGGCTCATGTTGCCTTGAGATCTAGGCGCCACTTCTCCAGTACCCTGACCAGCCAGATTTACCAGCATCTGTTCCAGGACATGAGGCAGTGGAATGACGTTGTTCATCTCGTAGCCCTGGCGACTGACAAGTAACGTGGCATCCTCAAAGGGCCTGAGCAAATGGCAGGTGTCACGCATGAGCTGCCACTGGCTGACATCGAAGTTACACAAGGGAATACTCCTGTCCGCTTGGATCATCAAGAAATCGTTTATGGCCTTTCTCTGTTCGTATAGTCGGCCCAACATATGTAGGGTAAAATTCAAATGGGTGGAAACGTTGCATATCAGCCTTTGTTAGGGGATGCTGTTCTGCCGCTGCAGCTCAAGGAGTGTGTTCGTTGTGGTGTATGAGTGGCTGAAGTGCATCCAAAGTTACCTGGCCATTTTAAAGATGTCTTGCAGATGGGTGGAAGACTTCAGGAACCGCTTGACAACCAGATTGAACATGTGTGCCATGCAGGGTGCATGGCTCAGTCCTCCTTGATGCAGCACCGACACAATGTTCTTTCTGTTGTCGGTCACCATGGTTCCAATTTTGAGTTGTAGCGGAGAAAGCCGGGATTCAAATTCTTGATGAAGGACACAGAGCAGTTCCTCCCCTGTGTGACTCAGTTCGCCCAGGAAAACGAGGTGCAGAATGATGTGACACTGCCGTGCCCTGCACATGTGGTATGCTTGAGGGGCATTGTGAATCTCTGCAGTAGAGGATGAGGAGGCAGAGGCGGACATTGTCGCAGGACCAACGGTATGAGAATGTAGAGGCGGAAGCGGCGTCACCTGGCCAAGTTTCTGTTTTGGCTGTGCAGGAACCACATTCACCCAGTGGGCCATAAAGGACATGTATTGTCCTTGACAGTAGTTACAACTCCACACACAGCAGCTGCCTGGCACTTTGGCAGACACTGACAGGCTCAAGGACTGGCCCAC
Source organism: Bufo bufo (assembly GCF_905171765.1). Taxonomy (NCBI): domain Eukaryota; kingdom Metazoa; phylum Chordata; class Amphibia; order Anura; family Bufonidae; genus Bufo; species Bufo bufo. The sequence goes on along the minus strand of NC_053391.1, from coordinate 519,235,719 downwards.
CTTCTATTCTACATACGTGTGCAGGGCTGGTACGGCTTTTTTGGTAAAGAAATGACGGCTTGAGACTCTCCACCTCGGCTCGGCACAAGCCATCAACACAGGCCAGAAGCACATTTGGCTTCTGCACCATTGGATGAGTGCACTCATACTGTTGTCTCTTGGCAATCGCTTTGGTGATCGATTGCTGATGGAATGACTGATGAGGAGGAGGAGCAGGAGCATCAGCACTGGTAGATGATGGGAAGGACAAACAGCTCCCTTCGACTGAGGAGGTGGAGCCTTGACTGCCTGAAATTAGGTGCGTGCCACTGGGTGATGCAGCAGTTGCTGCAGCAGGCTGGAACACCCCATCAGAGCCACGGTTCTCTCAGGCCACTTTATGGTGAGGCTGCTTATGTTGATGCAGGGCGGTGGTGCCAACAATGGCACCCTGGCCACGCTTCACCTTCTACCCACAGATTCTATAAATGGCCATGTTCACCTCCTCCGGCGGCTTAACAAAAAACTGCCACACCGCTGAGTAGGTGATTTTACCCCCAACACTCCAGACTGACTGACTGCTACCGCCGCTGCTTCCGTGAACCCCTGCACCACTGATCCTGTGAAGCGGTTGGTCTACCTTGGGCACGTTTTGCTCCCGACCTCTTACTGCTGCCACCCTGCTGACTCCCGCCCACACTACCGACTTGCTGGCTCTGCCGCTGCCTCATGGACAAGCTGCCACCCGCTTCTCCGATGATGATGATGAAGCACTTAATTTTCCCGGCTTCCAAGTGCGATCAGCTACATCATCACCATTGAGTGCTGTCTGCAAGTCAGTAATGTCCTCCTCAACGGTTTCTGGGTCAGGAGCCTGACCACTCGCAATACCAGCTCCCACGCCACTCTCCTCATCACTACTTGCCCGCCTACGGAGGAACCAGCAGATGTCCTCCAGATCTTGGCTGGCCAGTAGCTGCTGACTATCCTCTAGTAGCTTGTCCTCGCTGTATATTGGAACTGAGTCCACAGCTTCTCTGGCTGAGGAAACGGAAAAGGACAGAGGCAGGTTGAGGACAGGTGAGGGCACTTGGCCTGCTCCCAGGCCATGGCAACTAAGATTTGTGTCTGACGAACCCATTGACTCTTGGCTGGGGGTGTCTGATGTCACTTCGGACGAAGTGGATGACCGAGTCCACAATTCAAGAACAGCTGGGGTGCTGGTCAAGACAAGACCGCTAGATGACAATGGGAGCTCAGGCCTCTCGCTGCAACTCCTGCTGCCACGCCCCCTTACTCTGCTGCGACCCGTGCCTGCGCCAGAAACATTTAGGCCTCTGACACTCCCCTGTGCAGGGCCCGGCACTTGACTGTCTGACATACTGTTAGATCAAATAAATAAATAAAAAGGAAATTTAAACACCCCAAAACAGTCTGTAATTTTCTAACTTCACCACACAACGGCTAATAAAACCTTTTTTTCCCCCCACTAATACACACCAGAATACATAACTGCACCACTGAACGACAAATAGGCCTTTATTTTTTTCCACTTATAGACGCCACAAAAGGCTTTAGAACAAATACTGTAACTGCACTGCTGAACGGCAAATATATATATATATATTTTCTTGCCACTAATACACACCAAAAAGGGCTGTAATTTTCTCAATTCACCACACAAAGACAAATACATTTTTTTGTGTTACTAATACACACAAAAAAAAGTGCTTTAGAACATATAACTGCAATGCTGAACGGCAAATATATTTATTTTGCCACTAATAAACGACAAAAAAGGCTGTAATCTTTTCACTTCACCACACAACGGCAATACTTTTTTTGTGCCAATAATACATGCCAAAAAGTGTTTTAGAACATATTGTATAACTGCACCGCTTAACGGCAAATAGGCCCTTACTTTTTTCCATTTATACACGCCACAAAAGGCTTTTGAACATATAACTGCACCACTGAACGGCAAAAAATATATATTTTTTGCCACTAATACATGCCAAAAAGGGCTTTAGAACATATAACTGCACCGCTGAACGGCAAATAGGACCTTATTTTTTTTTCTTATTATACACACCACAAAAGGCTTTAGAACATATAACTGCACCGCTGAATGTCAAATAATATATATTTATTTGCCACTAATACACTCCAAAAAGGGCTTTAGAACATATAACTTCACCACTGAACTGTACATATATATTTTTTGCCCACTAAAAACGGCTGTAATTTTCTCACTTCACCACACAACAGCAAATACTTTTTTTGTGCCATTAATACATGCAAAAGAGGGCTTTACAACATATAACTGTACCGCTGAATGGCAAATAATATATATTTTTTTGCCACTAATACACACCAAAAAGGGCTTTAGAACATATAACTACACCGCTGAATGGCAAATAGGCACTTATTTTTTTCCACTTATACACGCCACAAAATGCTTTAGAACATATAACTGCATTGCTGAACGGCAAATAATATATTTGTTTTTGCCATAAATACACGCCAAAAAGAGCTTTAGAACATATAAGTGCACTGCTGAATGGCAAATACTGTAGGTCCTTATTTTTCTACTTATACACGCCAAAAAAGGCTTTAAAACATATAACTTCACTGCTGAATGGAAAATAATATATATTTTTTGCCACTAATACACTCCATAAAGGGCTTTAGAACATATAACTACAACACTAAACAGCAAATAATATATATTTTTTTGCCACTAATAAACGCCAAAAAGGCTAATAAGCCCTTTTTTACCCACTAATACAAGCCAAATAATGCTTTAGAACATATAACTGCACTGCACAAGGGCAAATAAGACATAGAAATATTTCCTTGTAATAAACCCTGTTAATGACTGTATCAATCAGCACTTGCACCCCAATAACAAGAACAGTTTGCTGGAATTTCAGAGCTGTATAATGGCAATTTGGATCCCCAGTCAGTGCAGCAAGGTGTAATAGGATTTTCCTATTACCCAGGGTGTAAACTCCTCTACTGAACACTTTTCTGCTTCAATACTGTAGAATGATTCCTCTATATCCTTTCCCTGAACTTCTATACAGCAAAATAATAGTTTTAAAGTATTTTCTACCACTGTCCCTAGAACCTGCTGACGTCTCTCCCTGCATTAAATACACTGGAAAATGGCTGAATCCAAGGTGGCCGAGGCTATTGATAGGGCTGTGACATGGCTGCTGATTGGCTGCATGCATGGCATTGTGGGTGATCCCTCGTTCCCAGAGTTCCTTTCTCCATGTCCTAACATGTGCAGCAGCCATTTTAGGAAAAATTGTGATTTGTTACTAGTGATGAGCGGCAGGGGTCATATTCAAATTCGCAATATTTTGTGAATATTTTGTAGAATATTCATCGAATATTCGCAAATTCGAATAATCGTTATATTATAAAAAATAAAAATTCTCGTCAAGCAACTTAAGCAGGGAGGAATCATAACTTCAGATGGAAAAAAATGATGAATATTCTAAAAAACTAATATATAGCACTATATTCTATAGTGCTATATATTCGTTTTTGACCCACGTCTGTATTGATCGTGCAATATTCGCATATTAAGCGATCATTACCTTGCCGATTTTTCGAGTGAAAAAAAAAAAAGAAGAATATTTGAAAAATGAATATATGGCACTGTATTCAAAATATTTGCGAATTCTCGAAGTTGCGATATTCGCAATAAATATTCGTAATTCGAATATTCACGCTCAACACTATTCATTACCACGAAGCATGAGGAAATTCGGATTCGGTGCGAATTGAATTTTTCCTGAATTTCGGATAAAATTCCACTTCATCAACTTCGATTCGCTCATCTCTAATGAAGAAGAGAAGGGCAGGTACGGCAGGAACTTAGCTGCCACCTGATTGGAGGAGGTGTGCAGTGACGTAAGTCCTTTTCCCCTCACTCTCCTTTCCCCTGTTTCTTCCACTCGTGGCCCCGCTGTTTTTATAGCAGCACTAGCGCTGCGAATACAAGTAAAGATTTGAAAATATAATGTAATCGCACATGGGCTTTTGGGACGGCGATGGGCCCCTCATTTACACTGGGCCCGGGGCTGCTGACCCAAATGCCCCTATTATAATCCGTCATTGGGTAACATTGGTGTTTGCCAAAACCAGGGTCAACCATCACACTGCCAGATAGTCCTACTCTATAGTCCACTGTTACTCTGCTTTACACCACTACATCTGATGCTTGGCATTGTGCTCAGTGATATAAGGCTTGCATGCAGTTGCTTATCCATGGAAACCTATGGACGACCTATTCTTTCCAATTGTTTGTAGAGACAGACTGCATGGCTAGTTGCTGGATTTTATACACCTGTGACAAAGGAACTGAATGGAGCACCTGATTTCTATGATTAAGGTGTGAGCCCCTACACTTTGTGCATGCACTGTATTTTAGCATCACCAGAGGACAGATTTTCAATGAAAGATAACACTTCTATTACAAACCTGGAAGCAGATAACACAGGATTCTCCACTGAGAAAAGGTGACGACACGACTCAGTCCCTCCTCCCTCCTCCTCTTCTGTGTAGAGGTGATTGTGCAGTGACCTTTGTACATTTTATAGAGAATGCTCACATTCTGTCTTAGTCTATATGGCAAATCTGTGGTAGAGGTGATGATAAGAGCCTCCATCTCAGATACCAGCAAAAATAAAGGATAAAATCCCACTGCAAAATGCTGGCAAGATGTAGGTAGTTGCACTGAAACTCGAAGTACCCCATTACAGTGAATGGGATCTGGCGGTGTACGGCATATGCCGGATATGGAAATTCTGGTATTCTGTTCCTATGCCTGAAAAGAACACCAGAAACTAGGTGCAAGTGTGCATCTAGCCTTAGTTTTCTTTCCAGATGCTTGCAAAAAAGAAAATTACTGAAACTACTCTGAGTAGTCAAGAGAGTTGTCTCCATCACCATGTACAGAAATGTATTGTTATCTATCTATCTATCTCATATCTATCTATCTATCTATCTATCTATCTATCTATCTATCTATCTCATATCTATCTATCTATTATCTATCTATCTATCTATCTATCTATCTCATATCTATCTATCTCATATCTATCTATCTATTTATCTATCTATCTATCTCATATCTATCTATTATTTATCTATCTATTATCTATCTCATATCTATCTATTATCTATCTATCTATTATCTATCTATCTATCTATCTCATATCTATCTATCTATCTATCTATCTATCTATCTATCTATCTATCTATCTATCTATCTTTCTATCTATCTATCTATCTATCTATCTATCTATTATCTATCTATCATCTATCGATCTATCATCTATCTATTATCTATCTATCTATCTGTCTATCTATTATCTATCATCTATCTCCTATCTATCTATCTATCTATCTGTCTATCTATTATCTATCATCTATCGATCTATCATCTATCTATCTATTTATCTATCTATCTATCTATCTATCTATCTATCTATCTATCTATCTATCATCTATCTATCTATTATCTATTTATCTATCTGTCTGTCTGTCTATCTATCTGTCATTAGATATCTATTTATACATTTATTTGTATGGAATTTATGAATAATTTTATTTATATTTATAAATACTCAAAATTAGTCTGCATTTATTATTTTGTTTAATTATAATTATAACTTCTATGTTATTACCCATAGTTTGAAGTTTGTTATATAAAATATATATTGTGTTCTTGATATTTTCTTCTTTGTCTTCATAGCATCTAATCACTAAATTTAAATGTTTGTTTGTTTTTTACACTCCTTAATGTCAGAATTCAAATGACATTGCAAACGCTCCATACACATTTTAAGTATTTACACTTGAACCACTATAATGGCAGAAAATTGATGCCATTACTGCACTCATCTGCTCATGTCTACATTTTAGAAATCAGTAAATATAGCAAATGTCTGAATTATAGAATAAAACAGCAGACACAGAAAATTACACTATTGAACTTATGACCAAGGCCAAATCTAATCAACGATACAAACAGCAAATGTGTAATGTGTTTGTGCTCTCGATATTAACCTACAGATCTTGTCAATGGATGCCACAAGGCCATAGAGTATTGTGCATAAATAAGCTGGTTCATTAGTGAGACTGAAGTAAAGATTTGATATACCGGCTCATTCAGTAGCTTCATCTTACTGCTTCTTTTTTGTTATCATGAACGGGTTAAACTTATTTAGTGATTTTCTTTTTCTGAGTAATTTCAAGACTCTTCACACACTATCACCCCTCTGAAACAACATTGCCTCACAAAAAGTAATATGTTTTATTTTTTTCAATTATACAGACATCTGTTATTATAATCACTCATGAAAAATCATTCAATAGGTCACATCTAGTGGTATATTTCTTCCTTATGAGATATAAACTAATTTGGCTGAAAAAAAGATGGGATGGGATTGTCATCAGATTAAGAATCTTAAGCTAGCCATACATATTAAATAAATGTTAGCTGATCCTGCTTATTATGACAGGACTGGCCAGCATCTAATGTGTATGATGGTATCCTGTATCCTGCCAATGGCAGATGTTAGGAGATAAGGAAAGGACAGTTAGATTTCAATTCTCATGGACATAAGCCACTGCCAGATGAGTCTGGCACAGATGCTCTCCCATCTCCATGTTCTAAACACATGTACGTTTAGTCAAGTGAACCTGTATATTATTGAGATAGCTTTCAGACAATTGAATATGGTGGCCTTACTCATATTAATGCCATAGGTTTCAGGAATCAGTCATTGTATTGTACCAAAGTTCACATACCATATGTATACATTTTCTTTATACTACCATGACTGTAGATATAACAAGGGACATCCTCTACGTTTAGAGGAAATAAGGTTTCTAAACCAACATAGACAAGTATACTTTACTGTAAGAGCAGTGGAACTTTGTATTAGACGAGGTTGTGATGGTGAACATATTAAAAAAAAGATCAAAAGGGACATGGGTCCTGGACTAATTTTTAGGGTACATCAACATTGTCAGTTATAATTACTAGATTTATGGAGAAGGGTTGTTGCCCCAAGGAATTTTTGTGATTGCCAAATATATTGTTGTGAACAAATGTCTTTCCCTTCTACCTCTTTCACATTCTGGTTAGTGTTTGGTCACTAATTTCCAAACCAAGAATGAAGCTTGAAAAGAGATAAGATATAATGGAAAGATTTCCTCCTTTTCTGTGTTTTTGACCCGCCCCTGGTTTTGGCTCATAATCACTGATGGCAATCAACCAAACACTGATATGTAATAGAGGCCTACCTCATGAGTATGTTTAATTCTTCTGGATCAGCCTTGCAGGATAATATGCTGAACTGGATGGATGGATGGATGGATTTTTTTTTGTAACCTTATAAACTATTACACTATGTTTATATTGTTTTGAGGTTTTTCCTCCCTACAATGTCCACATGTATAAAATGTTAGATCTGACATATAAGTTTCTATAACATTTATATTTAAAAAAATTTACAGATTCAAAGTCATCATAAATGTGCAATAAAAGCAATACTACTGATATTTGAGTGAATTGAATGCTAACCATTCATTAAAATTGATCATATATACAGCATACAAACATATAGTGATTGAGTCCAGATTTTGGTCTCCCCTCCCTTGCTCCTACTGGGAAAGTTGTCAATCAATGAACAAGGGGGGAATAGCTGCTGTCTGTACTTAATCCTGCTGCAAAGTCCAGTGTAAATGATGATTTAATAAGTCTACCAGGCTAATACTAAAGCTGGACATACAATCCAGCGTGCCTTCAGTCAAATCCCAGAGGGTCAAAGATTAATATTAGTTTAATTATTTCTTGGTGCTGCATGTTTTGTAAAAAAATTCTTTAGAAACACAATATGATACTAAAATGTTTTAGAATGAATTGTATTAAAGACAATGGTGTCAATCATGAGGTTTTCTTTACAAGAAAATTAAATTTTAGCCTCTACTTTCTGTGGACTGCTTGTAATCAAATTGATAAGTCTTCTACACATCTTCACTGGTGATGCCTTCTAGCTAAAGGCATTACTCTACAAAGTCATCACGGACCTCTCCTACATAATGAAATGAAGGCTGTCTCAGAGAAGGCATGCTTTTTCAACAGTCTAATGAATTTGGATACTAATCATACCTCTGATTCATATGGATTCTATATTAGCAATGCCGCATTTTATTTTCTGATACATGAACATTTGGACGGCAGTAATGAAATTGAGGAATAACTCCTTTTGTTACACAATATGTGCCACACTAGGGCTCAATTTATCACACAGAGAGAAAATGAAACTCCACTGTGAAAAATCTCAAGTTTCTATGCAATTTATCACAATGGACAAATGTTTCTTTGATAAATAGTCCAAATGGGATAACAGCACCTTGTATGGAATTCTAGTCATAGGTAAAGGAACATTACAGGGTACTGACATTTTACTACCCAATGGTTTTCTTCTTTTAGTAATTTCATATGAGGATTGTAGAATAGGAACTTTCTTTGTCTAAACAAATTTCACTGAGTTGTAGATTTTGCTAAATTACAAGGAAAATGTTCTTTTTGTTTGAGACTTGCTCATAAAATGCAGTAAGTTTTCACTTCACATGCAAGACTAAAAATGCACAAAAGTAAAGGGCTGCTCATCAAAGACAATCATCTTTTTACATTTATTAACATTTAATTAGAAACTTAAGAATATATATTTAAAAAAGGCAGATGCAAATAATTGTACTGTACAATAAATAAGTGCATCTATGACTGTCCACAAGACACAGGCAGTCCACAGTGTGATAGCATAGATCATTTGTCAAAAATGAAAATGTCATAAGAGGAAACATTTATTTTGCTGTAAGTGAAAAGATCCTTTATTAACAGGGTTACCTTATGATATTTAAGGTGGCCTTAGGCCCCTTGCAGACGAGCGTGTCCGGATTAGGTCCGGATGCGTCCGGGGTGCATTGCGGCAAACCTGCGCGAGTAGGTACACAATTGCGTTCCGTTGTTCAGTCTTTATTGCGCGGGTGCAATGCGTTTTGCACGCGCGTGATAAAAACTGAATGTGGTACCCAGACCCGAACTTCTTCACTGAAGTTCAGGTTTGGGTTCGGTGTTGTGTAGATGTAATTATTTCCCCTTATAACATGGTTATAAGGGAAAATAATAGCATTCTTTAATACAGAATGCTTAGTACAAGGTCAATTGAGGGTTAAAAAATAAAAATAAAATTAACTCACCTCCTCCAATTGATTGCGTAGCTGCCGGTCTCCTGTTCTTTCTTCAGGACCTGTCAAAGGACCTGTGGTGACGTCACTGAGCTCATCACATGGTCCAATCACATGGTCACACCACGATGATGGACCATGTGATGTGACGTCACCACAGGTCCTTTAGCTGGCAGCTCATGATTAAAGAAATAAGAAGAGATCGGCTGCTACGCGATCAATTGGAGGAGGTGAGTTAATATATATATTTTTTTTAACTCTCAATTGACCTTCTACTAGGCATTCTGTATTAAAGAATGATATTATTTTCCCTTATAACCATGTTATAAGGGAAAATAATACAGTGAATAGACTTTCATCTTAGCAACCATGCGTGAAAATGCACAATATAGAGCATGTTGCGATTTTCACGCAAAGCACAAGTGATGCGTGAAAATCACTGCTCATGTGCACAGCCCCATAGAAATGAATGGGTCCGGATTCAGTGCGGGTGCAATGAGTTCACCTGACGCATTGTACCCGCGCGGAAAACTCGCCCGTGTTAAAGGGGCCTTACACATAAGGCTGAGTTTACATCATCGTTTAGCTTTCCGTTCTTCTGATCCGTCAGAAGAATGGAATAAAAAAGGATGTTACTTTGAGCATCGGTTATGCTCAGTTAGCATCAGTTTGCACTAAAATTAACTGATCAGTCTGTTTTTGAGCATCAGTTATGATCAGTTTCCATCAGTTCGTGTCACTTCCGTCAGAGATCAGTAATTTTTGACGGGAGAAAAGGTCCTACATGCAATCGTTCATGCACAAAAGACTTTTCTTTGAAAAAATATTGGCAGAAAATAACTTTTGTTCATTGCCTGCTTTTATTGACCTTGTGTGGCCAGTTAGAATGACAGTAAGGCCAATATGGACTAAAATGTAATAAACGGCTGGCTCACAGTACTTTTGCATACAAATACCATTTATTACCACCACAATCATACTAATACATTTAATATAAAATAAACACCATATCATTCCATGTATATTATCGATCATTAATCTATTCTAGCAACAATAAACATATAAAAATGCAGAGCTCACACATATGATTAAAAACTGTACTTGGAGTACTCCAATAATATACTATGGCTTCTAACGGTAATATATTACCACAGCGGTAAAGATGTATCTATAACTATTGGTCTCCCCGGCAAAGTTAATACTTTTTGTGGCTTTTGGCTTCTTCTGTGGGCTATGTTATCACCAATATTCAATTTGCTACATTACCAGTTGTTGGAGCCCTACTGTTTCAGCTTGTTATGTTCCTTTGATTGCGCTCGGCTCCGCTGACTTGCCAGCACTCAATCTTCCTCCCTTAGGAGCACTCGGTTTGTCTGCTCGCCCCTTCTGCTATGTCTCTCCTTGATGTGTGCGCGGCCAGCACAGTGTCCCACATGCTAGTTGACGCAATGTAGTCCCGCCAGATCTCAAAACCAGGAGTAGACAGAGCAAGATCCTGGGAGTGGACACAACAAGGTGCCAAACGTCAATGCAACAAGCGCTAGCGATGCTAATTAGACCACAGTAGATGTAGCAGAGTCCAACTTGTGCTATCGGCAGCATCGGTTGAATATAGCCGAGTTTAGCCCACTCTCTGGCTTGTAGTAACAAGGTGCAAAAAGGTCAAGGCAGCAAGTGCTAACCGTGCTGATTTGAGCACAGTAGATGTAGCAGAGCCCAGCTTGTGCTATCAACAGCACTAGTTGAATATAGCAGAGTTTATTCCGCTCTCTAGCTTGTGATAACAAGGTGCAAAAGGTCAATGCAACCGGTGCTAGCAGTGCCAATTGGAACACAATAGATGGACTAGAGTCCAGCCGATGCTAGCACCGGCACTAGCTAAATTTAGCAGAGTTTAACCCACTCTCTGGCTTGCGGTAACCAGCTACAATGGCACTAAATCTGAACTGATATCCAATAGTGCACAGAGTCTTAACAGCAGAGACAATTATAATACTGTCCAATAAACACTAGATGCGTTTCGGAACGCTTGTACCTTCCTCAGTAGTAAAAAAGTAAGTGACTGGGTTGTTAATCATGCCTATTTATACCACTCTTAGGTATAAAATAATACATGGAAATGATTCTACTTAACAGTGTCTATTAAAATAACCCTATATCTGTATTATAGCCACATATACACTCACCTAAAGAATTATTAGGAACACCATACTAATACGGTGTTGGACCTTTTGCCTTTAGAACTGCCTTAATTCTACGTGGCATTGATTCAACAAGGTGCTAATAGCATTCTTTAGAAATGTTGGCCCATATTGATAGGATAGCATCTTGCAGTTGATGGAGATTTGAGGGATGCACATCCAGGGCACGAAGCTCCCGTTCCACCACATCCCAAAGATGCTCTATTGGGTTTAGATCTGGTGACTGTGGGGGCCATTTTAGTACAGTGAACTCATTGTCATGTTCAAGAAACCAATTCGAAATGATTCAAGCTTTGTGACATGGTGCATTATCCTGCTGGAAGTAGCCATCAGAGGATGGATACATGTTCTCATTCTGTTTACGCCAAATTCGGACTCTACCATTTGAATGTCTCAAAAGAAATAGAGACTCATCAGACCAGGCAACATTTTTCCAGTCTTCAACAGTCCAATTTTGGTGAGCTCGTGCAAATTGTAGCCTCTTTTTCCTATTTGTAGTGGAGATGAGTGGTACCCGGTGGGGTCTTCTGCTGTTGTAGCCCATCCACCTCAAGGTTGTGCGTGTTGTGGCTTCACAAATGCTTTGCTGCATACCTCGGTTGTAACGAGTGGTTATTTCAGTCAACGTTGCTCTTCTATCAGCTTGAATCAGTCGGCCCATTCTCCTCTGACCTCTAGCATCCACAAGGCATTTTCGCCCACAGGACTGCCGCATATTGGATGTTTTTCCCTTTTCACACCATTCTTTGTAAACCCTAGAAATGGTTGTGTGTGAAAATCCCAGTAACTGAGCAGATTGTGAAATACTCAGACCGACCCGTCTGGCACCAACAACCATGCCACGCTCAAAATTGCTTAAATCACCTTTCTTTCCCATTCTGACATTCAGTTTGGAGTTCAGGAGATTGTCTTGACCAGGACCACACCCCTAAATGCATTGAAGCAACTGCCATGTGATTGGTTGACTAGATAATTGCATCAACGAGAAATAGAACAGGTGTTCCTAATAATTCTTTAGGTGAGTGTATATATTATATAATAAACACCTCCTCTAAAGCTCAATAATCTAAACAATAACACAAATAACTCCCTACTTTAGCTTTGATGAGGATTTTTTATTTATTTTTACAGTTTAGGAAGTTAGTTGTGTTATTGTTTAGATTATTGAGTTTTAGAGGAGGTGTTTATCATATATTATATATATGTGGCTATAATACAGATATAGGGCCATTTTAATAGACACTAGAAGTTTATGAATAAAGACACATCTGGGTTTTGCTAGTGGGATGTGTCTCTCTGTACAGTCTGACACTGTCCAGTACTAACAAGCATTCGTATGGACCCTTGTTAGCGATAATCAGCCTGTGTAGAGATTACGCCGATTACCTGATGAACGAGCAAAACGCTGGTTCATCAGGTAATAAGTAGAGTTGAGCGAACCCGAACTGTAAAGTTCTGGTTCGTACCAAACTTTAGGTTTTTCGGCACCCGGACCCGAACCCGAACATTTACGTAAAAGTTTGGGTTCGGGTTCGGTGTTTGCCACTTTCTTGGTGCTTTTTGAAAGGCTGCACAGCAGCCAATCAACAAGCGTCATACTACTTGCCCCAAAAGGCCATCACAGCCATGCCTACTATTGGCATGGCTGTGATTGGCCAACTGCAGCACGTGACCTAGCCTCTATTTAAGCTGGAGTCACGTAGCACCGCCTGTCACTCTGCTCAGATTAGTGTAGGGAGAGGCTGCAGCTGCTGTGAGGAAGAGATCAGGGAGAAATCCTATCAAGAACTTTTTTTTGTACTCAGCGATCTACAGCAAATGTGTTTTGTGGGTGCAGTACACAATTTTTTTAAGCCTGCCCTTAGCCAACTACTGCTGAAAATGAACTTTTTTTTCTTCAGTTAGTCAATATCAATACATAATCGACAGCCATTTTATGCAACGATAGTGCACCAGCACAGGCTATCTGCATGTCTGCAAGTACAGAAATACAGCTTTTTGCTTACTGGGGTTAAAAAAATGCATCTGTTAAATATAGTGCACATCTGGGATTACACGTGCATAAGTGATTGTCACATTTACAGTAGGACAGAAATACAGCTTTTTGGTTACTAGGGTGAAAAAAACCTCTCATATACTGCACATCTGGGATTAGACAAGCATAAGTGACTGTCCCATTTAGGCCAGAAATACGGCTTTTTGGTTACTGGGGTGAAAAAAGCCTCTGATATACTGCACATCTGGGATTACACATGCATAAGTGACTGTCACATTTAGGCCAGAAATACGGCTTTTTGGTTACTGGGGTGAAAAAAGCCTCTGATATACTGCACATCTGGGATTACACATGCATAAGTGACTGTCACATTTAGGCCAGAAATACGGCTTTTTGGTTACTGGGGTGAAAAAAACCTCTAATATACTGCACATCTGGGATTACACAAGCATAAGTGACTGTCACATTTAGGCCAGAAATACGGCTTTTTGGTTACTGGGGTGAAAAAAGCCTTTAATATACTGCACATCTAGGATTAGACAAGCATAAGTGACTGTCACATTTAGGCCAGAAATACGGCTTTTTGGTTACTGGGGTGAAAAAAGCCTCTAATATACTGCACATCTAGGATTAGACAAGCATAAGTGACTGTCACATTTAGGCCAGAAATACGGCTTTTTGGTTACTGAGGTGAAAAAAGCCTTTAATATACTGCACATCTAGGATTAGACAAGCATAAGTGACTGTCACATTTTGGCCAGAAATACGGCTTTCGCATACTGTGGTGAAAAAAGCCTCTAATATATTGCACATCTGGGATTACACGTGCATAAGTGACTGTCACATTTAGGCCAGAAATACGGCTTTTTGGTTACTGGGGTGAAAAAATCCTCTATCATACTGAACATCTGGGATTAGACAAGCATAAGTGACTGTCACATTTAGGGCAGAAATACCGCTGTCATATAGAGTTAAAAAAAAAAATAATTGAGTGCAATACCCTACAGCAGGGTTTTTATTGGTGGTTAATTATTTTTAACAGACTTAACCACTTTGTACTTTGCTTTGTAAATGCTAACTATGAGGCAAACATCTAATAAGGGACGCGGTCATGGTCGTGGTGGTGGTGTTGGTGGAGCCTCTGGTACAGGGAGAGGACGTGGCCGTTCCGCCAGAATCTACAGCGATATTTGGTAGGGCCTAATGCCGTTCTAAGGATGTTAAGGCCTGAGCAAGTACAGGCGCTAGTCAATTGGGTGGCCGACAGTGGATCCAGCACGTTCACATTATCTCCCACCCAGTCTTCTGCAGAAAGCGCACAGGTGGTGCCTGAAACCCATGGCCATCAGTCTGTCACATCACCCCCGTGCATATCGGGGAACTTGTCTGAGCCTCAAGTCATGCAGCAGTCTCTTAGGCTGTTTGAAGACTCTGCTGCCAGCAAACAGAGGATGTGCCACCAACAACACCACCTCCGTCACCAAGCATCTCCACCATGTCACACGAAAGCGTTCAGCTCTCCATCTCACAAACCTTTGATAGAAAGTGTAAATTCCCACCTAGCCACCCTCTCCACCCACGCCTTGAAATGCTGTCATTCAGGCTGGTGGAGACGGACAGCTTCAAACAGCTCATGTCGCTTGCTGTCCCACAGTACGTAGTTCCCACCCACCACTACTTCTCCAGGAGAGCCGTGCCCTCCCTGCACAACCAAGTATCGGATAAAATCAAGTGTGCACTGCGCAATGCCATCTGTGGCAAGGTCCACCTAACCACAGATACGTGGACCAGCAAACACGGCCAGGGATGCTATATCTCCCTAACTGCACACTGGGTAAATGTAGTGGCGGCTGGGCCCCAGGCGGAGACCTGTTTGGCGCACGTCCTTCCGCCGCCAAGGATCACAGGGCATCATTCTTTGCCTCCTGTTGCCTCCTCTTCCTACTCGGCTTCCTCCTCCTCTTCTACCACTTCCTCATCCGGTCAGCGACAGACCTTCACCACCAACTTCAGCACAGCCATAGGTAAATGTCAGCAGGCCGTTCTGAAACTGATTTGTTTGGGGGACAGGACCCACACAGCGCAGGAGTTGTGGCGGGGTATAGAACAACAGACCGACGAGTGGTTGCTGCCAGTGGGCCTCAAGCCCGGCCTGGTGGTGTGCGATAATGGGCAAAATCTCGTTGCAGCTCTGGGACTAGCCGGTTTGACGCACATCCCTTGCCTGGCGCATGTGCTGAATTTGGTGGTGCAGAAATTCATTCACAACTACCCCGACATGTCAGAGCTGCTGCATAAGGTGCGGGCCATCTGTGCGGGCTTCCGGCGTTCTCATCCTGCCGCTACTCGGCTGTCTGCTCTACAGCGTAACTTCGGCCTTCCCACTCACCGCCTCATATGCGACGTGCCCACCAGGTGGAACTCCACCTTGCACATGCTGGAGAGACTGTGCGAGCAGCAGCAGGCCATAGTGGAGTTTCAGCTGCAACACGCACGGGTGAGTTGCACTGCGGAACAGCACCACTTCACCACCAATGACTGGGCCTCCATGCGAGACCTGTGTGCCCTGTTGCGCTGTTTCGTGTACTCCACCAACATGGCCAGTGGCGATGGCGCCGTTATCAGCGTTACAATACCACTTCTATGTCTCCTTGAGAAAACACTTAGGGCGATGA
Source organism: Bufo bufo (assembly GCF_905171765.1). NCBI lineage: Eukaryota > Metazoa > Chordata > Amphibia > Anura > Bufonidae > Bufo > Bufo bufo. Next base: position 519,219,592 of record NC_053391.1, on the reverse strand, counting down.
TGGAAGAGGATGTGGCCCAGGACGAGGAGGAGGAAGAGGGGTCATCTCTAACACTTTCAGGCCAGTCTTTCAGAAGTGGATCATCTGGGCAGCCTACCACACATGAGCGACTACATGCTGCAGTGCCTGCGCAACGACTGCAGTTGCCCACATTTTAACGTGTGCTGACTACTGGGTGGCCACCCTGCTGGATCCCCGTTACAAAGACAATGTGCCGTCCCTAATTCACTCACTGGAGCGTGATCGGAAGATGCGCGACTACAGGCGCACGCTGGTAGACGCGCTCCTGAGAGCATACCCGACTGGAGCCGGGGGACAAGTGGAAGCACAAGGCGAAAGCAGGGGAGGAGGAAGAGGTTGCCAACGCAACTGTGTCAGCGCCAGCACCCCAGAAGGCAGGGTTAGCATGGCCGACATGTGGAAAAGCTTTGTCACCTCGCCGCAACAACCGGCCCCAACTGCTGATATGGAGCGTGTTAGCAGGAGACAGCATTTGAACAAAATGGTGGAACAGTACCTGTGCACACGACTACACGTACTGACTGATGGTTCTGCCCCATTCAACTTCTGGGTCTCCAAATTGTCCACATGGCCAGAGCTTGCCCTGTATGCCTTGGAGGTGCTGGCCTGCCCTGCAGCCAGTGTACTATCTGAACGTGTATTTAGCACGGCAGGAGGCGTCATTACAGACAGACGCAGCCGCCTGTCCACAGCCAACGTGGACAAGCTCACGTTCATTAAAATGAACCAGGCTTGGATCCCACAAGACTTGTCTGTACCTTGTGCAGAATAGACATTTATACCACCATCAAACATACATTCTTGTACTCAAATCAAGTGCAATGATTCTTTGTTTTCTTTTTTTTTATTTGTCCCAATATTTTGGGGGCTACCTACCCCAATAAAAAATATAGAAAAAAACATTGTTGGCTACCTCCTCCTCCTCCATTGCTGCCTCCACCTATAACACCACATTCACCGCCTCCTCAACCTCTGACTCCATATCTACCTCCTTCTCTGAGTTGCAGGTTTATAATTTGTAATTTTTTTTTTTTTTTTTCATTTTAAGTTATTTCCCTATCCACATTTGTTTGCAGAACAGTTGCCATGCTCTTAAGCTAATTTTGATGCCTTTTGCAGCCCTCTAGCCCTTTCCAGGACTATTTTAGAGCCATTTTAGTGCCCAAAAGTTCGGGTCCCCATTGACTTCAATGGGGTTCGGGGTCAAGTTCAGGTCGAGTTCGGGTCCCGAAAACCCGAACTTTTTTTTCAAGTACGGCCGAACCCGAAAATCCAGGTGTCCGCTCAACTCTAGTTATAAGATCTTTGATGCGGTCATCTAAATCGTCATTTGCTGGCAGCAGAACATGTTGTCTAATCATGTTCTGCTGGCGGCAATCAATGATTCTGTATGGGGACGAGTTATTGGCATTAGCGATGGCTCCTCCCCATACTGTGGAGGAGATTGCTAATGTCGGCTTCACTGATGAGAAGGTGATTGTCGGGAAAAAACGCTTTCATCCCAACAATTTGCTGCTCAACTGAGCAGTGAAAGAAGCTTTAAGTTCATATTGCGTGACAAATTGCTAATTTGCTAATAAATTCTGCTTTTTTATATAAAATTTCCCAAAAAGAAGAAATCACCTGTTCTATTGATACATAAAGCTGAGCTTCTATCTTATGCTAAAATGATTTTTTATGTCTTCATCAGATCTAAAAATGACACATGTAGTTACATATAGTACTATTAAAGCCTATTTTAGTACAAGTCCAGCCGGTCTCCATGCTGCAAACCTCCCGTGAAATAGAAGTCAATTCACCTTTGTATAAGCAGAAAAACATTCAGGCGCCTTAACTTCTGGGGATAATGTGAGCGATTATCATAGCAGAAATCAAAAATAAATTTCAAATATTTCTTTTTTCTATTAATTGATTTATCATGCAATCGTTTTTGTAAACAGCCTGTATGTGCCTGTATGAATTCCATTTCTAGAACACTTTATATCAAAATGCAAGCCATTATTCTGAAATAAACAACTCCGTACATGCCAAATTTTACAGTCTGTTGATTTTCTAGCATTTTTTTTTTTCAGTTGACCTCCAATTGTGTCCTTGTTTACTTCTTTCAAATCTTTCCTTATTTCCTGCGTTAACGTGAAAAGCCTTCTTAATTGTTTCTAGTGACAGCCATCTCACCCTATACTGTTCTCAGGAATAATATTGATGTTTTATTCTCGCCGTGATAATGAGCAAACAAGTCTAGCTGGAGTAGAGGAACCATACATTAATCCAGAACTGGAAGTCGCTAACAGTTGTATTTCTCATATCCTGAAAAAATCTATAAGATATCTATAATATATATAGTACAATTTGCTCTTGGTAATGAAGACTAATACATTGTGTATTTGGTAATATCTTCAGGCCTTGGATATATAAATTGCCTCTCTGCCACCATTAGACTAGGTAAAAGTTTAAAAATTGGCAGGGTAAATTGTTGTGTCAGGTTCAAGCACACAGTTTTACAGTCTTTCAATTGCCTCCCTTTGCATTCTAATGATGTTGGCACGATTGGAATGAAATGGATTTTCTTCTACCTTGCCGTTGTGAAATGGAGAGGAGACTTTTACTAAAGAAAACATCACTGAAGTCCGCTACAAGTCAAATCTATCTAGACATGACTAAAATGTCCATAAACATAAAAGCCTGCATTTACTACTGCTGTCTAAATCAGGGGTGCACCTAAACTTTCTGCTTCCTGAGGCGAAAACTGAAACTGTGCCCATCGCCCCCTTTACCACAATGAAAGCGCTCCCCCCTCTTGCCCCTACCTGGTGCTGCCTGAGGCGATCACCTCACCTGACCTCATTGGTGGTGCACCACTGAGCATAATTTTAGACAGCCTTAAACTGCTCCAAATGTATCACAGTGACAGATGTTGAATGATAAATCTGAAACTGGTGCACCTATCACCTGTCCAGTCTACGTTCACACTGCCTATTTGTTGACTTAGCTTACTCCAAAAAAATGCATCAACATTTTGGCACGTTCTTCAGCACCACATGCAAACCTCACCTCCTTTTCCATGAAGCCAACCACCTTCTCTACTAAGCCGCATAAAAAGTGTCTGAAAACATGATTAATGTAAAAAATGAAAATCATACATAATCTAGTACTTGACAACCTCTTCCTAACAAAACTAGAACCAGCCCTGTGCCTCACATGGATCCAGATCCCCCCCCCCCTTCCTTCCCCATTCATTTCTACAATTGTTCTGCTAGATTTATTTCAAGCTGGCTGCTCAGGAGGCATGGCTATTTTCAGGGTCTGTGTCCTGTCCGCTGCAGATGGTGGCAGTTGAAGGATGGAACTGAGCATGTGTGTCCACCTCGGTGAGGAGAACAGAAATATTTGAAATAGAACAAACAGCAGGTGGTGCTATACAGATACATTTTATTGAATAAATCAGTGGCTATGCTAAATTTTTAATGGCATGCAATTACAAAAGTATTCAGATCCAGGTGCTGGTGTGAAAACTGTAGAACAATATAATCGCTAAGTGTCTGTTTGTTGGGGACTGGCCATTGGGATCCCCACCGATTAAAAGAACAGGGGGTTGCATGTCTCGGCAGTTGAATATGCCCACTGATACTCCATTCAGCCCCACTATAGTGCCCTGCTTTCTCTGGCCTTCCATTAGAGATGAATAGAGCAGTAGAAGACGAGACATGGTACCTCTATTCTCATAACTAGTGGGCATCCTATCAGATAGGTCCTCACCAATCAGAAATTCAACCCCTATCATGTGAATAATGGATTATTTAAAATCTTAGCATAAGCATTTTAACATCACAAGCAATGACAACTACTGCTGCATGTTACTGGCACCACCTGTGACATCTCCCCCTGCTCTACAGCTATTGGCTGAAGCAACTCCATATCTGCCTGACTCCTGAATGCACTCTACACATAATGTTGGTAAGGGCGCATTCACACGAATGTCATGCCAGTGAACCACAAACCATAGATCCGCAAAACACGGGCACTGGCTGTGTGCACCCTGTATCACAGTGCGTAGCCATTCAATGGGTCTGCAATCCACAAGATGTGGTCAAAGATAGTACATGTCCTAGGTTTTGCAGTGCAAAAGCACAGACCCGGAAGCGCACAAAAACACACGGGAGCCCTTCCGGGTCTGTGCCTTCATGTTGCAAAAGATTGGACATGTACTATCTTTTGCTGCATCTTGTGGATGAGGGGTGCACAGAGCCAGCTTGTGGTCCACAACAGGGGACTCCCTCCATTTCATATTTTGTTTCCCTTACATAGGCATATAACAATTTGCAAATATTCATCAACTCCTGGGTGTTCATTGTAAAACAAATGTTAGTTTATGGCTAAGACTATAAAGTCATTAAATAAAGACATAATTAAGTGCATACAGTATCTTGGTCAAACAATAAACTTCATGTGATTTGTAAATTGTATCTTATAGACTTTGACCGTGCTAAGTGGCTTGTGTAAGAATGTTTCAGATTTCACTTTGTAGGTATTGGTTTGCTTTTAAGCCCATTTTATTGTCTTTTACATTTGGCTTAGCCATACATTTTAAATTAGTGGTATAGACTATACATTTTACCATGTCTAGATAAAAATGTATATCAGGTTCGGATGCTTGCCTGGTATATTGGAGGGCATTAGATTGCCACTTTCTCACAGCTCATGAACTCTTGTTTGGCAATGAAACTTTGATTCCCATGGACGTTTGTAAATCATTAAACCAACTTCTGAACTGTGAATTTTACTGGCTCAATAAAGCACCATTTTGGAGTTATCTTCATTTCTGTTTCTGCCTTTTTCTAAACACTTTTTTTGATGAAAACCATGAATTCCATTACTATCAAAGGGAATGAGTTGTAGATCTGCTGTTCAGAAGGGTAGATCTGCTGTCCAAACTAGTGCCGATCGATGATATAGCAAGTCAATCCATATGAACTTAGCTCCATGTACATGGAGAAAACATGGGTACAGTATGTGATCAAACAATTAATAGTACAATAGTACAGGCACAGACAGTTGGATTAAGGTTGGCAGCACATTCATGTTTATATGATGCAATGCTCTGCTGACATATGCTATATAAGAGGACATACGGTAAAAGAAATGATCAGTGTTTGTTCACTTGTCGGAGGATCACTGGGCATGAATACATATGGCAGTGGTTGGGACAAACATTTATAGAATTGTTTGTTTGCCAATCATTGGCCCATGTAAAATGGCCTTTAAGATCAGCATATAGACAAAAGTATAAAGCGGTGTGCTCAGAAATAAATATATATATTTTTTGATAACTCATTCAAAATATAAAATTAAATAGGAGTCATTAGAAAAATGTGTCTGAGTGTAGATATTACTGTTACTTATTATAGCGCCCTTGCTGCACTGTTGATTCCCTCTTAGAGTGTCTACCCAATGCATGCGAGAAAAAAAATTGTATTTTGTGAACTGCTTGCTGTGCATTTCTTTTCCTCATCCATATACATGTATGTACAGTACAGACCAAAAGTTTGGACACAGCTTCTGATTCAAAGAGTTTTCTTTATTTTCATGACTTTGAAAATTATAGATTCACACTATGAATTAACACATGTGGAATTATATACATAACAAACAAGTGTGAAACAACTGAAAATATGTCATATTCTAGGTTCTTCAAAGTAGCCACCTTTTGCTTTGATTACTGCTTTGCACACTCTTGGCATTCTCTTGATGAGCTTCAAGAGGTAGTCACCTGAAATGGTTTCACTTCACAGGTGTGCGCTGTCAGGTTTAATAAGTGGGATTTCTTGCCTTATAAATGGGGTTGGGACCATCAGTTGCGTTGAGGAGAAGTCAGGTGGATACACAGCTGATAGTCCTACTGAATAGACTGTTAGAATTTGTATTATGGCAAGAAAAAAGCAGCTAAGTAAAGAAAAACGAGTGGCCATCATTACTTTAAGAAATGAAGGTCAGTCAGTCAGCCGAAAAATTGGGAAAACTTTGAAAGTAAGGGCTATTTGACCATGAAGGAGAGTGATGGGGTGCTGCGCCAGATGACCTGGCCTCCACAGTCACCGGACCTGAACCCAATCGAGATGGTTTGGGGTGAGCTGGACCGCAGAGTGAAGGCAAAAGGGCCAACAAGTGCTAAGCATCTCTGGGAACTCCTTCAAGACTGTTGGAAGACCATTTCAGGTGACTACTTCTTGAAGCTCATCAAGAGAATGCCAAGAGTGTGCAAAGCAGTAATCAAAGCAAAAGGTGGCTACTTTGAAGAACCTAGAATATGACATATTTTCAGTTGTTTCACACTTGTTTGTTATGTATATAATTCCACATGTGTTAATTCATAGTTTTGATGCCTTCATAGTCATGAAAATAAAGAAAACTCTTTGAATGAGAAGGTGTGTCCAAACTTTTGGTCTGTACTGTACATAGTATGTGGTAGCCTGACGTATACTGAGGAGGGGTCTAAGGAATTCTCCCACAAAGATGTTTGCTTCTCATTATTCTCCTATTAGCGGGGACGGGGGGATCCGTCCCCAAAAGCACCACACCATGTAGTATTAGTACGAGGTATTTGGTAGCACACACACACACACCATGCATTGCAAACTCCTGTATGGGTCTGGTCTGGGGTCTTAATAATTTATCTATATTCTGTAGTTGTCCCCACCCTCAACAGAAAATAAATTCTGCCTGCAGACTACCTAAATAAATGGAAACATCAAATTAGACCCCTAAATTCAGACCCCAGATTAGACCCCTAAATTTGTTTAAGCCCCAGACTAGATCCTAAATAAAATCAGAGCCCCAGACTAGACTCCTAAATTTGGAACTTAGACCAGAACCCCTAAATTAACTCTTACCCCAGTCTTCTGGGGGTCTGGGGGTCTGAATTTAGATGCCACAAGGAGGCCCACTGAGGCTTTATCGCCCAGGGGCCCACATGAACCTGGAGCAGCCTCTGGGTAAATGCATTTAGCTATGCAACTAAAACAGTGAATAATATGGCTGAAAGAGACTTTATGGAAGCCCAAAAAACATCAGTTCCTTCACAGTTATGATTGTGAACAAGTTCAGCCACTATGCATACTTTTGTTGAACACTTATGTATGTTTTTATGATCTAGCAGAGCATTCATACAACACTTTGCTTGATCAATAATACGTCTGCCCATCTGCATATTTCTCTCTCTCTGTGCCTGACACCAATCTGTGTGATCAGTGCAGGCAGGAGAGGAGGCTGAGCAATAATTTAGCTGATGGAGAGGATTGTGTGAAACATAGCCCTCTCCATGTTGATGGTCTCCAGGCATAAAACCCATGAAAGCTCTGACTTAGTGTAGCTAAAGAACCTTTGTTGATGTCACCAGTGGGAGAAGTCAAATCAGTAAGAAGAGGACTACACAGTGGGTACTGTATTGTACTGTAACTGGTGAGGTTTATTGTCATATTGATACTACTATTATATAGCCACATGTGCCATTGCTGTTTCTTCCAATAGTTAAAATATGACACACTAGGATTAACACGAGCTGATCTATTAATCTCTTCTACCATAGACTATTAAAATTAGTAACATTTCAGGAAGGGAAGTTTTGATAAGAAGAAAATATTTATTTTTTAATATGTCATTCTCTAACTCTAGGGATGTCTTATGGTCAGGTGCATCTTATATTCAGAAAAATCTGGTAACTTTTATTATAGTATATTAAATCATGTTATAGTTAGAAATGAATGAATTTCCCCAAAATTTGGCCAGTTTGCCAAAATTTCCGGCAAATTTGATTAGATCCAAATTTATTCGCTGCAAATCACTTTAAAAAACAGCTATTTCCTGGCTGAAGAGAGCCTATATAGTGGTGTAGAACACTGTGCCTTGCAGTAACACGCATAGGGAGTCTGCTGTGGTAGTGAAACAATACTGTGAATCAGTATGACACGCACATGACAGGGGTCGCTCTTAGAATCACTGCACACTTCACTTATTTGGGCAGTTACTGACCAAATAACTCAAGTGTGAACTCAGCCTTACAGGTCGATGTTAATGCCAGGCATAAAGAACCGTGCAGAGTCCCAAGATCCTACTGTAGCATGAAAGAGCACTCTCCTTTTACACTGTCGTCAGCTGATTCCACATAGATGTCTACAGAACCTGTTCTATTATCTTATACAAGTAGAGCCCACCTGTCAGAGTGGAGACGGTGTCAGCAGTAATTTTGTGTTGTGTTGTCACTGATTATTTTGCCCTTCCTCTGATCCGTCAGAACAGTAACTCCCCAAAATATGGATCCTGTCTGTTGAGCATCCACCTTCACTCGGTCAGCATTTGGTCAGTAATCCATCAGTATTGTTAAAGCCCAAAAAAAACAGGAGTGGATCCAAAACAGAGATGACACTTGAATAGAATATTTGCATGTCTTCTGTGTTTTGTACCCACTTCTGCTTTTGGCTACCAAATCATAAGCCAATTCTGATGGGACCATACAGGCCTCACAACTGCTACACAGACAGGTTCCGTTGTGCGTCTCATTTTTCCTTCCTTCTGGCAGATCAGAAGAAGAGTCAAATAAATGATGTCAACCAGGCCAATAAGGCAAACTAGTGGCCCAGTCATGAAGTGAAGAGGGTGGGAGAACAGCTAGAGAGTGGCCCAATTACATAGTGTTGAGGTTACAGCAGCTTTAAGAGACCACAGAGTGGCCCATTTACATATTGTTGAGGTGGCAGTAGCATGAGAAAGTCACAGAGTAGCCCGATGACATAATATTGAGTTAGCAGCAGCATGAGGAGGCCACAGACTTGCAAGGTGACATAGTGTGGAGGTGGCAGCAGCAGAAGCATGAGAAGGCTACACAGTGGCCCAGTGAAATAGTGTTGAATTAGCAGCAGCATAAGGAGGCCACAGAGTGGTCCAGTGACATAGTGTTGAGTTAGCAGCAGCATGAGGAGACTACAGAGTGGCAAGGTGACAGACTGTAGTATGGAGGTGGCAGCAGTAGCAGCATGAGGAGGCCACAGAGTGGCCCAGTGACATAGTGTTAATTTAGTAGCAGCATGAGGAGACCACAGAGGGGCAAGGTGACATAGTGTGGAGGTGGCAGCAGCATGAGGAGGTCACAGAGTGGCCCAGTTACATAGTGTTGAGTTAGCAGCAGCATGAGGAGGTCACGGAGTGGCAAGGTGACATAGTGTGGAGGTGGCAGCAGCATAAGGAAGCCGCAGACTGGCAAGGTGACATAGATCAGATGTGGCGGCAGCAGCAGTAGCATGAGGAAGCCAGAGAGTGGCACAATGACAGAGTGTGGAGGTGGCAGCAGCAGCATGAGGAGGCCACAGACCTGCAAGGTGACATAGTATGGAGGTGACAGCAGCATCAGAATGAGGAGACCACAGAGTGGTCCATTTACATTGCGTTGAGGTGGCAGCAGCATGAGAAAGCCACAGAGTAGCCCAGTGACATAGTGTTGAGTTAGCAGCAGCATGAGGAGGCCACAGACTGGCAAGGTGGCATAGTGTGGAGGTGGCAGCAGCAGAAGCATGAGGAGGCTACACAGTGGCCCAGTGACATAGTGTTGAATTAACAGTAGCATGAGGAGGCCACAAAGTGGCCCAGTGACATAGTGTTGAGTTATCAGCAGCATGAGGAGACCACAGAGTGGCAAGGTGACATACTGTAGTATGGAGGTGGCAGCAGCAGCAGCATGAGGAGGCCACAGAGTGGCCCAGTGACATAGTGTTGAGTTTGCAGCAGCATGAAGAGGCCACAGAGTGGCCTAGTCACATAGTGTTAATTTAGCAGTAGCACGAGGAAACCACAGAGTGGCAAGGTGACATAGTGTGGAGGTGGCAGCAGCAGCAGCATAAGGAAGCCACATACTGTCAAGGTGACATAGTTCAGATGTGGCGGCAGCAGCAGCAGCATGAGGAAGCCACAGAGTGGCACAATGACAAAGTGTGGAGGTGGCAGCAGCAGTATGATGAGGTCTCAGAGTGGCAAGGTGACATAGTGTGGAGGTGGCAGCAGCAGCAGCAGCATGATGAGGTCTCAGAGTGGCAAGGTGACATAGTATGGAGGTGGCAGCAGCAGCATGAGGAGGTCACAGAGTGGCACAATGACAGAGTGTGGAGTTGGCAGAGTTGGCAGCAGCAGCATGAGTAGACCTGAGTAGTGAGTTGGCAGCAGCATCAGGAGACCACAGAGTGACCCAGTGACAGAGTAGGGAGGTGGGTGGCAATAACAGTACCCACTGACAATGGTAGGTGTAACAAGGACCACTTGGCATCAGATGTGTGGCATCAGGCGGGTGGCAGCATCAGAATAGTAGCTAAGGCAGGTAGCCAGAAGAAACCATTCTCTTTGGTCAAGGTTTGAGTGAGGCAGCATGGATGGTTGGAAATCCAGGCTGATCCACACCTGATTCATCTTGACAAAGGTCATTCTCTCCACATTTCGGGTGGAAAGGCGAGTTCTCCTTGGGGTAACTATGGCCCACGCCGCCCTAAACACCCAATCTGATGCCACACTACTGGACGGGCAGGCCACTTTTTCCAGGGCAAACCCGGTCAGTTGCGACCACAAATACAGTTTGACTGCCCAGTAGTCCAGCGGATCTTCAATGTGGGGTGGCAGGGTGCTGTCTAACTATGCCACCACCTGCTGGTTTGGGTTCTGCTCCAGGTCTAGCTGCTGCTGCTGGTGAGTAGTTTCTTCACTAGGCTGGTTAAGAAAGCTGCTCGTGATCGACTCTAGACTCAAGCTGCTGCTGATGGAGCTGGTACTGCTCCTACCACCCCACCCCGCCACAGAAGCCATGGCAGTGAAACAAGAGCGCAGAGGGCCCCCTGGTCAGACCTGCGAGAGGATGGATGATGGTGTAGATAGCCAACTGTCTACCTAGGATGTCTCTATAGTAGTTCAGTTTTCCCTCTCTCTCAGCGGGTGTAAAAAAGGCCCCCCATTTTGGACTGGTAGCTAAGGAAACAAGGTGGAGAGCCAGACATTATCCCTCTGCCGAATGGTGACAATTCGGCTGTCACTACCCAAGCAAGTGAGCATGTAGCGGGCCATTTGCGCTAGTTACTCGGAGCGACTCCCTGCCTCCATCTCCACTGCATACTGGAACGTGTGACTGGATCATCTCCCTCTTGCTTCTCCGGCTGCTCCTGCTCCTCTTCTCCTGTCACCTTTGTAGAAAAACCACCCATTTCGCTACACATTGTTTGCGCTCCAATGTCCTCCTCCTCTACCTCCAGTTCAGTCCCCACAGGCCTCACGCACAAGATTCTACCCTCCAATGATGATAAAGCCCCTTCGTCACCCGGCTCCCAATTGTGATCTGCTTCATCATCATCGAGTACTGTATGCACGTCACTGATGTCCTCCTCAACGGTCTCTGAGACAGGAGCCGGGTGAAGCGGCGGATGTCTCCTCCAGATCTTGGCTGGCCAGTAGCTGCTGAATGTCTATTAGCTCGTCCTAGATGTCTCAGATATTTTTAGTTTGCGCACACGTTAAACAGGAGATGTAGCGCAGGTAATGTCACTGTCCGCAGCGTCTACGGAAAAAGTACACTGGATGTCACAGATATTTTTGGCTGTGCACAGGTTACACAAGAGATGTAGTGCAGATAATGTCGCTGTCTGCAGCGGCCAAACAATTGCAAGCAATTTAGTGCAGGTTGATTTACAGATATACCATGACCTGGATAAAGGAGAACCTTCACAGACAAATGTATATAGGTAAAGCTACAAATGTATGAATGAGTTCATGAAAGTATTAATGAATGAATAAAAGAATGATGAGGCTATGCAGCATCCTGGAGACTGAGACCCTATTAGACTGCCCAATATTTGGACAGGAAGAGTGCTGATGGAAGCTAAATTCATTAATCTGCCTTTGTTTACATCGGCCTATTACACAGGCCAATGTACAGTCAATGTTGGATGAATGATCACTACGGCAGTCATTACTCCCACTTTCAGTTCTTTTCATTATCATAGCACAGACCTGGTTACGCAGGAAGATGTGTTGCTGATTACCATCACTCTTTCATCCTAATGATGCAAGTCAGCTGAGGTTTCTCATTAATCGGCTGATCGGTAGCGTGATTATACAGAACAGTTATCGGGAATGAGCGTTTCTATGAATGCCTATTCCTAATAATTGGCCTGAAAATGTGTCTGTCTAATAGGCCCTTTACCTCCTACCATTTATTTTATATATTTTCTATGGGTAGGGACTTATGGATCTGAGGAACTTGCATTGCACCAATGATAGTCTGGCATATGTATCAGTAATGGTCATAGACATTATTTCTGGATTCATTTCTCATTTTTGGATCATAAAACAAATATTGACTGTCATCTTTGGTGAACACTACACATAAATTACTCTGTTGTACATTCTGATACATACAACTTTGTAAATAACTCACTTTGGCTCATCGGAGCCCATGCATTCTAATACTGAACGGATACAAATCTCCATACATTATTATTCTGAAGTTTTAAACAACAACGCAACTTCTAAACCTGCCCCTGTAATGATAAGCAAATAACTGCAGTAAAGTGACTTGTACAGACCAAGAAGTGGCGCCTATTAATAGACTTTCTTTACAGTAGATATTGTCACCAAAAATTATTATAAGTTCATATTTGATTTTGGCTCATTAGTTCCTAATGGGTTAAATGCAGATTGGGAGTTATACGGCTTCCTGTGATTTGGCGCCCCTTGACATAATGGAAGACTCATGATATATTTGGTCTCCTTTTGTCAATGGGCTTCCCGTATATATTATATATGGTATGTGATATGTCACATATATATATACAATTTTTGTTCCACATAATGTGGGAATATATTTGTTGCGGATATGAATATTAGCCGTAATATAAGTGAATTATTGCCTTTGCTGGACTGACAGTCACACATTAAGCATTATGGACGTTGATGGGCTATATCACGGAATATCAGTTTGTTTTTAATAGAATTTTACATTGAATGTTATTTGTATTGTATTTAAGCAGCATTAGCCTATAAAACGCAATTAAAGAAAAAAACGCGCAGTAAACGCACAGAAACCGCACAGAAACCGCATTATTAGGAAATCCGGGTCTTTTATATCTCTTTGGGATGATATGATTCTGGTTCGGATTTTAGCTTTTGCCATGATCCAGTATAAAAGGATATGGGGAAACATTTCAAGGTTTCAACTGAGGAAGGGGTTATTCAAAAAAAACCGAAACGCGTATGGTTTATACCTTGCACCGGCATGCTGGGACAGTAGTTTCCCTGGATTTTTACAGTTGAACGGAAGACCGACGATTACTGGAGGAACCTTCGCCTAAAAGTTCTGATCATACAAAGCTCAAACAAATCACGTGAGCGGACATTCAGTGGGCGTTTGGTTCATTGTGAACATTCCAAGTCCCTGTAAGGATAAGAGGACACCGGCTGGACTTAGGTAAAATTGATACAGTTGCGTTAATAGGTGGGACGCCACCTCGATACATAATCGCACTGTGTCTGTCTGATTTCCTGAGTTCCTATCTGCTTATGCTCTGTTAACCCCTCGTAGGAGCGACATACGGGACTGATTACCCCATTGAAGTTGAATGTAATCATTGGAACGGGTGATATCCACTAAATATATGAATTGCGGTTTTCCACATTTGGACCTTCTGATGGTCATCAATTGATTGCGGTCTCATATGCTGTATCTATTGCTGCTATTAATGCGATTTATTTATTCATATGCTGCTATTGTGTATATGTGATTTATTTATATGCTGTTATGGTGTATATGTATTGATATTTGCTATTTTATTTATTTTATACACTGCCATTTTAGGGAGTATAATCTCCAATAAATAGCTATCTTATTTTGATACCATATTTGAGTGCCTGGTCTTATTATTTTTCTTTGTTTCCTGTTTTTTGTGACTGGGTGGGTCACAAAGACCAAGAGCACCTTATCCTAATTACCCAGCTGTAGTGATCCACAGACACTTTGTTTATATCTGTAAATCAGTTGCCATGGTATATCTGTAAATCATTTGCCTTGATTTATTCTTTACAGATCTATATACATTTGCTTTGATGTGTAGTATTGAGAGTGGTTATGAAAAAGGAGCATGCGAAGCTGCCCCACATCTTAATGAAGTTTACCCATCTTATAAATGAATGACATATCACAAGGATATGCCAACACGTTGTGGTTGATGGTGATTAGTAATGAGGGGCAGGGTCATATTCAAATTCGCAATATTTCGCAAATATTTTGTAGAATATTAGAGGAATATTCGCGAATTCGAATATTCGTTATATTCTACAATTTTTTTTAGTCTAAAAATCGACAAGGTAATGATCGCGTAATATGCAAATTTTCGTAATGCAAATTTTTATCGCAAATTTTTCAATTGCCGAGCAAAAACATGATTACCATACTCCCTGCTTCTTGCTTGTGGGCCAATGAGTCATAGCACTATATTGAATATATTAGTTTTTTCAAATATTCGTAATATTCTAAAACAAGAATATATAGCAATACAGAGAATATTTGAAAAAAACTAATGTAGAGCAATTTAGCTAATATAGTGCTATAATCTTTTTTTTATAGTTGTAAATTTTTTCCAATCTGAACTTCAGATGAGAAAAAATTACAACTATTAGACAAAGAAGATTATAGCACTATATTACCTATTTTGCTTTTTTTTTTTTTGAATATTCGCTATATTGCTATATACAGTTGCAAGAAAAAGTATGTGAACCCTTTGGAATGATATGGATGTCTGCACAAATTGGTCATAAAATGTGATCTGCACTTCATCTAAGTCACAACAATAGAAAATAACAGTCTGCTTAAACTAATAACACACAAATAAATAAATATTACCATGTTTTTATTGAACACACCATGTAAACATTCACAGTGCAGGTGGAAAAAGTATGTGAACCCCTAGACTAATGACATCTCCAGGAGCTAATTGGAGTGTGGTGTCAGCCAACTGGAGTCCAATCAATGAGATGAGATTGGAGTTGTTGGTTACAGCTGCCCTGCCCTATAAAAAACACACACTAGTTCTAGGTTTGCTTTTCAAAAGAAGCATTGCCTGATGTGAATGATTCCTCGCACAAAAGAGCTATCAGAAGACCTACGATTAAGAATTGTTGACTTGCATAAAGCTGGAAAGGGTTATAAAAGTATCTCCAAAAGGTATGCTGTTCATCAGTCCACGGTAAGACAAATTGTCTATAAATGGAGAAAGTTCAGCACTGCTGCTACTCTCCCTAGGAGTGGCCGTCCTGTAAAGATGACTGCAACAGCTCAGCGCAGACTGCTCAATGAGGTGAAGAAGAATGCTAGAGTGTCAGCTAAGAATTTCAAAAGTCTCTGGCATATGCTAACATCCCTGTTAGGGAATCTACAATACGTAAAACACTAAACAAGAATGGATTTCATGGAAGGATACCACAGAGGAAGTCACTGCTGTCCAAAAAAAACATTGCTGCACGTTTACAGTTTTCACAAGAGCACCTGGATGTTCCACAGCAGTACTGGCAAAATATTCTGTGGACAGATGAAACCAAAGTTGAGTTGTTTAGAAAAAAACACAACACTATGTGTGGAGAAAAAGAGACACAGCACACCAACATCAAAACCTCATCCCAACTGTGAAGTATGGTGGTGGGGGCATCATGGTTTAGGGCTGCTTTGCTGCGTCAGGACCTGGACGGATTGCTATCATCGAAGGAAAAATGAATTCCCAAGTTTATCAAGACATTTTGCAGAAGAACTTAAGGCCATCTGTCCACCAGCTGAAGTTCAACAGAAGATGGGTGTTGCAACAGGACAACGACCCAAAGCATAGAAGTAAATCAACAACAGAATGGCTTAAACAGAAGAAAATACGCCTTCTGGACCGGCCCAGTCAGAGTCATGACCTCAACCCGATTGAGATTCTGTGGCATGACCTCAAGAAAGCGATTCACACCAGACATCCCAAGAATATTGCTGAACTGAAACAGTTCTGTAAAGAGGAATGGTCAAGAATTACTCCTGACCATTGTGCACGTCTGATCTGCAACTACAGGAAACGTTTGGTTGAAGTTATTGCTGCCAAAGGAGGTTCAACCAGTTATTAAATCCAAGGGTTCACATACTTTTTCCACCTGCACTGTCAATGTTTACATGGTGTGTTCAATAAAAACATGGTAACATTTAGTTCTTTGTGTGTTATTAGTTTAAGCAGACTGTGATTGTCTATTGTTGTGACTTAGATGAAGATCAGATCACATTTTCTGACCAATTTGTGCAGAAATCCATATCATTCCAAAGGTTTCACATACTTTTCCTTGCATCTGTATTCTTGTTTTAGAATATTACGAATATTCAAAAAAATGAATATATTCGATATAGTGCTATATATTAGTTTTTTAGAATATTCATCATTTATCCCATTTAAAGTAATGATTCCTCCCTGTTTCTTGCTTGTGGGCCAATGAGTCATTGGCCCACAAGCAAGAGGCAGGGAGGAATCATGTTTTTACTCGGCAATTGAACAATTTGCGATAAGAATTTGCATTACGAAAATTTGCAATAAAAAAAATCTCGAATATTCAAAATTACGAATATATATCACTATATTCTAAATATTCGCGAATTTTCAAAGTACCTATATTCACAATAAAAATTTGCAATTTGAATATTCGTGATCAACACTAATGGTAATCTGATCTGTAGGATCCCCATAGATCCTGAGAATGAAGGGATGCAGAAATGATGTAGCATTGTACCCCTTTATTTCCCATGCACAGCAGAGTCTGCCTGTAGTTCCCTGCACATCTGTGTCTCTGGGAACTCCATTGTACATAGAGCACTAAACAAGTTCCCCCCATTCTCATGATCTGAGGGTCCCAGAGGTCCAACTTGTCAGAGATCTACCAATGCAAAATAATTCTAAGAATGTTATAAGACCTGGCTTTATTTGAACTTTTCAGAATGTTACTTTCTTACCGTAACTATCTGAGCCAACCTTCATGACCCTACTATATACTGTCCAAAGTGACAGAGATTTTTAGACAATAGTTTGGACAAAGGCTCACATGTTTCAATAATTGACATCATTTTAGCCAGTGTCAGTTACCGTATTTTTCGCCCTATAAGACGCACTGGCCCATGAGACGCACCTAGGTTTTTGAGGAGGAAAATAAGAAAAATAATATTTTGAACTAAATGGTGTGCTTTTGGTGGGCTTTGAACTAATGGTAGCCTGCGAATGACACTATTATGGTGGTCTGTGGATGGCACTGTTATGGGCGTCTGTGGATGACACTATTATGGGGGTCTGTGGATGGAACTGTTATGGGGGTCTGTGGATGGCACTGTTATGGGGGTCTATGGATGGCACTGTTATGGGGGTCTGTTGATGGCACTGTTATGGGGGTCTGTGGCTAAAACTGTTATGGGGGTCTGTGGCTGACACTGTTATGTGTCAGCGTCTGTGGATGGCACTGTTATGGGGGCATCTGTGGATGGCATGACACTGCTATAGGGGGGTCTGTGGATGACAGAGAAATAGCATCTTATCCTATTTGACATCCACAGATCCCCCCATAACAGTGTCAGCCACTGTGAATGACCCCCAATACAGGGGGGTGTGGACTGGCATCTACACTAGTTTTTAAATGGCAGCGGGGGCCCAGTGCAGTCATTGTATTCCATTGCACCGGGCCCCACTCAATGTACTAATGGTATCTACTGTAAATGCAGGCATGCAATGGTTAACTAAAGATATGCTCGATCCAGCGCTGAGCAGCCTGCACTTACGATTATAGCAGGCTGGAGGCAGGAGGCAGGAAGCTGGGCGGGCGGGCACTGGCAGTGTAACTTCCTATGTCACATGCCTGCGCCACCTGCTTCATTCATAAAGTGGGCGGAGCAGGCACGTGATGTAGGAAGTTACGCTGCCAGTTCCCGCCCAGCCTCCTGCCTCCTGCCTCCAGCCTGCTATGATTGTAAGTACAGGCTGCTCAGCGCTGGATCGAACATATCTATAGTTAACCATTGCATGTCTGCAGTTACAGTAGATACCATTAGTACAGTGAGCGGGGCCCGGTGCAATAGAATACAGTGACTGCACTGGGCCCCGCTGCCATTACAAAACTAAAGGCCGGCCCCCAGCCCCTCCTTGCTGATACACATGCCGGCCGCGCTGTGCAGCTTGCGGTCAGTGGTGTATCAGTGTAAAAATGGCAGCCTTCGCCCCATAAGACGCACTGCCATTTTCCTCCCACTTTTTTTGGGGGGGAAGTGCGTCTTATAGGGCGAAAAATACGGTACATGTTTTTTAAGTGTTTTGGAGCCCAGGCCAGAAGTTAGTTGGAAGTATGTAATAAAACATAAAATGTCTGTATATACAGTACTTTGATTTGTGGAGTTTTAGTTGTGTTTTTGTGGTCAGTGACATCTTTTTTCATATGCAGTATCCTAACAGTATAGAGAATTCATGCTTGCATAAAATGGCACAACAAAAAAAAAAAAAAGACACTAAAGCACATGTTTAAAAACTCTATAAAAATAATATGAAGAAGGTTTTAGTAAAATCATTATTTCATAAACATGTCTAAATGAGGGTTGATCAATATGTCAAGTCTACTCTCTATTTCACAGTTACAAACTCCCCCCTCTCTTTCTCTCTCTCTCTCTCTACATGTATATATATTATTTTTTTCCCTCTTCTTCTCTTTGCCTTCCAGTCAATGGCTAAAATGCTCACATCAGCTGCTTCATTGTGGATTTCTATCTTTGCTTGGTTGCTCTTAAATTGCTCTAAGCTCTCCATTCCCTCTGAACTTGTATAGCTGAAGCAGAACATCTGTACTTCAGGCTGTTCACAGTGCACCTCTGGAAAATCTTGGTGCACAAGACAGTCAACTAGAAATAGAGTTAAAAGTTGGAAAAAATATATATACTAAAGCTGAGCAGGAATACTGTTGGGAGAGAAAACTAATCATTTGAAAACTAGTACATTTCTCTAGGGTATTCAGACCATGAACAATTGAATCCCTGATTGATCCCTGAGGGTGTCAGAGGATATGTAAGCATGGTCAACAGAGTGAAAAACCAGTGAGTGTCAGCACGCAAAATTATCATAAAATAAAATTACCATCAATTCTCCAAAGGAATGTTCAGCCCTACACCACGGAAACAGTAGTGACCTTCCTCAGTAGGGTGACTAGGTAATGCAATTATATATATATATATATATATATATATATTAGAAGCAGATATATATATATATATATATATATATATATATATAGTTTTATATAGATAAATAGTAGGAAAAAGATAAACTACCATATTCATACAATACGATAGATAGACAGACAGGCAGGCAGATAGACAACACTGAGTGACAATCAATTTCACATGCTGTTGTGCAAATGGGATAGACAACAGGTGGAAATTATAGGCAATTTAGCAAGACACCCCAAATAAAGTAGTGGTTCTGGAGTGGTAACCACAGACCACTTCTCAATTCCTATGCTTCCTAGCTGATGTTTTGGTCACTTTTGAATGCTGGCGGTGCTTTCACTCTAGTGGTAGCATGAGATGGAGTCTACAACCCACACAAGTGGCTCAGGTAGTGCAGCTTATCCAGGATGGCACATCAATGCGAGCTGTGGCAAGAAGGTTTGCTGTGTCTGTCAGCATACTGTCCAGAGCATGGAGGCGCTACCAGGAGACAGGCCAGTACATCAGGAGACATGGAGGAGGCCGTAAAAGGGCAACAACCCAGCAGCAGGACCGCTACCTCCGCCTTTGTGCAAGGAGGAACAGGAGGAGCACTGCCAGAGCCCTGCAAAATGACCTCCAGCAGGCCACAAATGTGCATGTGTCTGCTCAAACGGTCAGAAACAGACTCCATGAGGGTGATATGAGGGCCCGAAGTCCACAGGTGGGGGTTGTGCTTACAGCCCAACACCGTGCATGACGTTTGGCATTTGCCAGAGAACACCAAGATTGGCAAATTCGCCACTGGCGCCCTGTGCTCTTCACAGATGAAAGCAGGTTCACACTGAGCACATGTGACAGATGTGACAGAGTCTGGAGACGCCGTGGAGAACGTTCTGCTGCCTGCAACATCCTCCAGCATGACCGGTTTGGCATTGGGTCAGTAATGGTGTGGGGTGGCATTTCTTTGGAGGGCCGCACAGCACTCCATGTGCTCGCCAGCGGTAGCCTAACTGCAATTAGGTACCGAGATGAGATCCTCAGACCCCTTGTGAGACCATATGCTGGTGCGGTTGGCCCTGGGTTCCTCCTAATGCAAGACAATGCTAGACCTCATGTGGCTGGAGTGTGTCAGCAGTTCCTGCAAGACGAAGGCATTGATGCTATGGACTGGCCCGCCCGTTCCCCAGACCTGAATCCAATTGAACACATCTGGGACATCATGTCTCGCTCTATCCACCAACGTCACGTTGCACCACAGACTGTCCAGGAGTTGGCAGATGCTTTAGTCCAGGTCTGGGAGGAGATCCCTCAGGAGACCGTCCGCCAGCTCATCAGGAGCATGCACAGGCATTGTAGGGAGGTCCTACAGGCACGTGGAGGCCACACACACTACTGAGCCTCATTTTGACTTGTTTTAAGGACGTTACATCAAAGTTGGATCAGCCTGTAGTGTGTTTTTCCACTTTAATTTTGAGTGTGACTCCAAATCCAGACCTCCATGGGTTAAAAATTGGATTTCCATTTTTTTATTTTTGTGTGATTTTGTTGTCAGCACATTCAACTATGTAAAGAACAAAGTATTTCAGAAGAATATTTAATTAACTCAGATCTAGGATGTTTTATTTTTGTGTTCCCTTTATTTTTTTGAGCAGTGTATATAGATAGATAGATAGATAGATAGATAGATAGATAGATAATAGATAGATATAAAGATAGATAGATATGAGATAGATAGATAGATAGATAGATAGACAGACAGATAGAAAGATAGATAGATAGATAGATAGATAGATAGATAGATAGATAGATAAAAAAATTAGATAAAAAAAGAGAAACAGACATATTCATATAAAAGATAGATAGATAGATAGATAGATAGATAGATAGATAGATATTTTACAATGGAACCCTATGGTGACAGATACCACTGTATTAAATAAAACTATAGCATCAGGATTTGAATCTTGATAGTAGAGATTTTTATTTTACAGCAATATTCAAGTGTGTGATGTTTCGGCACGCAGGCCTTCTTCAGACACTATGCCGCAGTGATGAAGTGGAAAAAGAAGGACGCAGTGCAAAGAGAATATGTACAGTCACATGTATCCAGGAGAAGCGTCTGTCTGGTATCTATAGATATCACTGTATGGCATCCATTGGAGGCATACGTTTAACATGTATGTCACGTGTATACGTTAAACTTGGGACAGAAAGATAGATAGATAGACAGATATAACATAAAAAAGAAAGAAACAGCTGTATTCATAGATATCATTTTGAATGGATGGATAGATCGATAGATAGATAATAGATAGATAGATAGATAGATAGATAGATAGATAGATAGATAAATCATTATGAATGGGGGAAAAAAAAACACAGCCACGGCTGTCCAAAGTTTCCTGACATGATTATATTGCAGTTTTCTTGTGGTTTTTGCAGCTTTTGCCACAAAAAGTGGGTGGGACTTATTACAAGGGGGAGTGATCTTTTTGGTCTGACACATTTAACATAATTTAAAGCAAAAATAAATTGGCTCAATTTACTCGAAACTGTCTTTTAGGACAACTTAGGATATGTAAGGATACAAGAAAACTGACTAAGTTGCCTATAGCAACCAATCAAATTCCATCCTCTTTTTTCAGAGCGCCTTTGGCAAATTAAATGATCAATCTGATTGGTTGCTATGGGCAACTAAGCTAGTTTTCATTTGCTCCAGTTTTGATAATTCTCCTTAATTGTGCAGAAACCATACTTTAAGGGTATATTCACGAGATTCCGCCGCTGCGGCAAACCTCTGGTGGGCAAAACTGGGGCACCGGCCGTATGACTTCCACATGTCCTATCTATTGAGGCATGGAGGCACGGACCCAGAAGCCCACAGAAACATATCAAAGTCCTTCTGTGGGCTTCTGGGTCCTGTTGAAGGCAATGAATTTTCACCGTGATGTGGCGCGCACACGACTGGTGCCTGTGTTTTACGGACCTGTGGCTTGCGGTCTACAACACAGTCATGGCGGCAGCACCGTCATGTGAATGTACCCTAACAGTGAGTGCAGCATACAGATAGAGAACAACTACAGAACTGGATTTTTTTCTTTAAATTTACCAATATTGTAGAGCAGGGATCAGCAACCTCCAGCACTTCAGCGAACTACAATTCTCAACATGCACACTTGCATAGGTGTTCCCGGGGTTCCCATAGAAATGAATGGTTCGCGGTGGGAGCTGTAGTTTGACAACAGCTGGAGTGCAGGTGGTTGCTGATCCCTTCTGTAGTAGATGATTCTCAATTGAGCGAACACATTTATATGTCTTTGTCTATGTAGATGGTTAAAAAAGGTTTAAATGTTCACACAATGCGTTGTAGCATTTTTCTTTGCTTCCAGCGCTGTTCAATATGAAACTTTTGTAAGAACACCGAACATGAAACAGAAACCCCGGCTTCAGATGTGCTAATTCACAGCTTTGGAACATGAGCTTGAAATGACCAGAAATTGTAGTAAGAAAACCCTCTGCTACTTTCTTCAAGTGTTTGCTCATGCCGCCTTTTACAGAAATTAATAATGGCAGATTAGCTATCAAATTTTCAAATGTTGCATACTTACACTTTGAAAGCGTTTATGCCAAAGAAAATGATGTGCTAATGAGCAATATATCAGTATAAAATTAGAGCTGATAACAATGCAAATGGAATGCATAGTCGGGCAGTAAAGTACACCTGGTTTGATGATGAAAATTATTTATTCTCATAACTATGGGTCAGGAGAGACTGTGCAGATGGTGTAGGCAATGGTAATAAAAACGCAGTGGTAAAAGGGACTGGCTTTGAGGACATAATTAGGAAATTTACTACCTAAAAAACTAGCATAGCTTTGCATGTGCTTCAGCTCAGCTGGGGATAGATTGTGTTCCTCTTGGTAGATTGGGCAGGAGATGCAGTACATTTTGTCAGCTAATTTCTTGGAGTGCTTCTTGTAGTGTTTTCTAGTGAACCATGAGCAGATGATACAGAATCATATTTACAGCTTGTCTTCAGATATCATAGGGATACTGATGGCGGCGAGAAATGTTCTGTGTAATAAAAAGCACCGATAATTCGGCAGGGGAACATTATTATATGGTATATACAAATGGTTATCTGTACATATGCATCTTCAGCATGGATGGGTTAGGCACATATTAGGGTGCACAACCTCATCTGGCCAAGATTGTACTGTTTTCAAGGGCCATCGATCAGAAAAGCATAGATACAAACAGGCATAAGGCAGCTTCAGTAAAGTAGAATGGAGAAAGTGGCATGCATGTAGTCTGGAGTGTCAAACAGGAGATCGATAAGATAATATGCCGTAAATGTCTCAGATGGAAATACCACTTTAAGTCTACTCTGGATACAGCTAACAGAGTGGAGGAATTTACTAAACTAAAAGCATCAGAATTCTGTCTGAAACACAATTTTTGTCTTGCCTGACAAGGCGTATTGGCCTAAAGGGAAAAGGGTGTGTAGTTTTGCAGAAAACAGGGCGTGGTTTAATTAGCGTGAACCAAAATACGGCCAAAATGTGGTAAATGTACACCAGTGTGATAATCCAAGTTCAGAGCCCGAAGAGCAGTGCATAACATGGGTATCAAAAGGAGAAAATCAGTCGTGTACAGTTTTGTGTGGTATAAATTCCATAAAACAGAACTCATACATCACCATAACAATGCCAGCCATACAGTATGTCCTATTAGTCCAAGCCATTAAATTCCCCCTATCAGTACCAGCTTCACACAGACCCTCTTCTCTATAACATAAAATATACTTGAGAGCAGTCTACAAAGGACACTCATATGTATCTTCCAAGACCTGCACCAAAGTCTATGATCAGTGTTTCTCTTTACAGAACATGGCGTTTCCATGCATTACATGAACAGTCCATTGGATTAAATTGGAATTGTGTAATGCTCTCTTTCCACCTATGGTCGCAGCGCAGGCTAATTGAACACTTGCTACTGTAGGTTCCCCCCAGATACCAGCCCATGAATGGCTGTAGAGCACCAAAACAAGGGATCAGCTTACTCTTAGAGGATCTTTTCCAAAGCAGCAAGGTGGTGCATTAATTAGCACTGATGCACTGAAATATTGGGATCCTGGGTATGAATTGGACCACACGCATGAGTTTCCTTTGGTTTTCTCTCGATAACATTCAGATTTGGTTAATTGGTTCAATTGCCCCTTGTGCATCTGTATGTTTGAGGTAGGAGGCAACGACGGGATCTGACGTCAGCTATGGCAATCTCTGTACAGCACTGCAAAATATGTTAGTGCTATCAATATAACATGAAATAAACCAATAAAAGAGGATAACCCCTTAAATGGAACCTGTCACCATAAAAATCCAGTGTCATCTGCCAGCAGAGCATCTGAGCAGATTGATATATAGTTTTGTAGGAAACAATGCAATAAATCTGAAAACTTGTGCACTTAAATTCCTGCTCATTCTGGACTTTGAAGTCAAGGAGGAGGTCCTATCAGTGATTGACAGTCTTCCCTCTATGACTGTGTATAGAGAGATACCTGTCAATCACTGATAGGACCGCCTCTGTAAAGGGGGAATATTATTTACCAATATTCATGCAAATATCAATAATTAATATTCATAAATAGGAGGAGACGTCTAGTGATGACTCCGCCTATTTATACCTTTATAAATTAATATCACTTTCACTTTGCCTTACGCTAATCACTAAACTAGCTACTAGCGTCTAACTGAGCTAACTACCGCTAATAAACACACGTTACACAGTAGGCATAATACAAATAATACACAATATTTATTAACATCTACAGTGCACAACGCACGCAATGCACTTAACAATACAGTACTAAAAATACAGTACTAAACTACACTACACGGTTCCCAAATTCCACCCACAAAACTAACTAATTTAGTACAAACACACACATATATTAGCAGCCCACCCCACCTGGCTGTAAACTATCCCTATGAACAAAGGGTTAACGGTGGCGCTGCAAGGGTAATTGCAGGCCACAGACACAGGGTTACAGCAGGGGTTAATAGGGAGCAGGGATACTCCTGCAGGGTTAGGGTAGGGGATAGGTGGTCAAGGGGTCAGGAATAACTGAAGGGTAGGGGTACAGAGGTGGTAACTAAAGGGTAGGGATACAGCAGGCAATGCAAGGGTTAATACCCTGCAGGTGAAACTTGGCAGGGGAATTAGGGTTTGTGAGGGTCAAGGGAATATGGGCAGGTAGGGGTTATAGGGAAATATGGGCATGTTATATGGGTGGTGGTCATTGGTGGGATAGTGGTAGGGGAATAGTTAGTGGGATAATTGTAGGGATAGGGCATCAATACTCAGCCCTCCAAGGGTTAATTGCTCGTTGTCCAGGGGATGCTCGTCGTCCTGGGGATTATTCTAACTCCCCCAGCGAGCGCTTCCTGCGCTCTCCGCTCTCTACTGGGGGGGTAGGGGGTCTCTCCTCTTCAGGGGGCGGCTCGGCTTTTCCCCCCTTAGTGCAGGGGCTGCCGGATATTTATATCCGGCGGCCCGCACTGCCGCACCGCCCACACTGTGTAATCGCGCTGCCGGAATGCACATAATAGAAGGAGGGGAGGTTTCTCCCCTCTTCCTATTATGCATAATTATCTCCAGCGGCGCTGGAGATAATTAATACAAAGGACTCCGATTCTATTGAATCTGAGTTCTTTCAAGCATACAGGATGACCGGACTCTTGTCCGGTCATTCTGATGCAATTAGCCAGATGGCATCAGTGTGAATGCTTGGGGCACATTCACACTGATACTTCTGGTTTTGGTGGCATTTTTATATATGAGCAATACTAACTATGAGGGGGCACATGTATAAAAAGGGACATATAAGGGGGCACATATTTCCCACAGGGGCCACAATGAGCCCTTGGGGACCACTAAGGGCAGATGTGCGCAGATGCTGGGCACATCTGCGCACATCATCCTATGATGTGGCTGTTAATGCATGCATATATATTATACATGCATGCACGTGTTTGCATGCATATATACAGTACAGACCAAAAGTTTGGACACACCTTCTCATTCAAAGAGTTTTCTTTATTTTCATGACTATGAAGGCATCAAAACTATGAATTAACACATGTGGAATTATATACATAACGAACAAGTGTGAAACAACTGAAAATATGTCATATTCTAGGTTCTTCAAAGTAGCCACCTTTTGCTTTGATTACTGCTTTGCACACTCTTGGCATTCTCTTGATGAGCTTCAAGAGGTAGTCCCCTGAAATGGTTTTCACTTCACAGGTGTGCCCTGTCAGGTTTAATAAGTGGGATTTCTTGCCTTATAAATGGGGTTGGGACCATCAGTTGCATTGAGGAGAAGTCAGGCGGATACACAGCTTATAGCCCTACTGAATAGACTGTTAGAATTTGTATTATGGCAAGAAAAAAGCAGCTAAGTAAAGAAAAACGAGTGGCCATCATTACTTTAAGAAATGAAGGTCAGTCAGTCAGCCGAAAAATTGGGAAAACTTTGAAAGTAAGGGCTATTTGACCATGAAGGAGAGTGATGGGGTGCTGCGCCAGATGACCTGACCTCCACAGTCACCGGACCTGAACCCAATTGAGATGGTTTGGGGTGAGCTGGACCGCAGAGTGAAGGCAAAAGGGCCAACAAGTGCTAAGCATCTCTGGGAACTCCTTCAAGACTGTTGGAAGACCATTTCAGGTGACTAGCTCTTGAAGCTCATCGAAAGAATGCCAAGAGTGTGCAAAGCACTAATCAAAGCAAAAGGTGACTACTTTGAAGAACCTAGAATATGACATATTTTCAGTTGTTTCACACTTGTTTGTTATGTATATAATTCCACATGTGTTAATTCATAGTTTTGATGCCTTCATAGTCATGAAAATAAAGAAAACTCTTTGAATGAGAAGGTGTGTCCAAACTTTTGGTCTGTACTGTATATATATATATATATATATATATATATATGCATACGTCTCAACCCTTCCTCAACAGCCTCCTTGTATGTACACGTTTTACTGAATCTTTTCCCACAAAACTACATATCAATCTATTCAGCTCCTCCTGCTCTATAACATCCTTCCTGCAGATTACACTTCATTTCCATGATGATAGGTTCCCTTTAAAGGGTCCATGACTAAAAGCTGATCCTAAGGGTAAGCTGGGTCCTTCAGCTTGAGAACTGCTGCTTGTAGATATATCCATACTCATCTAGTATGTCCATATGTCAAAACTGACATCTCTTGGGTGTCCATTATCTTTGGCGAAGCTGCCCAAACTCTGACCGCAACTCCTAGTGAAGGAATTTTTCTCATTGATATAATATATGTAGTTGTGTTCTGATAAGTGCTGAATGTTTTAGAAACCAGTATAAAACCTATCTAAAATATACTGTACACTTTTTTTGCCAAGTGTACAATTATGTCTGCTATCCACGAAATGCAGCACAGTAGATCAAGGCGATTTGCACATCAGCACTTTTCTTTTTCACGAAAGTTCGGTTTAAATCTGTCAAATGGCATTCCTAAAAAGCAGATATAGTGCAGGTTTTAAATAGAAACTATCATCAGTTTATTTTATTATCCTGTTTACAGCAACGTAGAGTAGTTTAGGCGTTTTATATGGGTGACAGTTGGCATGAAATGTATTTTCACTTGCTGCACTTCTTTGCATGTAGCGATAGCTTTATACTCTTTGCCTTGTGTTTCCTATCTTACACAGTAAATCTCTCTGCTGTCTGATATCCTGGATTGCAAGGAGATATGTAGATATTTATTTGCCAACTTCAAACAATGTAATAATCTAAATACCATCAAGATGTTTCATATTACAGAGAATAACAGGAATTGTGCTGCAATGATCAAATGACTTCTGGGAACATACAGATGTAGTAGAGTTAACACACATGCTTTCTGAGACGTGTTATCTAAACTAAATGTGTTAAGCAAACACCTTCAATTGCTTTTGTTTCAAGATAACACGATGAGCTAAGAAATTTGAGTAAAGAGTTTGTGTGTTAACCCTGCTACATCTGTATATCTGCCAAAAAGGACAAATGTTAGAGACCGAGACAACAAGGAAGGCGATATAAGGTAACATACATACTCGTTTATGGGTAGTGAGCGAGGGTAAGGCTTCATTACATCACCAAGAAATGTTGGAATATGTATTTTTTATTGTAGTGAAAGGTAAAGAAATTATCCAGTTGGCTTAAAAGGAATATGCCATCAGAAAATGACCTCTGAGCTCTCCTGACATGTCTGTAGAGTACCTACTAGCATTCCCCATATAGTAACAATCCTTGACCACCTTTTCATACAACTCTATGTTCCTCTAATATTTCTACTAGAAGTTTATGTATGAATTGTTTATAGGTCCAACTGGGTGTCCCTGAAAAGTCTGACATTGGCAGCACTGATTGGATACTGTCAGACTGTACAGGGAAACACCCTCAACTGGTAACACCCAGTTGGATCTCCTG
The DNA here is from genome assembly GCF_905171765.1 of Bufo bufo. Lineage (NCBI taxonomy): Eukaryota > Metazoa > Chordata > Amphibia > Anura > Bufonidae > Bufo > Bufo bufo. The sequence continues at coordinate 519,190,795 of NC_053391.1, read as the reverse complement.
GCAATTTGTTCATTCTAAAAGGAATAACAGAGGACTAGCATATCATAGAGTGAAATGAAAAAATTTTCCAGAGTTGCTATAACACAGAGAATGCAAGATATGTCAGGAGAGGTGACAGGTCCATTTTAAATCAGGTTTTTATTTAAGGTAAAATCACCTTTTTTGTATTTTTCTATTCCACATGTTTTATGCTTACTACTGTATTTCATACAATAATCTCCTGTTTTCTGCAGCCTGCTTGTCAGCTTTGCTGGGTATACTGGGACTGGATCAGCAGAGCTTGTTCTATTATACTGCTGGAGGTCGAGATTTCTTTCAGTGGATAAAAATAACATAATGATGTGATAAAAAGGCCTCAGAATGACATTTTTGATCATGACTAGAGTTGAGCGAACACCTGGATGTTCGGGTTCGAGAAGTTCGGCCGAACTTCCCGGAAATGTTCGGGTTCGGGATCCGAACTCGATCCGAACTTCGTCCCGAACCCGAACCCCATTGAAGTCAATGGGGACCCGAACTTTTGGGCACTAAAAAGGCTGTAAAACAGCCCAGGAAAGAGCTAGAGGGCTGAAAAAGGGAGCAACATGTAGGTAAATCCCCTGCAAACAAATGTGGATAGGGAAATGAATTAAAATTAAAATAAAAAAAATAAAAATGAACCAATATCAATTGGACAGAGGTCCCATAGCAGAGAATCTGGCTTCACGTCACCCACCACTGGAACAGGCCACTGTCACACATTTAGGCCCAGGCACCCAGGCAGAGGAGAGAGGTCCCGTAACCGAGAATCTGGCCTTATGTCAGCGCAGAATCTGTATTCATGTCATAGCAGAGAATCAGGCTTCACGTCACCCACCACTGGAACAGGCCACTGTCACACATTTAGGCCCAGGCACCCAGGCAGAGGAGAGAGGTCCCGTAACAGAGAATCTGGCCTTATGTCAGCGCAGAATCTGTCTTCATGTCATAGCAGAGAATCAGGCTTCACGTCACCCACCACTGGAACAGGCCACTGTCACACATTTAGGCCCAGGCACCCAGGCAGAGGAGAGAGGTCCCGTAACAGAGAATCTGGCCTTATGTCAGCGCAGAATCTGTATTCATGTCATAGCAGATAATCAGGCTTCACGTCACCCACCACTGGAACAGGCCACTGTCACACATTTAGGCCCAGGCACCCAGGCAAAGGAGAGAGGTCCCGTAACAGAGAATCTGGCCTTATGTCAGCGCAGAATCTGTATTCATGTCATAGCAGAGAATCAGGCTTCACGTCACCCACCACTGGAACAGGCCACTGTCACACATTTAGGCCCAGGCACCCAGGCAGAGGAGAGAGGTCCCGTAACAGAGAATCTGGCCTTATGTCAGCGCAGAATCTGTATTCATGTCATAGCAGAGAATCAGGCTTCACGTCACCCACCACTGGAACAGGCCACTGTCACACATTTAGGCCCAGGCACCCAGGCAGAGGAGAGAGGTCCCGTAACAGAGAATCTGGCCTTATGTCAGCGCAGAATCTGTATTCATGTCATAGCAGAGAATCAGGCTTCACGTCACCCACCACTGGAACAGGCCACTGTCACACATTTAGGCCCCGGCACCCAGACAGAGGAGAGGTTCATTCAACTTTGGGTTGCCCCGCAATATAATGGTAAAATGAAATTAAAAATAGTATTGAATGAGGAAGTGCCCTGGAGTAGAATAATATATTGTTAAGGGGAGGTAGTTAATATCTAATCTGCACAAGGGATGGACAGGTCCTGTGGGATCCATGCCTGGTTCATTTTTATGAACGTCAGCTTGTCCACATTGGCTGTAGACAGGCGGCTGCGTTTGTCTGTAATGACGCCGCCTGCCGTGCTGAATACACGTTCAGACAAAACGCTGGCCGCCGGGCAGGCCAGCACCTCCAAGGCATAAAAGGCTAGCTCTGGCCACGTGGACAATTTGGAGACCCAGAAGTTGAATGGGGCCGAACCATCAGTCAGTATGTGGAGGGGTGTGCACAGGTACTGTTCCACCATGTTAGTGAAATGTTGCCTCTTGCTAACACGTTCCGTATCAGGTGGTGGTGCAGTTAGCTGTGGCGTGGTGACAAAACTTTTCCACATCTCTGCCATGCTAACCCTGCCCTCAGAGGAGCTGGCCGTGACACAGCTGCGTTGGCGACCTCTTGCTCCTCCTCTGCCTTCGGCTTGGGCTTCCACTGGTTCCCCTGTGACATTTGGGAATGCTCTCAGTAGCGCGTCTACCAACGTGCGCTTGTACTCGCGCATCTTCCTATCACGCTCCAGTGTAGGAAGTAAGGTGGGCACATTGTCTTTGTACCGGGGATCCAGCAGGGTGGCAACCCAGTATTCCGCACACGTTAAAATGTGGGCAACTCTGCTGTCGTTGCGCAGGCACTGCAGCATGTAGTCGCTCATGTGTGCCAGGCTGCCCAGAGGTAAGGACAAGCTGTCGTCTGTGGGAGGCGTATCGTCATCGTCCTGTGTTTCCCCCCAGCCACGCACCAGTGATGGGCCACCCCGCTGCTTTGGGTGCCACCCCGCTGTGAACATGCTTCATCCTCATCCTCCTCCACCTCCTCCTCATCCTCGTCCTCCTCGTCCTCCAGTAGTGGGCCCTGTCTGGCCACATTTGTACCTGGCCTCTGGTGTTGCAAAAAACCTCCCTGTGAGTCACTTTGAAGAGACTGGCCTGAAAGTGCTAAAAATGACCCCTCTTCCTCCTCTTCCTCCTGGGCCACCTCCTCTTCCATCATCGCCCTAAGTGTTTTCTCAAGGAGACATAGAAGTGGTATTGTAACGCTGATAACGGCGTCATCGCCACTGGCCATGTTGGTGGAGTACTCGAAACAGCGCAACAGGGCACACAGGTCTCACATGGAGGCCCAGTCATTGGTGGTGAAGTGTGTCTGATCCGCAGTGCGACTGACCCGTGCGTGTTGCAGCTGAAACTCCACTATGGCCTGCTGCTGCTCGCACAGTCTGTCCAGCATATGCAAGGTGGAGCTCCACCTGTTGGGTACGTCGCATGTGAGCGGGAAGGCCGAAGTTACGCTGTAGCGCAGACAGGCGAGCAGCGGCAGGGTGTGAACGCCGGAAGCGCGAACAGACGGCCCGCACTTTATGCAGCAGCTCTGACATGTCGGGGTAGTTGCGAATGAACTTCTGCACCACCAAATTCAGCACATGCGCCAGGCAAGGGATGTGCGTCAAACCAGCTAGTCCCAGAGCTGCAACGAGATTTCGCCCATTATCGCACACCACCAGGCCGGGCTTGAGGCTCACCGGCAGAAACCACTCGTCGGTCTGTTGTTCTATACCCCGCCACAACTCTTGTGCGGTGTGGGGCCTGTCCCCCAAACATATGAGTTTCAGAATGGCCTGCTGACGTTTACCCCGTGCTGTGCTGAAGTTGGTGGTGAAGGTGTGTGGCTGACTGGATGAGCAGGTGGAAGAAGAGAAGGAGGAAGCTGAGTAGGAGGAGGAGGAGACAGGAGGCAAAGAATGTTGCCCTGCGATCCTTGGCGGCGGAAGGACGTGCGCCAAACAGCTCTCCGCCTGGGGCCCAGCCGCCACTACATTTACCCAGTGTGCAGTTAGGGAGATATAGCGTCCCTGGCCGTGCTTACTGGTCCACGTATCTGTGGTTAGGTGGACCTTGCCACAGATGGCGTTGCGCAGTGCACACTTGATTTTATCGGACACTTGTTTGTGCAGGGAAGGCACGGCTCTCTTGGATAAGTAGTGGCGGCTGGGAACAACATACTGTGGGACAGCAAGTGACATGAGCTGTTTGAAGCTGTGTGTGTCCACCAGCCTAAATGACAGCATTTCATAGGCCAGTAGTTTAGAAATGCTGGCCTTCAGGGCCAGGGATCGAGGGTGGCTAGGTGGGAATTTACGCTTTCTCTCAAATGTTTGTGAGATGGAGAGCTGAACGCTGCCGTTTGACATGGTTGAGATGCTTGGTGACGCAGGTGGTGGTGTTGGTGGTACATCCCATGTTTGCTGGGCGGCAGGTGCCAACGTTCCTCCAGAGGCGGAGGAACAGGCCGAGGCGGCGGCAGCAGCAGAAGAGGCCGAGGCAGCAGCAGCAGAAGAGGTAGCAGGGGGAGCCTGAGTGACTTCTTTGTTTTTAAGGTGTTTACTCCACTGCAGTTCATGCTTTGCATGCAGGTGCCTGGTCATGCAGGTTGTGCTAAGGTTCAGAACGTTAATGCCTCGCTTCAGGCTCTGATGGCACAGCGTGCAAACCACTCGGGTCTTGTCGTCAGCACATTGTTTGAAGAAGTGCCATGCCAGGGAACTCCTTGAAGCTGCCTTTGGGGTGCTCGGTCCCAGATGGCGGCGGTCAGTAGCAGGCGGAGTCTCTTGGCGGCGGGTGTTCTGATTTTGCCCACTGCTCCCTCTTTTGCTACGCTGTTAGCTCGGTCTCACCACTGCCTCTTCCTCCGAACTGTGAAAGTCAGTGGCACGACCTTCATTCCATGTGGGGTCTAGGACCTCATCGTCCCCTGCATCGTCTTCCACCCAGTCTTGATCCCTGACCTCCTGTTCAGTCTGCACACTGCAGAAAGACGCAGCAGTTGGCACCTGTGTTTCGTCAACATCAGAGACGTGCTGAGGTGGTATTCCCATGTCCTCATCATCAGGAAAAATAAGTGGTTGTGCGTTAGTGCATTCTATCTCTTCCACCCCTGGGGAAGGGCTAGGTGGAAGCCCTTGGGAAACCCTGGCAGCAGAGTCTTCAAACAGCATAAGAGACTGCTGCATAACTTGAGGCTCAGACAGTTTCCCTGATATGCATGGGGGTGATGTGACAGACCGATGGGCTTGGTTTTCATGCGCCATCTGTGCGCTTTCTGCAGAAGACTGGGTGGGAGATAATGTGAACGTGCTGGATCCACTGTCGGCCACCCAATTGACTAATGCCTGCACCTGCTCAGGCCTTACCATCCTTAGAACGGCATTGGGCCCCACCAAATATCGCTGTAAATTCTGCTGGCTACTGGGACCTGAGGTAGTTGGTTCACTAGGACGTGTGGCTGTGGCAGAACGGCCACGTCCTCTCCCAGCACCAGAGGGTCCACTAACACCACCACGACCATGTCCACGTCCGCGTCCCTTATTAGATGTTTTCCTCATTGTTCCCGTTCACCACAATTTTGAGAATGGCAAATTTGGGAATGGTTTTTCAACCCAGAAAAAAAAGTGTGCTTTTACGGTCACTACAAATAACTTGACCAGCTAAAACAGTTCAGATTTGGTTAAATAGAGATGTGAGGCCTGTTTTTTTTTGCGCTGTGTGACAGGTATAGGTTTAATCACAGAATCAGATTTCTATCAGCACGCTAGCGTGTGTCTTAGGTTTTTCTGAATGACACTATCAGTACCTTCAATGTAAGATATTATTTTTGGGATAGATTTCAAGTAGGCCTCAAATACCAGAAACTAGTTATTTTGAGAATGGCAAATTTGGGAATGGTTTTTCAACCCAGAAAAAAAAGTGTGCTTTTACGGTCACTACAAATAACTTGACCAGCTAAAACAGTACAGATTTGGTTAAATAGAGATGTGAGGCCTGTTTTTTTTTGCGCTGTGTGACAGGTATAGGTTTAATCACAGAATCAGACTTCTATCTGTACGCTAGCGTGTGTCTTAGGTTTTTCTGAATGACACTATCACTAGCTTCAATGTAAGATATTCTTTTTGGGATAGATTTCAAGTAGGCCTCAAATACCAGAAACTAGTTATTTTGAGAATGGCAAATTTGGGAATGGTTTTTCAACCCAGAAAAAAAAGTGTGCTTTTACGGTCAGTACAAATAACTTGACCAGCTAAAACAGTACAGATTTGGTTAAATAGAGATGTGAGGCCTGTTTTTTTTTGCGCTGTGTGACAGGTATAGGTTTAATCACAGAATCAGATTTCTATCAGCACGCTAGCGTGTGTCTTAGGTTTTTCTGAATGACACTATCACTAGCTTCAATGTAAGATATTCTTTTTGGGATAGATTTCAAGTAGGCCTCAAATACCAGAAACTAGTTATTTTGAGAATGGCAAATTTGGGAATGGTTTTGCAACCCAGAAAAAAAAGTGTGCTTTTACGGTCACTACAAATAACTTGACCAGCTAAAACAGTACAGATTTGGTTAAATAGAGATGTGAGGCCTGTTTTTTTTTGCGCTGTGTGACAGGTATAGGTTTAATCACAGTATCAGATTTCTATCAGCACGCTAGCGTGTGTCTTAGGTTTTTCTGAATGACACTATCACTAGCTTTAATGTAAGATATTCTTTTTGGGATAGATTTCAAGTAGGCCTCAAATACCACAAACTAGTTATTTTGAGAATGGCAAATTTGGGAATGGTTTTTCAACCCAGAAAAAAAAGTGTGCTTTTACGGTCACTACAAATAACTTGACCAGCTAAAACAGTACAGATTTGGTTAAATAGAGATGTGAGGCCTGTTTTTTTTTGCGCTGTGTGACAGGTATAGGTTTAATCACAGAATCAGATTTCTTTCAGCACGCTAGCGTGTGTCTTAGGTTTTTCTGAATGACACTATCACTAGCTTCAATGTAAGATATTCTTTTTGGGATAGATTTCAAGTAGGCCTCAAATACCAGAAACTAGTTATTTTGAGAATGGCAAATTTGGGAATGGTTTTTCAACCCAGAAAAAAAAGTGTGCTTTTACGGTCACTACAAATAACTTGACCAGCTAAAACAGTACAGATTTGGTTAACTAGAGATGTGAGGCCTGTTTTTTTTTGCGCTGTGTGACAGGTATAGGTTTAATCACAGAATCAGACTTCTATCTGCACGCTAGCGTGTGTCTTAGGTTTTTCTGAATGACACTATCACTAGCTTCAATGTAAAATATTATTTTTGGGATAGATTTCAAGTAGGCCTCAAATACCAGAAACTAGTTATTTTGAGAATGGCAAATTTGGGAATGTTTTTTCAACCCAGAAAAAAAAGTGTGCTTTTACGGTCACTACAAATAACTTGACCAGCTAAAACAGTACAGATTTGGTTAAATAGAGATGTGAGGCCTGTTTTTTTTTGCGCTGTGTGACAGGTATAGGTTTAATCACAGAATCAGACTTCTATCTGCACGCTAGCGTGTGTCTTAGGTTTTTCTGAATGACACTATCACTAGCTTCAATGTAAGATATTCTTTTTGGGATAGATTTCAAGTAGGCCTCAAATACCAGAAACTAGTTATTTTGAGAATGGCAAATTTGGGAATGGTTTTTCAACCCAGAAAAAAAAGTGTGCTTTTACGGTCACTACAAATAACTTGACCAGCTAAAACAGTACAGATTTGGTTGAATAGAAATGTCAGGTCTATTTTTTAGGTGCTGGGTGACAGGCTCAACTTGCCCCTGATGTAATATATGGCCATAAAATAACCACACTGTTGATGGTTAAATGCACTTGGGTGACACAGGCTCAGCCTGCACCAGATGTAGTATATGGCCAAAAAATAATCAGACTGTCGATGGTTAAATGCACTTCGGTGACACAGGCTCAGCTTGAAGCTGATGTAGTATATGGCCAAAAAATAACCAGACTGTTGATGGTTAAATGCACTTCGGTGACACAGGCTCAGCCTGCAGCTGATGTAGGATATAGCACAAAATAACCACACTATCGATGGTTAAATACACTTGGTGATAGCTTGTGCTGGCGCACCACAAGTCACAAAATGGCCGCCGATCACCCCAGAAAAAAAGTGATCTAAAAACGCTCTGGGCAGCCTCAAAAAAGTGAGCAAGTCAATAATAGCACTTCAATGATCCACAGCTGCAGATCGATCACAGAATGAAGTCTTTTGGAGGAGTTAATCTGCCTAATCTCGCCCTAACGTCGCAGCTGCAACCTCTCCCTATACTGATCATAGCAGAGTGACGTGCGGCTTTACGTGACTCCAGCCTAAATAGAGGCTGGGTCACATGCTGCACTGGCCAATCACAGCCATGCCAATAGTAGGCATGGCTGTGATGGCCTCTTGGGGCAAGTAGTATGACGCTTGTTGATTGGCTGCTTTGCAGCCTTTCAAAAAGCGCCAAGAAAGCGCCGAACACCGAACCCGAACCCGGACTTTTACGAAAATGTTCGGGTTCGGGTCCGTGTCACGGACACCCAAAAAATTCGGTACGAACCCGAACTATACAGTTCGGGTTCGCTCATCCCTAATCATGACCAATCTCTTCTTTCAAAATGAAGCAAAAAAAGTCAACCTGACTGAATAGGTTTTGTCATAACCAGGGTTCAAATAAGAGTGTGTGTTAAAAGTCAACAAATTATAATGACACATTATGAAATCATCCCCAGATCTCCTTCACTTTGCAGAGCTCACAAGACCAATAAAAATATAGTATTCACATTCTCCAATAGGTTGGGATCCCAACCCTTAGAGACAACCTGGCATGCATGTTTTATTAGCTTCATACATTTCCCATGTAATAACAATAATGGAACATCTATTCTTATGGCTCTAAGTTGTGCCATTCCTTTAATATTTCTACTACAAGTTATGAATGAATGGCTAGCAGCCCTACAGTAAGGGTACAGAGGGGTGGTAACAAGTTGGGGGGGGGGGGGGGTGTCCCTGCACCGTCTGACAATGGCAACACTGACTGGATAGAGTGAGACTATGCAGGGACACCCCCCCCCTCCCCAACTGGTTACCTCCCCTCTGTACCCTTACTGCAGACTGCTAGCAATTCACTCATAACTTCTAGTAGAAATAATAAAGGAATGGTACAACATAGATTCTCCAGAAGTGTTATTACATTGGGGAATGCATGAAACTACACTGCTCAAAAAAATAAAGGGAACACTTAAACAACACAATGTAACTCCAAGTCAATCACACTTCTGTGAAATCAAACTGTCCACTTAGGAAGCAACACTGAGTGACAATCAATTTCACATGCTGTTGTGCAAATGGGATAGACAACAGGTGGAAATTATAGGCAATTAGCAAGACACCCACAATAAAGGAGTGGTTCTGCAGGTGGTGACCACAGACCACTTCTCAGTTCCTATGCTTCCTGGCTGATGTTTTGGTCACTTTTGAATGCTGGCGGTGCTTTTACTCTAGTGGTAGCATGAGACGGAGTCTACAACCCACACAAGTGGCTCAGGTAGTGCAGCTTATCCAGGATGGCACATCAATGCTAGCTGTGGCAAGAAGGTTTGCTGTGTCTGTCAGCGTAGTGTCCAGAGCAGGGAGGCGCTACCAGGAGACAGGCCAGTACATCAGGAGACGTGGAGGAGGCCGTAGGAGGGCAACAACCCAGCAGCAGGACCGCTACCTCCGCCTTTGTGCAAGGAGGAACAGGAGGAGCACTGCCAGAGCCCTGCAAAATGACCTCCAGCAGGCCACAAATGTGCATGTGTCTGCTCAAACGGTCAGAAACAGACTCCATGAGGGTGATATGAGGGCCCGAAGTCCACAGGTGGGGGTTGTGCTTACAGTCCAACACCGTGCAGGACGTTTGGCATTTGCCAGAGAACACCAAGATTGGCAAATTTGCCACTGGCGCCCTGTGCTCTTCACAGATGAAAGCAGGTTCACACTGAGCACATGTGACAGACGTGACAGAGTCTTGAGACGCCGTGGAGAACGTTCTGCTGCCTGCAACATCCTCCAGCATGACCGGTTTGGCATTGGGTCAGTAATGGTGTGGAGGGGCATTTCTTTGGAGGGCCGCACAGCCCTCCATGTGCTTGCCAGAGGTAGCCTGACTGCCATTAGGTACCGAGATGAGATCCTCAGACCCCTTGTGAGACCATATGCTAGTGCGATTGGCCCTGGGTTCCTCCTAATGCAAGACAATGCTAGACCTCATGTGGCTGGAGTGTGTCAGCAGTTCCTGCAAGACGAAGGCATTGATGCTATGGACTGGCCCGCCCGTTCCCCAGACCTGAATCCAATTGAACACATCTGGGACATCATCTCTCGCTCTATCCACCAACGTCACGTTGCACCACAGACTGTCCAGGAGTTGGCAGATGCTTTAGTCCAGGTCTGGGAGGAGATCCCTCAGGAGACTGTCCGCCACCTCATCAGGAGCATGCACAGGCATAGTAGGGAGGTCATACAGGCACGTGGAGGCCACACACACTACTGAGCCTCATTTTGACTTGTTTTAAGGACATTACATCAAAGTTGGATCAGCCTGTAGTGTGTTTTTACACTTTAATTTTGAGTGTGACTCCAAATCCAGACCTTCATGGGTTGAAAAATTAGATTTTCATTTTTAAATTTTTGTGTGATTTTGTTGTCAGCACATTCAACTATGTAAAGAACAAAGTATTTCAGAAGAATATTTAATTAATTCAGATCTAGGATGTGTTATTTTTGTGTTCCCTTTATTTTTTTGAGCAGTGTATTTAAACAGGCATGTCAGGAGAGGTGGCAGGTCCTTTTCAAGAGCATATCTGAAGAACCTGCCATCAATGCCTGTTGTGGACATACTGCTAAGGCCTTATTCACACAATCAGTGTTCGATCAGTGGTTTCCATCAGTGATTGTGAGCAAAAACTAGAAGGGAAGTCTGCATAAAGATAAGGTATGAGGGAAAGACCTGCACCTGTTCTGTGTTTATGACCTGCATCTGGTTTTGGCTCCACATAACTAATGGAAATCACTGAACAAACACTGATATGTAAATACGACCTTATCCTGCAACTAATAAGATGTGGGATCCACTACCTACAGCCTTCCCTCTGTCTCAGCATACAGGATCTTGACCTATTGACAGAGCACAGTTGTCTGGTAGCTCATACTATTTTCTTGGGCATCCGTAAGGGGAGTAAGACACATACCTAATGAGACTTACGTCTCCTGAACTTCTCCAAAATATGTACTGCACCAGGAGGTGCAACCTCACTGTATTTTTGTATGTTTCCTTTCCAATTGGCATTTTACATTTGGGACTGTCCTCTTCCCCAAGCACAAACATTACAGATATTGAATGTACAGAATGATCTTCATTATGTTTACCAGCTCAGCTTTCTTTTCAGTCATAATATCTTTTACAGAATGAGTAACTTGAGCCTTCATTTACCTTTCACTTCGGATACCCTGCACTGGTGCTTCGCACAGCCAGGCATTTACGGCTGTCATACTATTACTTCATATTAGATGTCAAATAATTGAAACAGAGAGTGCAGTGACATTAAAGGGAATTACAAGATGTTTACCCTCATTAGATCTGTATTTTGTAACTCAACTAGACACTTTGCTCCCAATTTGACCTCTTTATAGCTTGCATTAATGCCTCTACAGCTATCACTTAAGAGCTGTATTCCTCATAATGCCTCATATTCCCAGAGGCTCAATTATGTAGTCTCTCATTATACTCTGACTATACATACCATCTTTTTGATGGTGCTACCTTGTCAAATTCTGCTGAATTTTACATATTCATTGACTACTACTACTATTATTAACCAGTCACTGTTCAAACAAATCAGCTTGCAATTTGTTTTCCTTTAGTTAAAAGACCATCCCACAAAGTGTTCCTAAAGAACCCCTATTCACTTATAAGGTATAATTAATAATGACTGTGAAAATAATGCATAAAAAGCAGAATCATTTTGCACATTTTTATACTATGTACTGTTATTGGGCTATATATAGTTAAATGTGTGGAATAGAGACTAGTTGTAATATAGCTTCATTCCATTTTTTGCTTGGCTCCTTTATATTTTAGCTGCTTACAGATCTTAACAGGGCGTAAAGGGGTAGTCCATGGTAAAACATATCCCATATCCACAGTATAGGGGATAAGTGTCTAGTCATCAGGAGTGGTGGCCCCAACCACCACTAGAATGGGGATTTGTGTTACCTGTTTGATTGGTATGGCAGACCCACATACATGTCCACTTCTTTCAACACTGTATGGTTGCCTGAGCAAGCAGAGCTCTTGTAATTGGCAGCTCTGGCAGTCCAATAGAATTGAATGGAGTGAAAGACACCGAGCAACTTAGCTCAACAACATACTGTAGGAATACTTGTAGCTTCAAGAGCATCTGCCAGCAGATTTTTACCCATGGAGCTGGCTGACCTGTTAGCTTGGCATCTGAAGGCATCTATGTTGGTCCCATGTTCATATGTGCCCGCATTGCTGAGGAAAATAATGTTATAATATATTAGATTAGCCACTAGGAGCAATGGGGGTGTTGTCATTACACCTAGAGGCTCTGCAACTGTTGATTGACTTTAGAAGAAGTCAGGGCCACATGTGATGATATTTTCACTGCCTGGCCCTGTCAATCAAAGTGGAGAGAGTGCGGCAGTTGAAGAGAGCCACTAGGTGCAATGGCAACACCTCCGTTGATCCTACCTCCGTTGCTCCTAGAGGCTCATTTCCATATATTAAAACCTACTTTTTCTCAACAATGCGGGCACATATGAACATGGGACCAACACAAATGCCTTCAGCTGCCAAGAGCACAATTAACAGGTCAGACAGTTTCATAGGTACAAATCTGCTGACAGATGAACTTTAATACCATAAGAATAACTGTTGATCAGCAAAATAAAATTTTTAAAAAGTTAGAAGCAGTAGTTAGTATAAAGTGCACATAATATAGAGACAATGATGATGAATTCAATCAACAACACCTTGCTGGCAGTTTGCGGGTTCGTTGCGGAACATGGATTTCTACACTGTACAGAGTGCTAGAAGATTTGCAAAAGTGGGAACCATCAAGTTTTGGGCTGGGTTACTGTGTAGCGGCCACTAACCTGCACTGATATGACATATCATTTTACCACAAATCAATTACTGTGTATTCAGAAACGGTGCAGTAATGAACCCACACATTGGCACAGTTTTTGGTCGCTTAGTACCTCTACCTTGACCATGTCACGGCCACTACATTGATTCTGGCCTTATGGACATTTCCTATGCTCACAGATATTTAATTTGCCCAAACTGTGAGATAGTTATCTTAACTGAGCTTGCACATGCACAGTTTCTTGATATGAAATGCCAAAATGTGTGAAATCGGTGTTTATCACCAAATAAGGGGTTCTCGAGAAGATAACAATAAAGGCTCTATACATGATTGTTTTTGGCATGTACAGCCAACAATATAATGTGCATGGAAAGGTTGATTCAATCCAAATATACCAGATAAGCAAAAGGCCTCTTTCACACTACCGTATGGCTATTTCAGTGTTTTGCGGTCCGTTTTTCACAGATCCGTTGTTCCATTTTTTGTTTCCGTTGTGTTTCCGTTTCGGTTCCATTTTTCCATTCGGTTTTTCCATATGGCATATACAGTATACAGTAGTTACATAGAACAAATTGGGCTGGGCATAACATTTTCAATAGATGGTTCCGCAAAAAACGGAATGGATATGGAAGACATACGGATGCATTTCCGTATGCATTCCGTTTTTTTTGCAGACCCATTGACTTTAATGGAGCCACGGAACGTGATTTGCGGCCAAATATAGGACATGTTCTATCTTTGCACGGAACGGAGATACGGAAACACGGAAAGGGAATGCATACGGACTACATTCCGTTTTTTTTCGCGGACCCATTGAAATGAATGGCTCCGTATACAGACCGTATACGGAACGCAAAAAACGGCCCGCAAAACGGGAAAAAAAAACGGTACTGTGAAAGAGGCCTCATATTGTGGGTAAAGTAGATACCTTCCCTCCATGAAACAAAAGCTGCATTTTCAGCTTTTACCTAGAGATTAATCTTAAAGGGGTCCCTTTAGCTGATGTAAAGTATTTTTTAGATAAAGTCATTTCTTACTATGGATTATATTGACCTAAAAGTATGTGAAGCAGCTATATTAGTATTGCTATTCTTCCTTTTTTTTTTTTACTTAGAAAACCCCTTTTTCAGTGGGAAAACTGTGGAAATTTACCCGCCTGATTGCCCATGAAGATTATTTAGAAAAATATTGCAGTTGTACAATTTTAATCCATTGTTCCTTGGAATACTAATTGTTTTTTGTGTCTTTCATTATATCGCAATTAAGACTCTTCCATATGGTGCTAAGATGAGCGTTTTGTATCTATTTGCATGTAACATCTTTCACAGTCATACACTATGACTCCAAAGAGATTTGTTATATTTAATTGATCTGTGTAATTCCGGCTGATCACAGAAACAATTGTTGTGATTCTTGATACCAACAGAAATCTGTTTTCCCAGAAAATCTTCTTGAGTTTATTGCAACATGAAAACAATTATCTCATAATACATGACATAATGTATCTGCTGCCTTTTCTCTGTCTGTGCATGTATCATCCGAATATTCCTCTGCTATTTACACACATCTAAATAGCCAGCCTCTTGTGAGCTGACAGTTACCAATGGGGATCACCTTTGGGATCACAATGATGGCGGTGCTTTAGAAGATGTTTGCAGCGCTTGTTGTATAAAGAATTTAAATGCCAAAGTTGTTGCCAACAATATTGGTCATCAGGTATTGCTGTCAATAGTGACCATATAGAGGAAAAGGGCTCCTCTATCACCTCCCATTGACATGATCGTGGGGGAGTGGGTGCTTTTCTATGGCAGTCAGGTGTCTGGCCAGAGCCATGGCCCTGACAAAAGTGGTCTAAAATACCATGTTTTTCAATACTTTTACCTTAGTGACCAGCCAGTTTTGCCCTTAGTGACCAAGCTATTTTATTTTTCATGTTTTTATTGTCATGTTCCAAGAAACATAACTTTTTCCTTAATACTTTCACTGATGTAGCCAAATGAGCACTTCTTTTTTAGCGGGACAAGTTATAATTTTTAAAAGTGCCATTTTGTGGTACACAAAAATTACTGATTCACTGATAGTCTTTCTGGAGGGGGGGTTTTAAGTTACAAATTTTGCAGCGTTCATTTTTTTTGGCAAAAATAGCATCACAACTTTATTCTCTGGGCCATTACAATTACAGTGATGCCAAATACATATAGGTTTTTTGTGTTTGTTTTTTCTTTCTTTCTTACATTTTATTACTTTTGCGCAATAAACACATTTTATAATGTTTTTGCATCACTGCATCTGAAGAACCATTTATTTTTACTTTTTTTTTTTCTACAGAGTTGTGTGAGGGCTTGATTTTTGCTGGATGGCTTGTAGTTTTCATTAGTACCATTTTGGGTTAACACTTTCTTATTGCGTTTTATACCTCTTGCTATAAATTATGAATGAATTACCAACGATTGAAAAAAATGAAGGTCCAGATGGGTGTTTCCAGTTGGGTGGTGTGTCTTATGCCTCATTCACTCGTCAGTGTTTCGGTCAGTGATTTCCATCAGTGATTGTGAGCCAAAACCAGGATTGGAGCTTCACAGACATAAGGTACGAGCAGAAGATCTGCACCTGTTCTGCGTTTAGAGTTGCACCTGGTTTTGGCTCACACACATGGAAATGTGACGTGTGAATAAGGCCGAATGCACACGGCCGTGTTCCGCGGCCATGAGCGGTCCATGGTATGCCGGCCTGGAGTGCACGGCGTCATTGGTTGCTATGACGCCGTGCGCTTCATCCCGCCGCTGCACTTCAGTAATACACTCGTAGCAGGAATCCAGGTCGGCATACCACGGACCGCTCACGGCCGCGGAACACGGCCGTGTGCATTCAGCCTAGGGCATTACTCTATCCAATCAGTGATTCCAGTGTTAGACTCTACAGGAAACCCAACTGGCAACACCCATCTCCCAGCTAGATCTTCATTGCAAACTGGTAGGAATAATAAAGATATGGTACCACACAGAGTCATAAGATGCTGCATAATTGTTATTACAAGGGGATGCAAGTAGTTACTAAACCAGACAGGTTAGGAGAGGGGACAAGTCCTCTTTAACTTTCTCCTTTGTTTGGACCTTTAGCAGGGCAAATAGTTTTGCTTGACTTTTTTACTCAGACCATTCCCTGTGGACAAAGAGGGAAGGGGATGAGTGAATCAATTAGAACATGCACTGTAAAGTGCAATGTTCTTTGGTGAGCATCTTTATTTAGGTCTATCAAGACAAGAAGGGAGCGGTCATGCTGTCATCCTAAATTTTACATTTACTATTATACTAGCAGATAACATATTTCTCTCACAGCAGCAGCAAAATAACATTGGATTACCTATTTATGTAGAAGTTTTATCTCTGTGCTGACTGCTACAGAAGGATAATTGGGCCATTTACTAATCTAAAATATTCCTAAATTAGGTGTATTTCTGCCGTTGCGACACTATCTGCTCGCGACGGGTCTAATATTGTGGGCGTGGCATGGGCAGAGAAGGGGACGGGCCAGCAGGTTTGTCTCATTCATCATTTTCTACGTCTGTTTTGGCATGGAAAATGGTCTAACTGTAAGACAGCTCGGAAGCTGTCTTACATTTAGAGCTAGAGCTGGATGCGCCAAAGTTATGGAGAGGCCTGCGCCTGTTCAGAACTTTGGAGGATCCACTATCAACTATGGGGCAATTATTAAGACCAGCGTCTAAAAGGTCAGCATTAATAAATGTGCCCCAATATGTTGTACCTAATTTTCAATGGCATAGAACTCCCGAATAACTCTTAAAAAACGTTACTAATATTGAGTGTAAAAAAAGACTTCTTTCTGATGGAGATGTCCCTTTAAAAGCCTGTTCTTCGGTTTATAATCCTTATTAAAAGGGAGTGTTGTTTACCTCGCTTGGCTCCCCTTTCTCTACATTATCTACTCACTTTCTTTCTAATGTTAATAGAATCTCATGCCAAGTAACATTTGACTTTGCCAGCAAAGCCTCAAAGTTAATCCTGTGAGTCTGCAGCCTGAGTTTTTCTAACTATGAAACTTTCACTTATTCGATTTACAGCTATTCTGAGTGTCAGCCTGTTCATTCACTTCATCATACAAGTCCCAAGCCATAGATAATTTTATTTCCTCCATTGAATGCTTCCATAAGGATTAAACATGCTTTGGGCAAAACATCAGGGGGTTAGAGAAAGGCTCACATTGTCCTTCTTTCATAACTGGAGAGAATCTTTTATGCACATTCATAAAATGGCTCGGCTTCTGTAACAAAACAACGTGCGGAGCATCCTTGATTAATCACAGTCATTAATCCAATAAACATCCCTCCATACATGTATTACTATAATAGCCTATGCTCCCAGGGATTTGCTTTCATAGCTATATAAGTTTCGCTAATACGTTAGAAAAAAAATCAATTTTTGTGTATAGAAAAGTTCTACTAGAGTAGCAGTAGGATTCATTTTCCAACCTTTGCATATAAAAATTCAATTATATTGGAGCCCTGGCAAACAGATGTTTATGGATCAAGCCGGTTTTATGCGAGGAATTTACAGGGCTGCTGGATTAGTAGCATGTGCTCCATCACCTGTGTCAAATGCTTGAAGACACCTCAGGTTCATTTAGGAAGCACATGCAATTCACCGAGGATTGAGAGAATTTAGTCATTACCGGTATGTGGAGACATGTTAATTTTACCACAACTCTCTAGCGGAGATGTGTTATGTTCCCTACACCCGCATGGATTTTGGATTATTCTGCTTGAATTAAAACTTAACAATAGTTAAAAGCTTTCTTAGGCTCATAATCCTTGAGAGAGGTAATTAAAAGGCTTCTGCTGAGGTTTTGGGTGCGGTATTTATTTAGACACTTTTTTTTTCCTCCATTACAGGTTTACAGTACAGGTTTAGCATAACTCGGTTTGTCATTCAGCCACTGTTTCTGCATCATAAGTCCTGTAGAAACCAAATACAAAGATATCAACATATGTGGCAATAAATCACAAAATCTGGTCTACACATTAATATTGTCCCAACCCACCAATGTCAGTGGGATCAACCTACCATCTAATGTGCATGGTTAACTTCCATCTCATTCCCAAAGGCAGATGTCGGTGGAGATATGGATCGAGCAGTTGGATTTTGAGTGTCTAATCCTTGTTCTTGGGGGAGTTAAGCAGGTATGGACGGACCTGGCAGCAGATGTCTCCCTCTCCTTGTTCAGGATACAGCTATGATCAATGAGCTATGAGATGAGCAAGCAAGTGTGTGGGGGTCAGAAGAGAGAGAGCTGTCAGCCAAAGGAACATTCAGTTGACCGCTATCTATGTGTATGGCCCGCCAAACTCAGCACTGCTACGTTTGAATATGGTTTTACGTTTGCTGTTTGTGTTACATGTAACCTATTGTTTATGCTACTTGGCAGCTGTCCTGTCATCTGTAGAAATCTGCATAAGTGCTATGTAGATGGACACTCACTTGTTTTGGGTTATCCCAGTCCCAATGCAGCAGTTAGAAATAGGCGCAACACGGTCAGTGGTTCTATTGTACCTTTGCTGAGCCCTATTTTTCACATCAAAGTGACAGACAGTGGGATGCTATAGAGGTCACTGTTATAGTGGATAGTGTTGATACATTTTAACGACACACACAAACATTAAATTAAATATATCAAATACACCCGAGCGAAGCCGGGTCCTTGAGCTAGTCAAACTATAAATATGAATCGAGGCCTACTAGACTGCTACAGGCAAGCTGTTAACAATTACAGACAGCTAATTATGGTAATGTATGTGTAGTGAAAGGTATCAATTATCCTTCATATTACTATAGTCATAGAAAATATTAAATCCAGCAAAAGCATCTGTCAATCCAGTTCTAGTATCAGTAGTCACAGTGGTACTGAATCTGCTGTGTTCTTTTATAACCAGCTGACTAGATGTAATGGGTCATAGTTTGACTCTGAATGTGAGAGACATTGTAATTTTCAAATTGCTTACTATAAATAGCAAATACAAGACCACAGTTTTCTTCCTATTATTTGTCCTAGCAGTAAGATTACAATGCACTGTTACTTTTGTATTATATCTCGATCAAACCAGGAACATTCGGGCTATACTGTGCATTAAAACGCTTCCAAAGCACAGCAATAATTGTGTCAGGGTGAATCAACTATTAATAATAATAATAGTTGATACATACAAAAAAAATACGATTCTACAATGTGAAGATAGATGCATCTGTGGTTGGACGGAAGGATGAACGGACAGACAGTTATACAGAAGGAAAGATAGACAAATGGATCAACAAAAACTGAGGTCTGATCTGCTAAATGAGCAGCCAGAAAAAGCCTAAAGAGAACCTGCCACCTTTTCTGACATGTCTATGTTAGTAACCACTTGCATTCCCCATGTAATAACAATGTTGTTCCATTCCTCAGTTATTGCCAGTAGAAGTTTATTGATAAATATGTAGTTGAGTGTTACCATTTTAAGGTGTGTCCCTGCACAGTCCGACACTGGCAGCATTGACTGGACCGGGTCCGACAGTGCAGTGACACACTCCCAACTGGTAACACCCAGTTGCAGATTCATTAAGAAACTTCTATTAGCAATAAATGAGTAATGGAACAACACAGATTCAACCAGAACAACCAGAATCGTCCTAATCCTCATTATTCTCTACCAAATTGGTAAATGCAAGACAGAAGATATTTAGGATTCCTCACATCAGCAATAATTTTTTTTTACTCTTCTTAAAGTTATCATCTACTGATGGTAAAGTATAACCTACTGTAATATTTTTCAATCTCAGTCAAGCTGCCAGGTCTTGTTTTAGAGTGAATTCTAGAATACGGGAATAAGTAGGCTTGCACAACTGCTAAGTGAATAATGATAACTAAGTTTGTTGAATAATATTACAAACAGTGTGAAGCAGATATAAAAGTCATACACAGCATATGCAGCTAGTAAACAGCTTACTCTCCATGAAACACACCGAGAATTTATACTTTTAGTGCCCATGCTAAGTTGGGTACAGAATATTCCAGAAAGACTCAGAGATAAAGATAATTTTTGTGTGTCCTGTGCTTATGCAGTATTAGCTAGTACTCTCTCCAATTTAGATATAATTAACTTTTTTTAAATAAAAAAGAATTATTATGACACCTATGAGTCATAATATGATACACATAGAAGCCATCATGCCCGTACCAATTTTTTCATAGCATATATCATATTCAGTAGCGGACTTTACCAACATGCAAACCAAACAAATGCTTGGGGTCCCAGAGATCAGGGGGTTCCCTGATGGCCACAATTGGTTGGCTAAAGAAAAAACTGGCTGGGGCAGACATACCACAGGTATTGCCAGTTCAGCTGCACAGGAGCCCACAGCGGAGAGTTTGGGTCCTTCCCAGCACTCGACCACTAGCCCAAGTGCCCAGGCAACTGTTGAGAGTAGGACATACTGGGCCATGAGGCCCAGAGCTTAGCTGTGTGACATAATTTTGCTTGTGGTTAGGGAAGTGACAACTCTGCCTCTGTGAATGATCTATATAATTCTGAGTGAAAAACAAGTGTCCTCTATCACAAGATGCCATATATTGGACATATTCTCCCTTCAAAGCATTGCTTGAGAAGAATACTTCCTTAATACACTCTCATAGGGTGCAACCACTTGCAGCAAAGTGTCCAACCTACAAATATGTGGTGTGAAAATCACATAGTTGTAGACTCCATATTGGCTCCCTATACAGGGCTCTACATTCCAAAATTGCTCCTTCACATACAATCCTCAAAAATATGACTATTATTTTAACATGATCAATTTCCACCATTTGATCAAGCACAGTAATGTCATACATACTTAATCATGAAATATACTGTACATACTTTATGTGAAAATTATATTGTTGTTGTTGTTATTATTATATATCAATCTGTCAGCCAGGTTTCTATAAAAAAGTACCTTGACACGAGAACATATAGTATCACCTTTGCATTAGCTATTCCTGTTTTTTTTTTAAGGCTGATACAATACTGACTTAATATCCTGGAGGCATCAGATTGTTAGACAGTCAGATCACTTCACTTTTCAGATAATGCAGAAGATGCACTTATAGCTTTTCAATGTGATGCCATCAATTTTGAAGTCAGAGGATGTCATGGGTATTGTTAAAAAACCATCACATATTTACTTCATTGCTTGTACCTTGTCACATGTGAAAGACCATCATCTCACTGTCATACGTGAAGGTCAGTTTCTTACTGACTGTCTCTAAGCTTTCTGGTTCTGCTGTTGGGTCTTCTTGCCGTTACCATCTTGTCACTGGACTGTGGCCATCACTTTGTTTAAATTGAAAACTGTGCTGTAATGTTTCATTTTTCTTCATTTTTCCAGTCAATACAGAGGAACAGATTTTCCAATTACTGTATTCTTATCCTCAGCTTCTTAAGTCTCAGAATGAAACAGTATTTTCACTTTTTCCCAAGCCGGGGCTGAGTGTTTCTGAGCCCGTGATTAGCAGAATTGGTGGTGATTGGAGAGCTAATGCATTATCTAACAATGTAATGGTTGAGCTATTGACAATGCTTCTACCTTTCAAAACAATGCTCTGCAAGAGAGAATGAGTACAGAAACAATGGCTCAGAAAGTAATGTTCCTAAATATACAGTTAGAGGAATAAAGTCATGACAAGAAGTAGACCTACAAAAAAATCACAGGTTGCTTTCATTACTTTGATTTGACTGATAGCGTGCTAGTATGGGTCCTTTGTATCAGAACCCATTGTGAGAACATTCTAAAATCATAAAGATATAAAAGAAATGTCTGTTAACCAGAGAAAATATCATTCGAGCTAACAATCTCATTAACTACTGCAACTATTGTACAGTGATATGCGGAGAAACACCAGAAGTTTTAATCAGTGGCTTGATGCTTAATGTAGCATCAGAAAATGCCCTCTTGTTTAAAAGAATGTTTTATGTGAAACCTATTTTGGAGAATTTTTTTTTATTTTTCAAGTTACTTTATTAAAAAAAAATACTGACCGCTAGTTTCGTAACTGATTGACCTATGCTGTTCTCTAAAGAATTTTTTCAGCAGTCATCTTATTATCATGAAAAGCAGGATTGCAATGAAAAATAATGCCTGTGTAGGGATAACATAGGATCACACCAATCATTCCTCTGCACAACAGCCACTTACCTCTGTACAGGACACAGCAGAAAAACCGAGAAAACTCTCTCTTAGAAGTTAATGAACATCTCCAGTCTACAAATTCCGAAGGAAGGAAGGGGTTGGAATCTTATCAAATGACAGCAGTGTCAACAGTGCCACCCCTCTCACATTAAAAGCAGTTGGGTTGAAGATCTGAGAACTCTTAAACATACTGAGGCAGATGTACTGTTGAAAATGCACCAGAACTTTGGTACAATATGTACCCCAAAAAATTATGCATTTGCTATGCCCCACATTTAGTAACAATTTTAGATGCATCCATCAAGGGTGTCTGGCTTAGCAGAAAAAGAATCAGACTTCACGGGAAAGTGGGTGTGGCTTAAATGTGACATTGTGCATCAAAAATGTGCCAAAATGTTGTAAAATTAGTAAACTATGTCAACAGATTACAGGTGAAAATCGAAAAATTTGAATATTGTGCAAAAGTTCATTTCTTTCAGTAATGCAACTTAATAGGAGTTGCTTTAATGCAACTTAAAATTAGAATATTGTGAAAAGGTTCAATATTCTAGGCTGAAAGTGTCACACTCTAGTCATCTAATTAATCCATACCCCCTGAGCAAAGGGTACCTGAGATTGTGACTTTGGGGTTTCATAAACTGTAAACCATAATCATCCAAATTATAACAAATAAAGGATTGAAATATCTTGCTTTGCATGTAATGAGTCTATCTCATATGTTAGTTTCACTTTTTAAGTTGCATTACTGAAATAAATGAACTTTGCACAAAATTCTAATTTTTCAAGTTTCAACTGTATGTAAAGTTTAATGGGTTCTCTGACTTCATCAGGATAGATCATCGATATCTGATTAGTGGGGGTCCAATTCCCGACACCACCGCCAGTCAGCTGTTTGAAGAGGCCACAACACTGTTGGGTGCCACGGCCTCTTCTTAGACCAGTGATGTCACGTTCATTGGTCACATGGCCGAGTTGCAGCTCAATCCTTTCAAGTGAATGGGCATGGACTACAATAGCAAGCACAGTCACTATACAATGTATGGAGCTGTCTCACGACTGCCTCTTCAAATAGCCGATTGGCAAGGGTGAAGGGTTTTAGACCTCCACCAATCATATCTTGATGGCTCATCTTAAGGATAAGTCATCAATACTGAGCTCCCAGAAAACAGTCTAAAGTTGCACCAGATTTATCCTCCAGCATCAGCAACTGTGAACAATCTGGAGCAATATAAGACTGTGTAGTCTTATGGTCGGTTTACATGCTGTGAGGAGCAGCCTATTATTCGGAAGGAAACGTTCCTTCCTGACAACTGGCAGCTTGCTATTGCAATTGCTAATCCTCAAACAGCTGCCTTGTTTTGTGGCCACCAGAGTGATGTTTAGACAGCAAGACAGCAAGACCTGCTGCCCAGAAATGATAATTTACTTGCCTACATAAATGATAGTTTCACCTAATAATTAAGCGTTTCGCTCGTTCATCGGGTGATTGGCTGCACCATTAGAAGGGTAGATTGTTGGGGACGAGCCTTCGCAGGAACCTTCATCCCCAATACTCTGCCGACAATTGGGCCATGTAGACCCGAGATAAGTTTACACTATCTTTTAGAAATTCTAAGTATTGTAAGTGATAATCTTAGAGAAAAAAAACCAAACAAAAAAAACATGGTTGTTGGTTAATAGATACATGGCTTCCTGACTGTCACACACGACTCAGCTGTGATAGCATTGTTTGCTGACAGAGTAGGGAAAAGGCAGCTTTGCAACAGTAACATCCTGACAACTCATTCTCAGGTTGAATATCTGCTAGAAGAAGAATAGAACCGGTGCTTGCTTATGTTCAAACACAGCATTACAGCGGTCCATGAGTTATGTCTTCTTTCTAACAGATGTTATTGTAAGAATTTTTTTTTCTTCTAAGGCTAGTTTCACACTAGCGGCAGGGGAGTTCGGCAGGCTGTTCAGGCGGGTGAACAGCCTGTCAGTTCCATCCTGCCACTAGTTGACGTGTGGCCCTGGACTGCCGCTCCGACCCCATTGACTATAATGGGGATAGGGGCGGAGGTCCGGCGGCAGCGCACGCCGAGAGGCGGCCGGACTAAATGTACTGCATGCAGTACTTTTAGTCCGGCTGCCTCTCGGCATGTGCTGCCGTGCTGCCGCCGTAACTCTGCCCTCGTCACCATTATAGTCAATGGTGTCGAAGCGGCAGTCCTGGGGCACACGTGAACTAACGGCAGGACGGATCAGACAGGCTGTTCACCTGCCGGAATAGCCTGCCGGACTCCCCTGCCGCTAATGTGAAAGTATCCTAATCCTAAACAATCCCTTTAACACTAACTGATATAAATGCCCACACTACAATCTGTCAGGCACACCAGCTGTACCCATTACAGCACCAGAATGTGGGCAGTTGTGAATAAAGAGGACTGTCACCTCAAAATGCTGTGGAGTCCACAGGCAGCATGTTATAGAGGGCTCATTCAGACAGCCATAAGTGTTTTGCAGTCAGCAAATTGCAGATCTGAAAAACACGGATACTAGCTATGTGCGTTCTGCATTTTGCGTAACGCACAGAGCCAGCTTTATATTGAAATGCCTATTTTTGTTCGTGGACGCAATAGAGAGGAGGAGAACTTATTGACTTTTATGGGACAGTTTCCTAGGCATGTTCTGTGATCTGTGCAGAGGTCAGAAGAGAGTAGATAAGTTGTGATATCACCAATTGTGAATGGAGGATCTTATGGAGGTGGCATATTATAGAGGTTTTATTTGTCATTCTACTCCTGCCTGTAATGATAAGCAGCTATCTACAGTAAAATGATCTCTAAAGGCCAAGAAGTAGAGCCTATTATTAAGCTTCGTGGCCACAGCTAAAACTACAGAATATTATGTTTTTCGTTTAAATACATATATTGCCATGGAAAATAAAATATACCATTATCAAAAATTCTTTAATAATATGTTTAACCTAAAACATGGTTTAAATTAATAGGTAACCACAAGAGACAAGGTAAAATAGGTAATTTTCTGATTACATAGTCCTTTTAATCTTAAAAACTTTTCAAAATAAGCTGCTATATGTTTATAAATGAATGTACACTGTACACTGTATCTGACCATTATATGGCTTGCATCTCATTCGCAGGCTGCATCTATAATTTCCAGTTGTCCCTGAGCAGATGGCTGAAGACTAGCTGTAAGATGTCTGTTTATAGACTATAACTGGAGACAGCAGAATCTGCTCTATAACTCTTTCACTCACTAAGAATCACTGAGAAACGTCATAACAGGACATTATACAGACTAACTGAGCAGTAGTGATGCGAATAAAGCATTTAGGTGTGATATAACAATTACTATTAACTGTTAAATCATCTCTGCTTCTCTATCTCACATTGCTGCCCACTCCCTTTCCCCCCTCCCTAGACTTTTATGGAATAATATAATCTGATCCTTCAGTGAGAAGGCAGCCCATCCCGATCTAATAAGGTAAAATCATCACATAATTTAGAGAAGTTTTAGGAAGAGGGCAGCTGACAACTGGAGAATGAGACATTTTCTTTGATAAGATATATTAAAAAGTTTCTTATATTACATTGCCGATACTATTAATTTAGGCAAAGTGTGTGAAAAGTTAGTGAACATTTGTCTGTACCTTTTAGAGCTAAAAATAAATAGGTTACAGGACAGCAAGAAGGGAATAATATGATTAGAGATTATGATATCACAGGGGAAGTGTTTTTTGTCTCTAACCATAGTGGTATATATATCTGAAGCCAAGATGCGTGGGTCCATAAGAATTTCCTGCTTCTTAGAGATACATTTGCCTCATTTTGTTTTTTAGTATCTTATAATAAAAGATGTTTCAATACTATAATCATTAATGACATGGATCTTTCATTCTTTCATGTTGATCTTTTGAATAGGTGATGAAAAAACTGTTGTTTCCTTGTATGTTTGGTGTGGAGTTCTCTTAGACAATGGCCACATTTCAGAATTTTGAATGCATGCATTGCTGACATCTTGCAGGCTTAAAGGGGTTGTCTGGGTTCAGAGCTGAACCTGGACATATCCCCTTCTTCCCCCACTCTGACATGAGCGTGAGAGCATTTAATGCTCCGATGCTCTCCCTTGCCCTGCGCTGAATTTTTCTGCCGATCTGGCACTAATGGGTGGGCTTTAACGCTGCTCTAGCCTGTAAAATGGCAAGGGCAGTACTAAAGCCGGCCCATTAGTTCCGGTGACATCACTAGGAACACTGATAGGCAGAAGCCTCTGCCTAGCAGTGTAAAAATGTAAACAAAAAAGGCCTTGCCCTGCACGATACAGCGCAGGGCAAGGGGGAGGCTATGTCGGCTATGTCTTTCAGCTCTGAACCCGAACAACCACTTTAAAGCATGACAAGTGTATGGGATAAGGAATACCCTGTCAACCTAGCTTTTTATATAACTTAATGATATGTAATAGAAAATGCACGTTTTAGTATTTTGTGCAACAGTGTGTAATCCACTAAGCTGTGAAGTATCACACTGATGGCAGCTGTGTGGGATAAATTAATTTAAAACCCAGAAAACAGGGTGCATGCTCTGTTGAACCAATACAAAAGATTTCCCTTAAGCAAATATAGCATGTATACACCAAGGAAATAGAATTAAGGCATCAAACCACTGTAGCAAACATTATATGCTAACACAGTATTAATATTGCCTCTTGGGGAATTCTTCAAATATGATAATCTTTTAGCAATGTTTATATTTTCATAACAAATTAAAATTTATTAATTTAAAGGGGAAACAAATTGATACTTGAGAACATTTAAGGAGAAGATCCGCCTAATAAAATCAGTTCACAAAATAGCAGAGTCCTTATTCATAGTAAAAAAAGGAGCAGATCATCTTTCTTACATTCAGCAAGATGGCAATCATGGGATTATTCATAGAAGGGAGACAGAGCTGAATTAAGTTATTCAGAGCAGTGGTCGAAACCTAATTGTGTTCGCTTGCATCTTTTCCTTTTTACCCCACAAAAGCATCATTGTTCATGTTGAAGTATTCCCTTTCACTCATTAAGAATCTCTGCCAACTTGATTGTGAAAGTCACACTACATTCCCCAGTGAAAATTAGGCCAGAGGTAGAGCTATGAAATTTGAATGCATTCAGCATAAAGTTCATCTGACAAGCGGCTTCATGGAAATGAATGTGTGAGAGGAGGACAGTATAATTTTATGGATCGGAGGCAAGCTGCATTGAAAACTATTTATGTATGTTGTCTAAGCATGTATGCAATGAAATTACACTTGTTAAATGCATCAGAGATTCCAAGCTCCAGAGAGCATAACTTATCTTAGGCAATAATATAAATGTCCACTTTCATAGATGAATAACTACCCAGAAAATAAAACACCTTGCCTAATGTGAGCTAATTAAGACTATAGATTATAGGGATTTGGTGGCATAAAACTGTCAAAGTAAGACCTAACTTTTTTTTCTACTTGACTATTTAAAATGACTTATATTTGTCATTATCTTTCTGGTAACAGCAAAAGAAAGAAGAAAGGCTTAAAACCTTTTTTTTCTTCCAGTTAAGTTTACTTTGTACATTATTTGGACACTAAACCTAAAGTGCAACTATGACATCCAATCTATCATTGGTTAGTAGTCATTTCTTGTTGAGGAGAAGATCATATGTTCCAAAAATGTCTCCCAAGTTTTAGGAGGTATCTGGATCCAGGGACAACACAAGCTCCCAATTTTTGTCCCTTAAGTTCAGTATGATACAGATACATTGTTCCTTAAAAGGGCCTAAGAGTCGCCAACTGAATGGTTGTAACTTGTGGTCCATTTAAAACAAAACTCACCTACCTGCAGTTCTCCTTTCGTCCACCACTGTACTGTTTTCAGCCTGGTCAATTAGGCCTCAGCAGTCACAGGTCGCTATCACTAGCAGTGATGTGACATTCTAGCACAAGTGATTACTGTGGTCAGAAGGGGGCAGCAGTGCAGGACAATTGGAACCGCGGGCTGGGCTGGACAACTCCATTAAAGAAGGACACATCTGTATCATGCCAGGCAACACCTTTAACTTTCCTACTGGCCTGAAATGAGTAGTGCAAGATGACTAGCGTTAAAAAAAAAAACATGTTTGTGATATTTTCTCCAGAGATCTTTATGCTACATGTGTCTATATGTGATCATCCAGTGGTTGTTTTTCTAGCATGTTGTGATAGTGTAATGAATGCATTTTTATAATTAGACATTGGAATCCTTAGTGAAATTCATTGAAAGGTAACGCTGGAAACATCTGTGACTGTTGGATGGACAATCACTTATCTACCTCCCCTTTCCACACCAGCCACACCAGTCAAAAATAGGGAAAAAATAACATTGAAACATTATTTAAAAAGAAGTATCCAGATACTGTGCCCCCACATTCAGTGGTTCCTTAGTTGATCACCTACTATGCCAACCTGTTTCTGCAACTTTATCAAGTAGCAATGGAGAGAGTTGTCCATGTGCGCCACCATCTCTCCATTCAGTATCTGACAGAATATGACTGCCCTATGGAACTCCAAATCTCCAGATAGAGCTGGCTAACCTTATTTTTTGAATAGTCGACACGCTATAGTAACTGTGCGCAGTGATATTGACAGCAATTCAATGTTATTGTGCTTCAGCCTGGACAGTGTCCCTCAGCCCTAAGTTCATTATGCACCATCATCTGTCAGACTTTCTTTTTTTCTGCATGAAGAAACTGAGGTGTTGTTATTCAACTACAGCAGCGTTAGTGGCAAAGAATAGCAACTATGACAATATTTGTTATGGCGGCATCTATATAGTACCTTTTTCAAAGCCCCAGCGGCCATCATGTAATGGGACGGTTTTCCTGTGGCTAATAACATGTGCAAAGATGCTGGAGAAATAATATCAGGATAGCTGACAGTTTGCCACCTTTGTCTTGGTTGTTAAAACACAATTTAGCTGTCAATTTTAAGCTCTTCATTTTTAAGCTCATGCCATAAAAATGATTCTTTGGAGAAGGAAAACAGAGAACAATTACAGCTTCAATGGAAACTCGGGTTGATTGATAAACTGTAATCGCACTCCTCTCTGCACAGTTTAAATGAGGATACTTACAATGCTTGCTGATCTTGTCTCTTGTGGTTACATATGCATGGCCTGTTGGAAGTTTAGCAATCTTGTATTTGCATCATCCTCCTTTTTATTACTCTGCCTTTGATTTATTTAAAGTGCAGCTCACATTTTTAATTTATGGGATTTGCTTCTCCTATAAGTTAAGTGATTTAAGATGTGTCACTGATGTTATGAGAGGTTGCATGCCAATAGGGAGGGGGCTTATTACAGAGAATGGATTATCAATATTTTGACTAATTATATGTAACTTTTACACAGCTTTCTGCATTGTAGTTTATGTTTTATGTACAGAATACCGCACATTGGTTAATAATTGGTTAACACTTAACCACTTCCCATCTGGGCCATTTGCCCCCTTCCTGACCAGGCCAAATTTTGCAAAACTGACATATCTCACTTTATGTGGTAATAACTTTGGAACGCCTTTATTTATCCAAGTCATTCAGAGATTGTTTTCTCGTGACACATTGTACTTCATGATAATCATAAATTTGAGTCAAAATATTTCACCTTTATTTATGAAAAAATCCCAAATTTACCCAAAAATTCGAAAAATTTGCAATTTTCTAAATTTCAATTTCTCTGCTTTTAAAACAGAAAGTGATACCTCATAAAATATTTATTATTTAACATTCCCCATATGTCTACTTTATGTTGGCATCATTTTGGAAATGTAATTTTATTTTTTTTAGGACGTTAGAAGGCTTAGAAGTTTAGAAGAAATTCTTCAAATTTATAAGAAAATTGCCAAAACCCACTTTATAAGGACCAGTTCAGGTCTGAAGTCACTTTGTGGGGCTTACATAGTGGATACCCCCATAAATGACCCCATTGTAGAAACTACACCCCTCAAGGTATTCAAAACCGATTTTACAAACTTTGTTAACCCTTTAGGCGTTCCACAAGAATTAAAGGAAAATGGAGATCAAATTTTTAAATTTCACTTTTTGGGCAGATTTTCCATTTTAATCCAATTTTTTCTTTAACACATCGATGGTTAACAGCCAAACAAAACTCAATATTTATTACCCAGATTCTGCGGTTTACAGAAACACCCCACATGTGGTCATAAACTGCTGTATGGGCACACGGCAGGGCGCAGAAGAAAAGGAACTCCACATGGTTTTTAGATGCCATGTCCCATTTGAAGCCCCCTGATGCACCCTTACAGTAGAAACTCCCAAGAAGTGACCCCATTTTGGAAACTAGTGGATAAGGTGCCAGTTTTATTAGTACTATTTTTGGGTACATATGATTTTTTGATCATTCATTATAACACTTTATGGGGCAAGGTGACCAAAAAATTGGTTGTTTTAGCACAGTTTCTATTTATTTATTTTTACAGCGTTCACCTGAGGGGTTCAGTCAAGTGACATTTTTATAGAGCAGATCGTTACGGACGTGGCGATACCTAATATGTATACTTTTTCTCATGTATTAAAGTTTTACACAATAATAGCATTTATGAAACCAAAAAATTATGTTTTAATGTGTCCATGTTCTGAGAGCTATAGTTTTTTTTATTTTTTGAGAGATTTTCTTATGTAGGGGCTCATTTTTTGCAGGATGAGGTGACGGTTTTATTGGTACCATTTTGTGGGACATACGCGTTTTTGATCACTTGGTGTTGCACCTTTTGTGATGCAAGGTGACAAAAATTGCTTGTTTTGACACAGTTTTTTTTTTTTTTTACGGTGTTCACCCGAGGGGTTACGGTAGGTCATGTGATATTTTTATAGAGCTGGTTTTTACGGACGCGGCAATACCTAATATGTATACTTTTTTTTATTTGTTTCACTTTAACGCAATAATAGCATTTTTGAAACCAAAAAAATGATGTTTTAGTGTCTCCATGTTCTAAGAGCTATAGTTTTTTTATTTTTTGATAGATTTTCTTATGTAGGGGCTCATTTTTTGCGGGATGAGGTGACGGTTTTATTGGTACTATTTTGTGGGACACACGCGTTTTTGATCACTTGGTGTTGCACTTTTTGTGATGCAAGGTGACAAAAATTGCTTGTTTTGACAGTTTTTTTTTTTTTTTTTTACGGTGTTCATCCGAGGGGTTAGGTCATGTGATATTTTTATAGAGCTGGTTTTTACGGACGCGGCAATACCTAATATGTATACTTTTTTTTATTTTTTCTATTTTTAATTTTTTTTTTTTCATTCCTTACTTGGGGACTTTTTTTTTTTACATGTGAAACTTTTTTTTATTTTTTTATTTTCAACCTTTTATTTTTATTTTTTTTATTTTACACTTTTCGTCCCCCATAAGGTCATACAAGACCTCTGGGGGACATTTACTTCACTTTTTTTTTTTTTTTTTTCACAGTTGATTTCTCCTGTAACTGGGGCTGACATAGTAGCCCCAGTTACAGGACAAATACACCCCTATAGAGGCTGTACAGCAGCAATCCAGCGCTGTACAGCCTCAGTGCAGGGCTGATCGAGGTCTCTGAGAGACCTCACACAGCTCCTGCACTCTCCGGTCACGGCGGTCACATGACCGCCGGGCCGGAACAGGAAGCGCACAGCGCTTCCTTCTCTGCAGACACAGCGCTCGGTGAGCAATGTGTCTGCAGCGATCTAGAAGGAAGGGACACCTGGGCACTGTCCCTGCCTTGTCTTAGGGTTGCCATGCTGTCACTGACAGCGGGCAACCCGATCAGCAGCTGCACGATTAGCGTGCAGCTGCACTTTCTGAACGGACGTTCTGGAACGTCCGTTCAGAAATAGACGTCCACCCATAGGACGTTTATATCCTATGGGCGGACGTGAAGCGGTTAAACAAATCTTCACAGATACAACCAGAGCTATTGTGTATTGATTTCAATCTATGGTGGGAATGCATAAAACATGTTAAGCTATATTTATACTTAAATATGACCCTTTAAAAATATCTATTAGCAGAGATGAGAGAATTGATTCCCAAATAAAAATAAATTAATGAAAAACTTTGTATTCTATAGGATCAGAATTTTAGAACTCTAGAATTTTAGAAAAGAGAGGGGGAGAGAATAGGGCCAATTAGCGTTTTAATCAAATCAGATGGTCAATTCCGTTGAATCAGAGGTGAAGGAAATTTACAGAAATTTCCTAATCTCTACCAATTAGCTGGCTCCAGATAAAAAAACTAAGTAACATACTTGAAAATATGATCTATACAATCAGGGGTTGATTAAAGTATGTCTCCCAATTGTTTAAGATCATGAAAAGTAAATAATTTACCGCTCACCCTCTCTGTTCTTGCCTTCTGAGTTAGGATTATGTTGGGTCAGTGGTTAATGCTTGTTCCCGATCCCGGCCCTATATGTACATACCAGCCAACAAATAATTAATGCTTTTATTTGATATTTGTGGCATTACAAATCTTAGGTTATTTGCAGTGCATTGCCTTGTGTAAACAGGAAATGTGCTGTGGAAGCATAAAAACTGTATGAGGAAGAACAATCGTAATGATGATCCTTCATCCTGGTACTCAAAAAGATTGCTGCTCTAAACAGCAATTAAACATTCTAGAATAAAGCTTTTACATTTACAATACAGTCTTTATTCAGATTTAAACACCACATGAGCCAAGTATATTCCTAACATAAATAGTTCTTGATAGAGAAGTGTACATCACTCCTTGCAAAATGTCCCTTGTTGATTTCCCTGAAAAAATCTCAAGCTTCCAATAACTGATATTGTACAGTCAGAAAATATTAGCCAGCTAACCCATAACTAGAGAAACTAAATAACAAAGCCAATATTGGTGTAAATCATATGTCTACCATTATAGAGCAAAGTTAAAAGAAGACCTGCAGCTAAGTATATCTTGGTCTATTACAATGCATCATTGGTTCATCTTTCTAGAATGAGTAAAGCCTACCAGCCATTTCGGCAAAACCAGCCAACCATATAATGTATATAGGCATGCCTATACATTTATGGTCAGATGAAGATGGTTCATACTGTTGGATTTCAAAATGTCTGAACTTTTTGTTTCTCAAGGAAGATAAACAAAGATGCCTTACAGTGGCTTACTCCTCAATTACCATTCAGAACATGTGAATGCTCAGTTTCTAAGTGTGTATTTGGGGTAGTCAGGAAGAAAAGCTGTTGGGTGAGTGAGCATTTAGCCGACAGCTATAATGTTTGTAAACGTTGAGAAGCCTATGCTGAGGTATCTAGACCATAGCTCCTCAAAAAATATTGTTCCCCACATAATAATAACTTTGGAGATATACTCAACCTAGGTAAGTAGTTTTGTCTCCTTTTACATTTAAAGCACAATATTCATAGATGATACAAACCTAAAAAAGTTCAGAAAACAAAAGTGTCAACTAGAGATGAGCGAATTGAAGCTAATGAAGTGGAATTTGATCAGAATTTCATGAAAAATTTGATTTGCACAGAAGACAAATTTCCTTGCGCTTCTTGGTAAATAATATTTTTTTTTCATAAAATGGCTGCTGCACGTGGGAGGACATAGAGAAAGGAACTCTGGGAAGGCGGGATCACCCATAATGCCATGCATGCAGCCAATCAGCAGCCATCCAGCCCTGTGATGTCACAGTCCTATAAATAGCGGCAGCCATCTTAGATTCTGCATTTACCAGTGTACTTAGTTCAGGGAGAGACATCAGCAGGCGCTAGGGACAGTGCTAGAAAAAACTGCCTTGTGCTAAAAAAATGATTTACAAGTGCAGGGAAAGATTATTCAAGGTTTAGGGAAAGGATAGGGAGGAATCATTCCATAGCTTTTATGTTGAAAAGGGTTCAGTAAAAGGAGGTGACAGCCTGGGTAATAGGAACAATCCTATTACACCTTGCAGCACTGACTGGGGATCCAAATTGCCATTATACAGCTCTGTAATTCCAACAAACCATTCTTATTAAGGTGCAAGTGCTGACTGATACATGTATTACCAGGGTTTATTAAAAGGCAATTTTTCTAAGTCTTATTTGCCCTTGTGTGTGCAGTTATATGTTCTAAAGCATTTTTTGGCTTGAATTAGTGGGAAAAAGGGCTTATTAGCCGATGTGTGTTGAAGTGCTAAAATGACAGCCCTTTTTGTCATGAATTAGTGGCAAAAGTAAAATATATTTGCCACTTTGCGGTGCAGTTATCTGTTGCAAAGCCTTTTGTGACGTGTATTAGCGGAAAAAGAAAATCTATATTTGCCGCTCAGCTGTGCAGTTATCTGTTGTAAAGCCTTTTGTGACGTGTATTAGTGGAATATATATATATTTGCTGCTCAGTGGTGCAGTTATCTGTTGTGAAGCCTTTTGTGGCGTGTGTTAGTGGAAAAAGAAAAAATATATTTGCCGCTCAGCGGTGCAGTTATTTGTTGTAAAGCCTTTTGTGGCGTGTGTTAGCGGAAAAAGAAAAAATATATTTTCCGCTCAGTGGTGCAGTTATCTGTGTAAAGCCTTTTTTGATGTGTATTAGCAGAAAAAGAAAAAATATATTTGCTGCTCAGCGGTGCAGTTTTCTGTTCTAAAGCCTTTTGTGAAGTGTATTAGCAAAAAAAGAAAATATATATTTGCCGCTCAGCGGTGCAGTTATTTGTTCTAAAGCCTTTTGTGACATGTATCAGCGGAAAAAGAAAATATATATTTGCCGTTCAGGGATGCAGTTATATATTCTAAAGCCCTTTTTGCCCTGTATTAGTGGCAAAAGAAAAATATATTTGCCGTTCAGAGTTGCACTTATATGTTGAAAAGCCTTGTGTAGTGTAAAAGTAGAAAAAAATATATAAGGGCCTATTTGCCGTTCAGTGGTGCAGTTATATGTGGTAAAGCCCTTTTTGCGGTATGGACCGAATTATGTAGTGGTGAAATAGGCTTTTTTCGGGAAAATTTATGGGTGATTGTAGACTTTCTTCTGTACAAACCAAATACCATTATCCTTTCATTGGGGAGGTTATTGTTCTGACGAATCAGAGGAAGGGCAAAATAATCAGTGATGTTGACACACTCTCCACTCTATCGGGGGGCTCTACTTGTATAAGCGTTTAATAGAACAGGTTCTGTAGACATCTATGTGGAATCAGCTGATGACGGTGTAAAAGGAGTGTGCTTCTTCTTGGCGCAAATATCGACCTGTAAGGCTTAGTTCATACTTGAGTTATTTGGTCAGTTTTGGCCCCGTGACCGCCCAAACAAGTGAAGTGTGCAGTGATTCTAAGAGCGACGCCTGTCATCTGCATGTCATACGGACTCACAGTATTATTTCAATACCAAAGCAGACTCCCTATGCGTGTTACTGCAAGGCACAGTGTTCTACACCACTATAAAGGTTCTCTGCAGTCAGGAAACAGCAGATTTTTATGAAATTTGCCGCAAGTAAATTCGGATTGAAGAAAAATTTTTCAAAAAAAATTGGCGAACCAGCGAATCAAATTTTTTAAAAATTCGCTCATCTCTAGTGTCAACTTCAAAAGCAAAAAACAGTAGCCCTTAACAGAAACATTTATGAAGAAAATGTAACCTTTAACTTTTGATATTTGCTAGAACGTTGTCCTTAGTGACACTATGTGGTTAGGATACAAAATAGAGAAGGTCAGTGAGATTATCATATCCAGAAATTGCTGTAAATATTCGAACATTTTAAAACCATTAACATTTTGCACAACAATTAAACATGTATTATGATGACAGAAACCTTTCAGTCTGCTCATTTATTACTTGATTTGTATGTTGTCAGTGAACTTTTGGGAGGTGAAGAGAATCTCATAACGAATATTTTTGGAAGCAAATTGAATTATACAGAGCATTGCTAACTCGATTAAGGGGAAGGGCACTGGATAGATTTTTAAATTTCTGTTTAACTTTTTCTTCTGAAATAAAGACTCACCCTGAAGACCTGGGTTCTGAAAGGCAAAATGTATACAGTTCAAATGGTTGACTGCATATTAATGTGAAAACCCATCAATAATGCCACTGCAAAACAAGAGCATTGAAGCATTAGGAGTTGAGAAAATTTGATTTGACAAATGTCAAACTAAAGGTTCTTCTACACGGGAAGATATTCTGTCCAGTAATAAGCACCAATTGACTATAACACATTGCTGATTGGTGCTTGTTTCCTGCAATTATATGCAGCAATCATGGCACTGTATAGGGATGAATAATCATTATTACGATCATTTGCCCCACATAGTTGGCTTATAATTGATAGTATATGCCCTAATACCTATGTGCTGCCAACAAACAAATATTTGTATGCTCATAAACAATCCGTGTAAAAGGACTCTAAAGGGAATAAGATATCAGAAAATGACCTATCATCCAGTGCACATACATGTAACTATTCCTACAATGAAAAGTTACAAAGTTAATTGCAACCTGCCCTAATTCTCAGAAAAAAGGAGGGGGGTAAGCAAAGCAGGGAGGGGCGCCAAAGGATGCCTGGGTATTTTAAATGAACTGAGAGGTCAGGGGTATACGTAAGTGGGGCTGCTTCACACCAAACAATGGTCTGACAAACAGACCGTAGTGTACAAAATACATTTGGAAGGAGAAAAAAAAAGAAGGTGGTGGAGCGCCAAGAAGAATTATCAGAGGTATAAATGCTATATAGGAACTGAATATATCAGATAGAGAGCTCCCGATGGTGAATTAGAGGCCTCATAGTTCCCAAGCTGTGAAAATAAATGGTTATTAAGCACCAATTATTCGCCAATTAATAAACACCTATTATAACGTGATAGATGCGAAATAACCAAGTGCTGTCAAAGTTAGGGTTACATATACAAATATATTAAAATATCTCATATTAAAATATCTCACATGGATTAGCCAAATAAAATCAAAGTGTGTCCATGTGTACACACTGCAATAAGTACTCACTTCACCCCGAAGCTCACCCCAAAACGCGTTGAGCTTATCGAATAAAGAACTACCTTGTTGTATCCTGTGAGTCCACCGGGTCATCTGTTTGGAGGACACCAAGGAGTTAAAATCTACGTGCTAACTCTGCAAGGGAGGGTACGGCGACAAGTGTCTTATGCTTATCTTGTGCCCCCATCCCTGGTGAAGTGAGTACTTATTGCAGTGTGTACACATGGACACACTTTGATTTTATTTGGCTAATCCATGTGAGATATTTTAATATGAAATATTTTAATATATTTGTATATGTAACCCTAACTTTGACAGCACTTGGTTATTTCGCATCTATCACGTTATAATAGGTGTTTATTAATTGGCGAATAATTGGTGCTTAATAACCATTTATTTTCACAACTTGGGAACTCTGAGGCCTCTAATTCACGATCGGGAGCTCTCTATCTGATATATTCAGTTCCTATATAGCATTTATACCTCTGATAATTCTTCTTGGCGCTCCACCACCTTCTTTCTTTTTTTTACTCCTTCCAAACTAATTCTAAGAGCCACACCTCACATGTTATGGCACTTACTGGACTCCTTGTCTATACCCTGGATGACTCACAGTTGTCAGTGCCATTGTGTAGAAACA
The DNA here is from genome assembly GCF_905171765.1 of Bufo bufo. Classification (NCBI taxonomy): domain Eukaryota; kingdom Metazoa; phylum Chordata; class Amphibia; order Anura; family Bufonidae; genus Bufo; species Bufo bufo. The sequence continues at coordinate 519,153,184 of NC_053391.1, read as the reverse complement.
CGTAAGGTAAGAATTAGGGCAGGTTGTAATTCACTTTGTAACATTTCAGTGTAGGGATAGTTGTATTTGTGTTGGATATTTGAGTGCCAAAAATGCTCTATAACAGAGTGATACAGTATCTGGGCATAGGGTCTTGCTTTCCCCTTCCACATTGCAACAAAATACAATTGTGGATAGAAGTATGTGTTGGTGACGAGCAAGAGCATATATACTGTCCATAAGTTAGTCCAGGTTGCATCTTGCACATAAGAGCACACTCCTCACCTCCACCAACTCTATCCTTCCCAATTGCCTGTGCCTTGTTAGTTAGTTTTATTTTAATTGTTACAAGTTTCAGAACTGAGGTATTGAGGAGACAGAGGGAACAAATTTATTAAGAGTCAATTTCCTCAAGCTGATTTTGTCACAATTTCAACCATATGCAAACATGAAGTAGGTTTTCTATACCACAAAATAAACTATGTACTACTGCTCTACTCTGGTGCCTACAAACTAACAAGCCACCCTTTAATCAACGCCAAGCTACATCTATATAAAACATCAACAATGTAGGACAGTACACACTAAGAAGGTCCACTCTGTTGGTATCCTGGATGGATAGAGATACTCGCCAATTAGATACTTAGAATAGCTTATAGGGGATAACATCTGATCTGTGCTTCTCCATGCTATTGATCTCCAGTGAGAACACCGCCAGCATATTTTTGGCACACAGATATGCACTTAAAGGGAACCCGCCACCAGGATTTTGTGTATAGAGCTGAGGACATGGGTTGCTAGATGGCCGCTAGCACATCCGCAATACCCAGTCCCCATAGCTCTGTGTGCTTTTATTGTGTAAAAAAACCAATTTGATACATATGCAAATTAACCTGAGATGAGTCCTGTCCCTGACTCATCTCACGTTCAGGACTCATCTCAGGTTAATTTGCATATGTATCAAATCAGTTTTTTTACACAAGTAGGAGGCACATATGCAAACTGTTGTAATTCCTACACCGTTCACCTGATTTGGATGTAAATACCCTCAAATTAAAGCTGACAGTCTGCAGTTACAGCACATCGTTCGTTTCATTTCAAATCCATTGTAGTGGTGTATAGAGCCAAAAATGTTAGAATTGTGTCGCTGTCCTAATATTTATGGACCTGACTGTATATGTTGAAAATCCTTGTGTAGTGTAAAAGTGGTCAAAAATACAGGCCTATTTGCCGTTCAGCTGTGCAGTTATATGTAGTAAAGCCATTTTTGCTGAATGGGCCAAATTGCGTAGTGGTTAAATTTGTTATGTGAAACAGTCTTTTTTTGTGAAAAATTGATGGGTGACTGTACACCTCTTTTTGCTGAATTACGTAGTGGTAAAATGTTTTATTTCGAACATGTTTTTTAAAAAAAACATTGATGGGTGATTGTACACTAGTGTTGATCGTGCACAAAACTGCTCGGGTGCTCGGCAGAGCACCCAAGCACAATGGAAGTCAATGGGAGAACCCGAGCATTAAACCAGGCATCCCCTGCTCTGAAGAGGGGAGGGTGTCTGGTTCATAGGAAAAGGTCAGAAATTGATGGAAACACCACTGAAATGGTTGGGGAACAGCATGGGGAGGAAGTCTGGCTGCATCTTGGACTCCCAGGTCGCTGCTGGGAACGATGTTGTCCGAGTAGTACGTCACTTTTACAGACTGACAATAATACGCATCAAACCAAAGATAAAATCGATTTTAGAGGAAAAATTGTTAGAAAACATTTTTTCCTATATATTTACTTGTATATAAAGTGCAAGTGCTGCCAAAAATTACAAGGAATAGGCACTCCGATACAACCTGTATATCACATAAAGGAGGGCCTCATTCACATTTTTGTACAATTGTTCAGGTAGTGGGACTCCTACACTCATAAAGCCTATGCAAGTGAAACGGCTGCCAAGAATTACAAGGAACCGGCACCCCAATACACCCTTTATTACACATAAAGGAGGGAATCATACACACCCTTGAAAAATTATGATTGATAGCCTGCTGCTGACCCGCAAAAACATTAGAAGCAAGGGCCTGCTGGTGACCCTCTAAAACATTAGGGGCGAGGGCCTGCTGCTGATCTGACCATCTAAAACATTAGGGGTGAGGGTCTGCTGCTGATATGACCATCTAAAAAAATAGGGTTGAGGGTCTGCTGCTGATCTGACCATCTAAAACATTACGGATGAGGGTCTCCTGCTGATCTGACCTTCTAAAACATTAGGGGTGGGGGTCTGCTGCTGATCTGACCTTCTAAAACATTATGGATGAGGGTCTGCTGCTGATCTGACCTTCTAAAACATTAGGGGTGGGGGTCTGCTGCTGATCTGACCTTCTAAAACATTAAGGGCGAGGGTCTGCTGCTGAGCTGACCATATAAAACATTAGGGGCGAGGGCCTGCTGTTGAGCTGACCATCTAAAACATTAGGGGCGAGGGCCTGCTGCTGATCTGATCATCTAAAAAATTAGGAGCGAGGGTCTACTGCTGAGCTGACCATCTAAAAAATTAGGGGTGAGGGTCTTCTGCTGAGCTAAACATCTAAAACATTAGGGGCGAGGGCCTGCTGTTGATCTGACCATCTAAAACATTAGGGGTGAGGGCCTGCTGCTGAGCTGACCATCTAAAACATTAGGAGCGAGGGCAGACTAATAAGCATGTTGATATGATGGAGGAGGAGGAGGAGGACGAGAAAAGGAAGATTGAACCATATACCCTTTTTTGTGGTTTAAGGGGTGCATAGGAATGCAGTGTATTAAAAACACCATAAAAGAGAAGTCAGGGGCAATCCAGGCCTTGTTCATTTTGATAAGAGTCAACCTGTCAGCATTTTTTGTTGGCAGTCGGATGAGCTTATCAGTTATTATGCCCCTAGCAGCACTAAATACCCGCTGTGACAAAACGCTGGCAGCATAGCAGGCCAGCACCTCCAAGGCGTAGGGCACCAGTTCGTGCCGGGTCCAGCTTGGATACCCAATAGTTGTAAGGCACAGAGGGATCATTTAGGATGCTGACACGGTCTGCTACGTACTCCTTCACCATCTTCCAAAAATGTTCTCTCCTTGTGACACTAGGCCGCGCATAAGAGTGAGGATGCTGGCGGGGCGTCATGAAACTGTCCCAAGCCTTGAAGAGTGTTGCCTTGCCTCTGTTGGAAATGCGGTGTGTTCCCCTCATCTTCCCTCCTCGGTTGCCCAAGTAACTGCGTACTCTGCTGCCGGCGTTGTCAGCTGGAAATTTTTGGAGCAATTTTTCCACAAGGATCTTCTGGTATTACACCATTTTGTTAGTCCTCTCCACCACAGGAATGAGAAGTTCTCTTTGTAATGGGAGTCGAGAAGGGTGAACAACCAGTAATTGGTGTTGTCCAAAATGCGTATAACGGGAAGGTCACTGGAAAGGCAGCATAACATAAGTCAGCCATGTGTGCCAGAGTCCCAACAGACAAGACATCGCTGACCTCATCAGGAGGATGACTCTCAATCTCCTCATCCATTTTCTCCTCTTCGGCCCATCCACGCTGAACAGATGGAATAACCCTGCTATGGGTACTACCCTCTGTAGCGGAGACAACCGTCTCCTGCTCCTCCTCCTTATCATCATCCAATTCGTGCTGAGAAGACGAACGGAGGGTGGTCTGGCTATCACCCTGTGTACTGTCTTCCCCCATTTCCACTTCATTCACATGCAAAGCATCCGCCTTCATTGTGAGCAGCGAGCGTTTCAGTAGACACAGAAGTGGAATGGTTACGCTGATAATAGCGGCATCGCCGCTCACCATCTGTGTTGATTCCTCAAAGTTGTTTAAAACCTCACAGAGGTCAGACATCCATGCCCACTCGTCGCTTGTGAAGAGCGGAAGCTGACTGGGAAGGCGACGACCATGTTGCAGCTGGTATTCCACTACTGCCCTTTGCTGCTCACAAAGCATGGCCAACATGTGGAACGTGGAGTTCCAGCACGTGCGCACGTCGCACAACAGTCAGTGAGCTGGCAATTGCAAGTACTGCTGCAGCAGTGCCAGACCAGCGGGCAGCTGTAGATGACTTTCGGAAATGGGCACACACGTGGCGCACCTTCACCAGTAGCTCAGGCAAATTGGGGAAGGCTTTGAGAAACCGCTGAACCACTAAGTTGAAGACGCGGGCTAGGCATCGTATGTGTGTGAGCTTGCAGAGCTCCAAAGCCGCCACTAAGTTATGACCATTATCAGACACAACCATGCCTGGTTGAAGGTTGAGTGGCGAGTGCCACAGCTCAGTCTGGTCTCTTATACCCTGCCACAGCTCTGCAATGTTGTGCTGTTTGTCACCTAAGCAAATAAGTTTCAGCACGGCCTGTTGCTGCTTCCCCACTGCAGTGCTACACTTCCAGCTCCTGACTGACGGCTGACTGGTGCTGCAAGATGAGAATTCAGAGGTGGAAGTGGAGGAGGAGGAGAAGGGGGTTTGCAGCAACTAATGCAGGTGGTGGCAGAAATCCTGATGGAAGTAGGGCCCGCAATACTTGGCTTTGGTAGCATCTGTGCCATCCCAGCGTACGACTCACTTCTGGCCTCCACACTGTCCACCCAGTGTGCCATAAGGAAAATGTAGCGTCCCTGGCCACACGCACTTGTTCATGTGTCAGTCTTTAGGTGGACCTTCCCAATAACTGCGTTGGTCAGGGCACGTGTGATGTTACGGGACACATGCTGGTGTAAGGCGGAGACAGCACACCGGGAAAAATAGTGGCGCCTGGAGACTGAGTAACGAGGGACGGCCGACGCCATAAGGCTGCGGAAAGCCTCAGTGTCCACAAGCCTAAATGGCAACATTTCCAAAGGCCAGCAAATTGGAAAGGTGCGCATATGGCCTGTGGGTGGGTGGCTGGGTATTTGTGCTTCCATTCAAAGGCCTGGGGAATGGATATCTGTACACTGTGCTGGGACACAGAAGTGGATGTGGTAGATGATGGTGCTTGTGAAGGTCCAGGTGCAGGGTGGGAGGCATCTGGGCCTGCGTCTTGGACAGTGGATTGGCCAGCACGTAACACAGGGGAAGAGGAGGCAGTGGTGTGAGTCGCAGACACTGGTTGTGGACCCAGGCGTTCAGCCCACCTATTAGGGTGCTTTGATGCCATGTGGCGGATCATGCTGGTGGTAGTGAGCCTGCTCATTTTGAAACAGCACAGGTTGCAAATGACAATTCTTTTATCATCCGCACTTTCATCAAAAAAGCGCCAGACTGCGGAACACCTACCCCTTGGCAAGGGAGATTGCCACAAGGGGGTGCTCCAGGGAACAGTTTCTAGCCTGTTTGGTGTTGCCCGCCTTCTCCCTTTTGCCACCCCACTGCCTCTAACAGTCTGTTGAGGTGCTGTGGCTTCCTCCCCTTCTGTACTGCTGTCCTCATTCGGCTTGCCACCTTCCCAGGTTGGGTCAGTGATTTCATGTCCACCACCTCCTCTTCCACTTCCTCACTCTGGTTATCCTCCTGACTAGTGACGAGCAAGCATGCTCGGCCGAACTGCTGTTCAGCTCAAACATCGCTATGCTCGGCAGAATATTTTGGACGCTCGAGTACAATTTAATACAATGAAAGTCAATGAGAGACCCGAGCATCAAACCAGCCACCCCTGCTCCAAAGAAGAGAGAGTGTATGGTTCACAAAAAAAAGTTATAAATTGATGGAAAAAGCATTAAGAGGATGGCTAGATGAGTCTTGGACTCATATTATCTACAACATACAACCACACAAAGGATACAGTATATGCCAAAAGCCAGATATATGCAAGCCATCAAGCTATCCATGAGACAGATGATGGGCTTAATCAGCATACCTAACAATGGCAGCCTTATTCACTATTAGACATTCTAACCCAGCTCTCCTCTGACTGAGAGCCAGTATGCCTCAAAGTTACTTCAGATTTGTAGGATAGCTTGGGTGGACCTGCACACCTAGATCAATATCATTAGGGAGACAAAAAAAATCTGATTGTCCTAGCATAATGTTCAATAACCTTTCTATAGAGTTTTGTCATGGAAAAACGAATTTGCATAAACATGGACATATGGGAAAGACATGCAAATGAGCAGAATCTGCCTTGTTTTTCAGCTGTCATAAGACTATGAAAACCAATAGATGGCGCTATTGAGTTATGAACAGCGCCATCTATTGGTTTCACAGTCTTATGACAACAGACTAATAGTTTTGTCAGAAGACTATGAAACCAATAGATGGCGCTGTTCAGAACACACAAGCATTTTTGTGCCCGCTCAACACTACTCCTGACTTGTTGACCTAACAAGAATTTCACTTATTGATAACTGTGTCTCATCCTCATCATCAACCTCTTGAGACACTAATTGCGATTGACTTATTGGCAACTGTGTCCCATCATCAGCCACCTGGTGAAACACTAATTGCCATTCCTCACCGTCATCTTTTTCTGACTGTGAATGCTCAAGAGTTTGGGAATCAGTGCACAAGATCTCCTCATGTCCCTCTTCAAGCGGGCTTGGCGAGAGGGCCAAATCAAGGAATGGCGATGAAAAGAGCTCCTCGGAATATCCGAGTGTGAGATCACTTGTTTGCCAAGACTCTCCATGGTGGAAGGAAGGAGGATCAGGGTGAGAATTCTGTTGACCAGACTCTTGGCTACTGAGACTGGACTTTGTGGAAGACAGGATGGTGCTTAACCGACTGGAAGCATTATCTGCTGCATTCCAACTTAACACTCGGTCGCACTGGTGTGACGTTGAAAGTGGTGTCCTGCGCCGCCTTGCAAACTGGGACATGAAGCTAGGTATCGTGGATGAGTGTGTTTCTTGTGCTCTGGCAGCAGGCACAGTTTCACCGCACACAGGGCCACGGCCTCTGCGTGCACCATCAGCAGCACAGCCACATCCCCGTCCCTTTCTGCCCGCCTTCAGCATATAAAATGGCATATATGCTTGCAAGTATGTCACACATACAGTAGCACAGGTTTTATAAGTGTATGCGGAAATAAATTAGACTGAATGTCACAGATATTTAGGATGGGCAAACGTTATACAGGAGATGTAGCACAGGTAATGTCGCTGCCATCAGCAGCGAATTTTTTTTACTGAATGTCACTGATATTTAGGATGGGCAAACGTTATACAGGAGATGTAGAACAGGTAATGTTGCTGCCACCAGCAGCAAAAAAATTAGACTGAATGTCACTGATATTTAGTATGGGAAAACGTTGTACAGGAGAAGTAGCGCAGGTAATGTCGCTGCCACCAGCAGCAAAAAAATTGGGCTGAATGTCACTGATATTTCAGATGGGAAATCGTCATACAGGAGATGTAGTGCAGGTAATGTCCCTGTTACTAGCGGCTAAACAATTGCGCTGAATTTCACAGCGCAGATGTAACACAACAGATGTAGCAGAGGTTGTGTCATTGTCAGCAGCGGCCAAACAATTGAACGCAATTTAGCGCAGGTTGCGCAAATAATATATATGGCAGCTAGATAAAACAATAGTCCTTAAAAAGACTTTTGGGTCTCTAACACCTTTCACCAGTAAAACCTGCCTAACAAACAAACCAATTCCTGTCCCAACACTATCTGTCCCTTCTGCTGCAGCTCTCCCTGACTAAGACTGAGCCGAACCATGTGTCATCTGGTGTTATGTAGCACCCAATGATGCGTTACGGCCAGCCAAACACTGTAATGCAAGTAGCCAACATGGCTACGGCATTACAGTGAGTTCCAGTACCTCCGCGCACGTTTATTGGCTGCGTAGATTCGAACATCGAGCTCAAGCACACGCAATGCTTGAGTAAAAAAGTTTTTTGCCAAGCATGCTCGCCCAACACTATTGTACACCTTTTGCTGTATGGGCCAAATTACGTAATGGTGAAATTTGTTATGTGAAACAGTCTTTTTTGGGGAAAATTGATAGGTGACTTTACACCTCCTTTTGCTGTATGGGCCTATTTACAAAGTGGTGATATTTTTTATTTCAAACATGTCTTTTTCGGGAAAATTGATGGGTGATTATAGACCTTTTGCTGTATGGGCCGAATTGCCTAGTGGTGAATTTTTTTATGTGAAACAGGCTTTTTTTGGGAAAAGAGATGGGTGATTGTACACCCCCTTTTGCTTTATGGGCCGAATTATGCTGTCGTGAAATTTTTAGTTTCAAAGAAAACTCCGCTGCTCTGTATTTCATGTGAAGTCAATGTCTCCAACTATGCCTCCCTCGCGATTTACACCAAATACATTATTTTTATGTAGAGATCCATGAATTATGTTGGAGGCATGTAGTGTATGCCAGCCATGTGCGACCCCTCTCATCACTCATGGTGTCGGCACTACGTCAAGGAGGGCTGAGCCATGCGTCATTCATGGCACACGTGTTCAATCTGGTTGTTAAGCGGTTCCTGAAGTCTTCCACCCATCTGCAAGACATCCTAAAAATGGCCAGGAAACATTGCATGCACTTCAGCCACTCGCACACCGCAAAGTACACCTTCCTTGATCTGCAGAGGCAGAACAGGGTCCTGCAACATATGCTGATATGCAATGTTTCCACCCGTTGGAATTACACCCTCCATATGTTGGACCTACTGTATGAACAGAGAAAGGAAAGGCCATCAACGATTTCTTGATGATCCAAGCGGACAGGAGTAGTCCCCTGTGTAACCTCGAAGTCAGCCAGTGGCAGCTTATGCGTAACACCTGCTGTTTGCTGAGGCCCTTTGAGGAGGCCACATTATTTGTCAGTCGCCAGGACTACGGGATGAACAATGTCATTCCACTGCTTCATGTCCTGGAACAGATGCTGGTAAATCTAGCTGGTCCGGGGACTGGAGATGTGGCGCCTAGAAAGAGGGCGGCAGAGTTTGATACATTTGTCTGTCAAGATCTCTGTTTACAGTCAGTGAACGGGAACATCATTTATCGCAAGGATGGAGTGTTAACCCCCAGAAGTAGGTCATTGGCATGAAGGAGCAGTCATTTTAACAGCTTGATGTATCCTCCCGGAAGCTTGACCTCTGCACTTCGACAGTCCGCATTGCGAAGCTGGTCTAAAAGAGAAATCCCGCAGTGCACCCCCTTGGAGGAAACTCTTGTTTTGGCACAGGCTGCTTTACTCTTTCAAAAACAATGGTCTCTGTACAGCATGACATCAATGTATAATTTCTCATACACCAGACTAAAAGAGTATTCCAAGCACCTGTTTGCCCACATAGCTGCCGAGAAGCAGGAGGGTCTTGCCATTGAAGTGGGCTCAGAGCAGGACCTAAAAGCCAAATTTTCCTGCTTACCTGGACTCAAAGGAAGGGACAGAGATCCACTGGCTGTGCTCATACAGATTTGATCCAAGACTCCACTCACCAAGGAAAGCACAGAGGACTGGATTGTGTGGACAAGTTGGTTCTGTGGAACGTACACAGGGGACGATCTATTGGAGGTGTTACCAAAGACATTTACTTGTCTCTCGCTTTTCCTGTATAACAGCTCTGAGGTGATCACGGCTATTATAGGGACGTGGTTCCAAAGAAACTTTGATTGCTGTTTTGGTAAGCTGGTGATCAGTTCTCAGGACCTTATGTGGCTAGCAGCGATGTGGACCGGGTATGACGTGTCTGGATCAGTGTCGGCCACAGAGCTTGTTTTCTCTGTGCCCTTCAAACCTCGCATGGACATTTCTTATGCCATCCACGCAGAGGACTTCAAGACTTTATGGAATGATATTCATAAATCAAAGGACGAGGTCACGTTGGATAAAGTGGACAATTAATTCCAATGTCTTTACTCTCAGTTCTTTAGACACTTTAGAATCCACTTAACAGCAACCTAGTTCGTCAAGGAATGAGCTGGAGTCGACTTGGTTGCTGGACTGCACTCCAGTTATCAGCCATAACCCCATACATTTCATGGTCAATATGCATTTCCATGGTGGTCACCCCAACACTGGTCATCAAACTTTTATTTTTATTTTTTTTTGTATTTAAAATTTTGTGGTTTTTCCCCTTCTGTGTTGTATTTTATGTGTGTTAATGTCCTGTTTGTTAACTAAAAAAATAGTTTCCTTCCCCATAAAAAAATAAAAAAAAAGAATTGGCTTATTGATTTGGTAGCCAAAAGCAGGAGTGGGTACAAAACACATAAGATATGCAAATATTCCATTCACGTGTCATCTCTGTTTTGGATCCACTCCTGTTTTTTTTGGGCATTAACAATACTGATGGATTACTTACCAAATGCTGACCAAGTGAAGACGAATGCTCAACAGACAGGATCCGTTTTTTGGGGGTTATTGTTTTGACGGATCAGTGGAAGGGCAAAATAATCAGTGACGTCAACACAAACTTACTGCTGACACCCTCTCCACTCTGTCGGGGGCTCTACTTGTACAAGCGTTTAATAGAACAGGTTCTGTAGACATCTATGTGGAATCAGCTGAGGACAGTGTAAAAGGACTGTGCTTCTTATTGGCGCTAACATCGACCTGTAAGGCTGAGTTGATACTTGAGCTATCTGATCAGTTTTGGCCCCATGATTGCCCAAGTGAAGTGTGCAGTGATTCTGTCATTTGCAAGTCATACGGACTCACAGTATTATTTCAATACCAAAGCAGACTCCCTATGCGTGTTACTGCAAGGCACAGTGTTCTACACCACTATAAAGGCTCTCTGCAGCCTGGAAATAGCCATTTTTTTTATTAAATTCCCCACAAATATATTCGGATCGAACCATAATTTTCCCAAAAATGTGGTGGCGCGGCTAATCGAATTTTCAAAAAATTTGCTAATCTCTACTTATTAGTTTATTTTATTTAGATTACATTTTGGATTTTGGATTGTCTTGTACGTTCCATATTAAAATGGCGTTACTTTGAGACTTCCTGTGTAATGCTAATGTGCCAGAGTCTCTTTAAGTGTTTTTTTTTTATTATTGTGGTGCAGAGTTTCACCCTAATGCATGATAACAATGTAAATTCTATGCTTATAATAAACTTTTCTGCATATAATTTCAGTCTACAGACTATATTTCTACAAGCAAACAGAAATGCAAAGTATACTGAACTGAAAATTCTTTCTGTTCAAATGTAGCACAGAGACAGGTCTATAATTCTGAAATTACTCTGATTTTCAATAAAAAAAGTGACATTACCTTTATAGGCAAGTTTTTATATGCCACATTTCAGCAAGAACCTGTAGCTCTCTCTTTCTCTGCTATGTATAAATTATAGTCATTCTACAGGTTAAGCATTTTCCAATTGCCTTCCCTTTTGTGCTTTCGAAAATTTTCTGAAATTCTTATAGGTATATTTAACATATAGGTTCAAACAGTATTTTTGATAATCCTCTGCTGATAAATGGAGAAATACAGTAAGCAAAAATGCAATATTTGTTTTTTAGTTCATTATCATAGTTTTATGACAGAGTTGAAATAAAATAAAAAATCTCCTACTTCAAAGTGTTCAAAGCTGTGTTCTCCAAATATTACAAAAGTATGGCTGTGGCTTTGTAATAAGGACTTTCCTTTATAATAGTGTTTTCTGGACCACCCTTTATAACAGCAGTCTGTATAGTCTGGACCACCCTCTATAACAGCTGACCAACTATGTAGTCTGAACCTGCCTCCCATAGCAGTAGTCTGTTTTCTGGATCACCCTTTATAACAACTGCCTGACTGTGTCATCTGGACTTCCTCCTGTAACAGCAGTCCATGTAGCCTAGACCATCCCCTATAACAGCAGTCTGTCTGTGTAGTCTGGAACTCCCCCTATAACAGCAGTCTGGCTGTATAGTCTGGACCACCCTTTATAACAACTGCCTGAATGTGCAGTCTGGACCTTCCCCTATAACAGCAGTCTGTCTGTGTAGTCTGGACCACCCTCTATAACAGCTGTCTGACTGCATAGTCTGGACCTCTCCCTATAACAGCAGTCTATCTGTGTAGTCTGTACCACCCTCCATAAAAGCTGTCTGAATGCATAGTCTGGACCTCCCCCTATAATACCAATGAAACAGCTCAAACAAATATAAATGCTGTGCTTAACCAGATAAACACAAACACAACAAATAACAATACACAGCATATAATAAATACAAAAAATATTTTATTTAATGCATATTAAACAAATACATGGATAAAAATATATAGCAGCGGCATGTATACACAGGAGAGAAAAAGAACCATACACTGAGTCACATATCAAACCTTACTGGTAAGTATTACTTATCACAATCATTTCTTCTTGCTATTGTTATTTATGGCACTTTGCACATTATACTGGTACATGTCATTTATGTGATGCCCGCTCTCTTCTATCAATCACCTGCCCTCCATTTGGAGTTTTATTTATCTGTTATACCATGTGATTTCTACATGGTTTTAACCCTGTTGCAGGTGTAATAGATATTGATATGAGCATCACCGATCAAGAAGGTTTCATGTTCGATATGTGACTCAATAAATGGTGCTTTTCTCTCCTGTGTACACATGCAACTGATACATATTTTTATCCATGTATTTTCCTAATATGCAGTAAATAAAATATTTTTTGGTATTTATTATATGCTGTGTATTGTTATTTGGTGTGGGGGTGTTTATCTCCCCCATAACAGCAGTCTGTGTGGTCTGGACCACCCTCCATAACAACTGCCTGGCTGTGTCATCTGGACTTCCTCCTATAACAGCAGTCAGTATAGTCTGGACCATCCTCTATAACAACTGCCTGACTGCGCAGTCTGAACCTCCCCCTATAACAGCAGTCTGGCTGTATAGTCTGGACCACTCGCTATAACAACTGCCTGACTGCACAGTCTGGACCTCCCCCTATAACAGCAGTCTGGCTGTATAGTCTGGACCACCCTCTATAACAGCTGTCTGACTGCGCACTCTGGACCTCCCCCTATAACAGCAGTCTGGCTGTATAGTCTGGACCACCCTCTATAACAACTGCCTGACTGCGCACTCTGGACCTCCCCCTATAACAGCAGTCTGGCTGTATAGTCTGGACCACCCTGTATAACAACTGCCTGACAGCACAGTCTGGACCTCCCCCTATAACAGCAGTCTGCCTATGTGGTCTGGACCACCCTCTATAACAACTGCATTGCTGTGTCATCTGGACTTCCTCCTATAACAGCAGTCTGGCTGTATAGTCTGGACCACCCTCTATAACAACTGCCTGCCTGCGCACCCTGGACCCTCCTCTATAACAACTGCCTGACTGCGCACTCTGGATCCCCCTCTATAACAACTGCCTGACTGCGCACTCTGGACCCCCCTCTATAACAACTGCCTGACTGCGCACTCTGGATCCCCCTCTATAACAACTGCCTGACTGCGCACTCTGGACCCCCCTCTATAACAACTGCCTGACTGCGCACTCTGGACCACCCTCTATAACAACTGCCTGACAGCGCACTCTGGATCCCCCTCTATAACAACTGCCTGACTGCGCACTCTGGACCCCCCTCTATAACAACTGCCTGACTGCGCACTCTGGACCCCCCTCTATAACAACTGCCTGACAGCGCACTCTGGATCACCCTCTTTAACAACTGCCTGACTGCGCACTCTGGACCTCCCCCTATAACAGCAGTCTGGCTGTATAGTCTGGAACACCCTCTATAACAGAAGCCTGACTGCGCACTCTGGACCCCCCTCTATAACAACTGCCTGACAGCGCACTCTGGATCACCCTCTTTAACAACTGCCTGACTGCGCACTCTGGACCTCCCCCTATAACAGCAGTCTGGCTGTATAGTCTGGAACACCCTCTATAACAGAAGCCTGACTGCGCACTCTGGACCCCCCTCTATAACAACTGCCTGACTGCGCACTCTGGACCACCCTCTATAACAACTGCCTGACTGCGTACTCTGGACCTTCCCCTATAACAGCAGTCCACCTTTGTAGCATGGACCTGTTACTATAATGGTTCTTGTCTGTGTCATTTTAATCACTTGCTATAACAGAAGCCTGGCAGCATACTCTGGAGTATTCCTTTTACCAGAAGACTGGTAGTGTAGTCTAGACCAAATCCTATAAAAGCAGCCTGGCTTTGTAGTCCTATTGCAGCACTCCAGCTGAGTAGTCTTGAACTTCCTCTATGACAACAGTCTTGCTGTGTGGTTTGGATGAAGCTCTACTTTATAGCAACTGTCTAGCTGTATAGTTGAATCCATGCTATTTAACAGCAGACTGTATAGATATTCTGACACTCCTCCAATAGCAACAGTCTGGCTGCCTGGCCAAACAAGTAAGTATTCTCATAGCTATGAGCATACAATTTGATGTGTCTATTAAATGTGCAGCATGAGAGCAGCATGAATACGACATGAGAAATATTCACTGGGATACATGTAAAACAAGTAAGAACCCATTGTAGACATTTAAAATGTTTAACAGACTAAGGCCTTTTGCACACGAACGTTTATTTTTTCGGTTTCCGTTCTGTTTTTGCGGATTCTGTTTGCAGTCCGTATGCGGAACCATTCACTTCAATGGGTCCGCAAAAACAAAGGAAGGTTCTCAGTATGCATTCCGTTTCCGTATTTTGGTATTTCCGTTCCGTTCAAAGGTAGAACATGTCCTATTATTGCCCGCAAATAACATTCTGTGGCTCCATTCAAGCCAATCGTTCCGCAAAAAAAAAACGTAATGCATACGGAATGCATCCGTATGTCTTTCGTATCCGATTTTGCGGAACCATCTATTGAAAATGTTATGCCCAGCCCAATTTTTTTATGTACTTACTGTTTAAACATTTTTGTATTGCTTATGTTTCCGTTTGCGATCCGCAAAAAACTTATCCAAAAAACGGAAACCAAACGGAACAGCAAAACGGAACAGAAGCGGAACGGAAACTGAAACAATAAACGGAAAAATTGATCCGTTTAAAACGTGCTTAAGGGCTCATGCACACGACCGTATGTATTTTGCGGTCCGCAAAAAACGGATCCACAAAATAATTTGGTTGACATCTGTGTGCATTTAGTATTTAGCAGAATGGAACAGCTGGCCCTTCATAGAACACTACTATCCTTGTCTGTAATCCGGACAATAATAGGACATGTTTAATTTTTTGGCAGAATACGGAAACGAAATGCACACCGAGTAACTTCCGTTTTTTTGTGGACCCATTGAAGGAAATGGTTCCGCATACGGTCCGCAAAATTAATGGAACGGACATGGAACGAAAATACATTCATGTGCATGAGCCCTAAAAGGCAAACTCGCAATCCTGACACAGATGTGATGGATGACAATCTCGGTACAGCACTGCGGAATGTGGTGGCACTACATAAATCAATATAAAAATGCATTTGAAGTTGTGGAGACTGGAGATAAAAAGATAGATTACAAATATTTGAAATAAGGGAATCATATACAGACTAGATAAGAATGAAACATGTTCATACAGCTTGTCGGGATAAAAATACAAAGAATGACATTCCCTTCCAATCCAAAATCTTCTCCACTAATAAAGTTAATGTGTTTGAAAATTTAAGTTCGGGCAGAAGAGAAAAGACATATGCAACATGTTGTGCATGTGGATTAAAATCCTCACACTTGCTGCCAACCTTCAATACAACTGACATGGCGTCTCTATTTCAAATATAATATCGTCTTTTTCGAAGGAAGATTATTTTGCTATTTCCTTTGTCAGTGTAAGCTATTACTTTTGTTCTTTTATCTGAAAAAAGGAAGATGTTAGGAGATGGATTTGTCAGCCGTAAGAACTTAAAATGCACGCTGTTTGTATTTCTAGCCTTGCCCTTGAGTGCTATGAAGCTTTTTATTCCTAAAGCATATTTTTTTTATTTTTTTTACCAATTCTTTACTTTTTGCTTTAATACTGGAGGGTTAAAACATTCTTGAAAAATAAGATGACAGGTTTCAAGTTATTGCCTTGGAGAATGTTTTTAAGTGAATGAATGAAACAAACAAACCCTGTGTCAAAGAGGAGCTGAGAAGGAAAATAAAGCTCATGGTGCTTTAAGGATTACATTTGTCATGGTCTAAAAATAAAGATGAGCTGAAATGAATACTAATAGTAATAAGTCAAATGATATAAAATAAAATGATGAAAGGTTTAACTTGAATGAATTGGCATTTTAAGATGCATGTTTTAGAACACAGGTAAAGTACTGTTCGCATTGGCATTTTTACAAGTCCATCAGGTAATCACTATTGTTTTTACAGAATGAATAATATCTGAAAAACTGTTCATGACTTCAACCGGTTCAGGTTCTGGGATTTTTAAACTTTCAGAACCAAACGCCATTCAACCATTTTTACACCAAGTTCACACTTCAGTTATTTGTTCAGTTATTTCCATTAGTTAGGGTCCATCCACACATCCGTGTGTGTTTTGCGCATCCACGGATCCGCGGATCCGCAAAACACGGACACCGGCAATGTGCGTTCCGCATTTTGCGGACCGCACATTGCCGGCACTAATAGAATATGCCTATTCTTGTCCGCAATTGCGGACAAGAATAGGGCATGTTCTATTTATTTATTTTTCGGGAAAGGAAATGAGGACCCATAGAAATGAATGCAAAATGCGGAACGGAATTGCAGATGTGTGAATGGAGCCTTATTGTGAGCCAAAACCAGGGGCGGGTTAAAAACACAGAATAAGTGCAGATCTTTCCATTATACCTTACCTTTGAGTAGGCTTCACTACTGGTTTTGGCTCTCAATAGCTGAAGTGTGATCTTAGCCTAAGACTTGTATATTTGTTAGGCTATAAATTTGATGTTCCTACTGTTTTTATGAACAATACAGGTTTATTTTCTTATTATTATTGGCAGGAATTAATCACCAGCATTTTACCAGTTTTTTGCATAAAATGTTGCAAATTTTGGTACATGCCATTAGTAATGACTGGAGGAGTTTCTCTACAATCAGTAAAACAAATGGGAGGAAAAGAGTTCTCTGAAGGCCTCTTTTCATGGGCTGACTGCCAATTGCTTAACCTCTGAAAGGCCTTTATTTTTGCATCAGATAAATGCGGCATCTGAGGGGTTCAACGACAGGGGGACAGTGCAATTGCCGCTACCCATCATTCCGTCCGCTACTTAAAAAGAAATGTGCTTTATGACAAAGTAATTCATCAATCAAAATTTTCATAACTTCACTCAACACTAATAGTAATAGAATTAGTAGTAATAGTAGTAAAGATATAAGTAATCGTAGTAAAATTAGTAGTAGTAATAGTAGTGAAAGAAGTAGTAATACTAGTAGTAGCTATAGTAGTACAAGTAGTAGTAATAGTAGTATAAATAGTACTCAAATTAGTAGTAGAAATAGTAGTGAAAGTAGTAGTAATACTAGTAGTAGCTATAATAGTACAAGTAGTAGTAATAGTAGTAGTATAAATAGTACTCAAATTAGTAGTAGAAATAGTAGTGAAAGGAGTAGTAATACTAGTAGTAGCTATAATAGTACAAGTAGTATTAATAGTAGTATAAATAATACTCAAATTAGTAGTAGAAATAGTAGTGAAAGAGGTAGTAATACTAGTAGTAGCTATAATAGTACAAGTAGTAGTAATAGTAGTATAAATAGTACTCAAATTAGTAGTAGAAATAGTAGTGAAAGAAGTAGTAATACTAGTAGTAGCTATAATAGTACAAGTAGTAGTAATAGTATAAATAATTCTCAAATTAGTAGTAGAAATAATAGTAAAATAATTAATAATAGTAGTAGTAGCTGTAGTAGTAGTAGTAATATTGTGCATGTATGTTTAATAAATAGATACACAATGACATAAAAAGCATTATTTCTAAGTGATGTTTGCTATTTTTTATGAACCTGTGCTGAGTTTTACTGTGTTTATTAGCATGCAGCTCCAGGAACGTTTTTGCCCCTTGGGTGTATTGAGAAAGGCTTTACAGCTGTAATTAGGCAGCTTTTTAACTGGAAGCAAAAAATAGCACTGAATATCCAGGCTTATAGGATTCTACGCGAACGTCACCTTTGTATTATTCTGTAACTTCTGCTGCATGTATTTTTCAGTCATTAAAATGAAAAAAAAAGCAAATTACATAAACTATACCATTGTAAAATAAAACATGCAAAGCCCCAGCGCTTAGAATACAAAAAGAGACAAGGGCATCAGCCGTCAATAGTGGATTACATGTCTGCCATGCAATAGTTACACAGGCATAAACATGCCAATCAGCTGGTAACATAATGCAAATATTTCTGAGTGACACTTCATGCTGTATTCATAAGCTAACCTGCCTCATACAACTCATTGGAAAGACAGAAGTTACAAGCCCGCACGGAAAAGTTATTGAAATGTGACTGACATCTCAAAGGGTACCGACGGAATGCCATGACCCTGTGCTGAAACACTGCAAAGTTAATCAAAATTATGGATGTCTGGCACCATAAAGACCTTCTTTACACTAAATCTTCTCATCCACGGTATAGAAAAGGTCATAATCTGCTTCAATTTCCTTCTCATCGGAATGTTCTCCTATCATTTATTTGCAGGTACTGTAGTCAAATAACTTCTATAATATACTCTTGGAAATGCCAAAGCTTTAAATATATATTACATTGAGAAAGGACGCTTTGCCCAGTCTCCCAAAATTGTATTGGGCATACCACAATGATTACTCAACAGGTGCTTTTGTGAATGCAAATCATGTAATATATGGTTATTGCCAAAGGTTTCAGTTAAGGTTAGGAGGAATTGGAGTAGAGTATATTTTCACCAGAGAATTTCATTACTTATGTATAGTTCCACGCTATAATAAAAAGACGCTCAAGTGCTGTGCCTCCAAGATGAATGATAAGTCATTGCCATTTTGGAGAAAACATGTCAGAAACCAAATTACAATGATTCATTATCTGTTGTACAGGACTTTAAAGGCAATTCAAGTGGACATGACGATTAATCATATTTATCAGCGATGCTATTTTGTTGATGCCCTATTTTCCTCTTATTTCACTAGGAAAAAAATTGCAAAACAAGATTTTTATTTTGTACCTTACCAAATGCTGGTAAAAAAGAAAAAAAAGAAAAAGAAAAAGAAACCTTCAAAGAGGTCATTCTGGTCAAGGACTATACTCATATACTAAAACAGGGACAAATAGTCCCTGATCCTGGTAATATGAGTCAATGTATAGAGGAAAATTGTTATAATACTGTTATAGACAATACATAATTATTTTTACTACTTGGCAAGTATCGATTTAAGTCAGTCCACCACTGGTCAAAGTTACACAATGTCCTATAAATAGTCACTTTTTAACATATTTCTTGAAATAAGGATCAAATTTCTCTTTTAAAAAGAGATTCTGTTATGTAAAAATAATGAAGCGTCTGAATGTGATCTGCACATTTACTCTTCCATATAGATGTATAACACAAATAACACAAACACATATACAAAGACACACATATGGAGAGGCATAACATTAAAGCTCTTGGGCCCCAATGTAAAATAGGGCCCCCTCAGTTGTCATGGTCCATACTGATGTTCTCTTATGTGCCAGGAGGAACACTGAACCCCTTATATTCTAAGACCTGGGTGCATCTTCTACATTAGTGTAGAGCGCGAATATTCGAATATAGTGCTATATATTCGCTATATCAAATATTTGTCATTTTTTAACATCTGAAAACAGGATTCCTCTCTGATTCTTTCTTGTGGGTCAATGAGTCATTGGCCCACAAGCAACTTAAGCAGGAAGGAATCATGTTTTCCTATGAAAAATGCCGAATATTCTAAAAAACAAATATATAGCAATATAGTGAATATTTTCACGTTATTTAGAATATTCACATTTTTTTCCCTATCTGTACAGTTGTTCGCATACTCCTCCCCGACAAGCGTCCCCGCCACCATGGGAATGCCTGTGGGTTAGAAAATACCATCGGATCTGAGTTTTCCCTGAGATCGTGAAAACTCAGATCCGATGGTATATTCTAACCCACAGGCATTCCCATCGTGACGGGGACGCCTGTCGGGGAGGAGTTGCCAAAGTGGAATAACAGTACACATAAAAAAAAAAAGACAAATATGCAAAATAACGAATATATTTGCTATATTGCTATAACTTTGTTTTTTAGAATATTCGTCATAATCTAAGACAAGAATATATAGCAATATAGTGAATATTCGTAAAATACACATATAGACGGCAATTTAGCTAATATAGTGCTATAGTATTTTTTTTTAATAGTGTGCATTTTTTCCAAATCTGAAGTTCAGAAGAGACAAGAAAAATTAGACTATAAAAAAAAAATATTATAGCATTATATTAGCTAGATTTCAGTCTATATGTATATTTTACGAATATTCGCTATATTGCTATAACTTCATATTTTAGAATATTCTGAATATTCTAAAACAAGAATATGTAGCAATATAGCGAATATTCGTAAACATACACGTATTAGCCAATAGCCATAGCCAACCAATAGGAAAGTTATCTTATACAGTAAAAAAAAACAAGAAAAAAACCCCGCAATACACGAATAATTAAATCGCATATTATTTGCGATAAATAGAATAATGACGAATATTCGATTTTGACGAATATTCGATTTTGACGAATATAAGACAAATATTCAATCAAATATTTGTGAAATATTGCGAAATCTAATATGGCACCTCCTGCTCATCACTATTCTACATATGTACCTCCTATAGCTTCATCCATGCATACATGCCTACACAGAAATATATCCAAAGCAGACATCCACACACAGAAATAACAATGACATAGCAACATTGACACAAAATAAGAGATAGAATAAACAAGGTAAAAATTGTTCAGTAAATACATACCTACGAGTGCATATGAGGATAATATACAATTGCATTTAATGCTCCCCTTGAAGTAAATCTTAGCTAATTTAGCCTAGAAACATGTTGTGTAGGTAATAATTATGATACCTGGTCAGTTATAACAAGTAGAGCCCAGGGTACAGATAATGGGCTCTTTACCGGTAAGCATGATCATTAATGTACTGATATTTCAGGTACTAGGGCTGAAAAGGGTAATAGGAGTTTTTCTGGTCTAATGGTTGACTTTACTGCAACCATGGAAACCTTTGGGGAACATTTTTATGATTACATTTTACTCATTTTGGGCTAAAAAATTTTTTTTTGCAATTGACATTTATTAAAAATTGTTATAAACGCTCACTTTAGACCATTTCTTATCAGACTGATCAGAATATGGCTTAATAAGTGTTTATGAGATCAGAAGATCAGAGATAAGTGCTACACATGAGCCGTCAGATGATAGGATTGAAAGAAAACAGAAAATAACAGCTTAAAAATAGACTCATTTTAACCACTGTATCCCAGAAACGTCTGAACATTAAAAAAATAAAGAATAAAATATGTTTATCCAAAATGAGTTAGATACAATCATAAAATGCTCCCAAAATGTAGGCATAGCCTTTATCATAGGATGTAAGTATTTATGTATATCATAAACACAAGAGTATCACTAGTTATCACTGCTATAACTTTGGGGCTTCCTGTATTGACAGGGGAGGACATATCATGTGTACATACTATGTTGCTGCACAGGGGCCCAGTAGGTTAGGGGGCTAGTGCCAATAGAGTAGTCAGCAGTTTTCTACATTCTATGGCTCACAATTACTTGTGAATTGCTATGGTCTGCTTTAATAATTTTTGGGTGCAATCAGCCCATAAATTGCACTTAAACCACAGATTTGCCCTGTTCTGGAGGTAATACCCTGTGTCTTCTTTTTATAAGACAATGAGCACACCTGGCTATTATGGATGGTCTGTAGGGCAAGTCTAAATTGTTTGTGATTGTTCCTCATTGGACAGTTTTTAGCCATGCTTGTATCAACAACAGATATTGCAATCTTTAACGTGACACATCTATAAAAAAAGAATCAAGTTAACGTTTGCTGCAACTGTATTTAAAATTATAAAGAGTGTCAAGTTAGAACTTGCTACATCTGGTAAATCGCCAACAGTGAGACAAAGGGCTCACTTCTTAACTGCATCAGACGTTGTGGTGGAATTTATATTCCTTTACTTATTTCCAGTCTGTGACATGGTTCTGACCTGCAGGTTTCATAAATGAGAATAGTGACAGTGAGCCGATGTCCTTGCATAAAGTATTAAAACATATGCTATTTGGGAACCATGTTTAGGGAAAATTGAAAAGTACTTATGATGAATGGTGGTCACATTCATTTTGCGAGAGTTGAATTGAAGGTGAAAAGGAATTCATTTTGAGATAATTATCTATAAAATGAAATAGACTAGGTGGCCTATATTACCTCATCTACAGCTATACCAAGCAACCAGTCTCGATAATCCAGCACATAACTGCTTTATATATGTTACAATAGCAAAACTCAAGGTAATCCGCCATAGCATCGTCTAATATGAAATAATTAACATAAAATACATTTAGTCAACTCCTCACAAGGTAAAACAAATCGGAAAATGCAATTGTACAGTGACTGCCAATGCAGGAAAACGTAACGATGCAGCAAGATTTCAATGTCCAACCCATTTGTTCTCAAGGGACATGAGCCAGCACCAGAGGTGCCTGACAGCGACTTGCTCTTCTCTCCCCATTGTACATGCTCGTCCATGGATAGGGGTTCAAAGTAATAGCTGTCGGATGTAAGTGGCGTACATTCAATTATCAGAGCTCTATTAACAATATTTTAATAAGCTATTATGTCTCCCTATTGTATCTAGAAATGAGAGAATCGAATCCCACGAAGTGGATATCAAACCAAATTTCTGAATAAATTTGATTCGCCTCGAAGTCGAATTTCCTCATGTTACAGGTCAGCAAATCAATTTAACCTGAAATAGTGTAAAAAACAAAAAAAATCATACTGACCTCCTCCATTTGCTCGGGCCGGCAGCCTCCATCTTGATTAAAGATCTGGGCTGCAATCCCCTGCGGCCGGCATGATTACGTAAACTCGCGCCACTCTCCAGATCTTCAAGCAAGATGATGGCGTCCGGCCAGTTCCGAGCAAATGGAGGCAGTAAGTTTGATTACATTTTTTTTTAATGTTAATTTCACACAGTTTTTACACTCAGATGCTGCGATCATGTATGAACGCGGCATCTGAGGGGTACAATGACAGGGGCGGTGCTATCGCAGCTCCCTGTCATTGCACCTGCTACTTACAAAAAAAATTGCCGAATCAGACGAATTTAACTTTTCAGAAATTCTCTGTTTATCACTGCAGCCTGTCATTGGCTGAGCCATTTCCTGCCATATAAAGACAGGAACAGGAAGTGGAGCACAGCAGCGACCTTTGCACCTTCAGAACAGCAGGAAATCAGTGAGGTGAGAAGAAGTTCTGTTAGATTTTAACAGCACTTGCAGCGTGTGGGAACAGCCTTTTATGCTTTAGAATACCCCTTTAATGATGAATGCATGAGATCTGAAACAGACGGGCAAAAGGAAAAATGATCAAGAAACATTAAATATATAACAACGCCCATGACAACACCATAAAAAAACATGGGAAAGATGATGACAGCATGTCGGGGAATGAGACGATTAAAGTATGAGGTCTAAAGTATTCTTTCTCAGCATCCTGCCAGACAACCCCAATAAAATATATGCTCTATCTGAATAACAGCCTAGTAGAAGTCTAGGATGTGAATAGGCATAGACTGCACTATTGCACATTGGCTGTTGAGCATTGCTTTAGCATTGTATTTTCACTGCCTATTTCACACACCTTCAGTTAGTCACCATGTAGACAAAGCTCATCTTCAGAGACATTTTCCGTCTATACTTGCTTTTATTTAGCACTTCTAAGTCAGAAAAAAATAAAATGCAAATCAAGGATGTAACTTTACCGATGAACATCTGTGCACTAATAGATAATTGGTTTAGGGGGAAGATTGCAGAAAGTTATGAGTAGAACATTTACTATGTACCCATTTGAATTGCTACCTTTCTGCCCTAGTAACTAAATGGACCATTGGTGCCTTATGGTACACCAAGGTGCCATAAGACACTGTTGAGTAAATGTGGGCCTTCCTGGAGGGATAATGATGCAAGTAGTTCATTTGTATCAGCTAGTTATACTCTTCTCAAGCTGCAAATGTTTTACTTTAACTAAGTAAAGATACATTGTATTCAGGAGGAGAGCAACACGCTGGACTTGCCTATGGTGTATAGGGAAGATTGGAAAGTCTGAACGCCAACTGGAGATCATTGCATGTCAACTGAGAAAAATAATAATATATTTCATTGAGTGTCCTTTAAGTAAAGTCATTTACCATTGTGCAGATGCCTATAAATACAGCTAGCAGCGAGCAGGGCCTATAGCCATATTGCCAAGGAATATGACTCCTTAGCAGAGGTATATTCTTTATGTTACTTATGTAAGCCTTGACCTTTGATAAATGAATTGCGCTCTTCCTTTAGCTGCTATAAACTGGAACGTTTCATACAGCAGGATAAAGGGAATTAGTACCAGAGGCTGCAAAGAAATAAAGCTTTATAAATTTTGTGTTGTCAGAATCACGCCACTTTATTGGCCCATAGGTCAACTGAACCCTCTAGGTTTTTTAGATGTTGAAAAAAGGGAAACAGCGTTCAGTGTCAAAAGACTCCTGAAGAGCATCAATATATAATGACAATTGCATTACAGAAGTGTGAGAACAGGCATTATTCCAAAAAAGACGTTAATATCTCATTAATGTTCCTCAGCACAAAATACAATGCATTACTCATCAGGTCTAGACATTTGTCTGAAGTATAAGGGATAATAGGAGAAGGAGCTTTTAATATTTCACGAATGTTGCAAAATCATTCCTCTTAGGTAAAACACTTTTAGTGTCTCTTGTATTAAATGTCATATTTCTACACTAGCTGTCCATAGCAACTCACATAGAAGACCATAGTATACACCCACGGAGGGGGGGGGGGCTTAGTATATACGTAGAAACATGCTTCAGGGTGTGGTTCAGGACTATCATTTGGCTGTTGGGGCATGTTGGAAGTTGTAGGTTCACAACGTCTGGAGTGTCTGGGCGTGAATACTGGTATTTTGTTGCCCAACATCATTCCATTGCTCAGAATACTTTTATTTCCATATCAAATCACCATGAAGGCATGGGCAGATATATTATATGGTGGTTTGGTGTGGAAATAAAAGCCATGCAAGCGATCCAATCTATCATGCTGTGCCTTCAAGAGCATTGGCATCATATATTATAGGACTACTGCTCCTGCTCTGTTAAAGAGGAGTCGGAGTAAGGTAGTAGCACTATTGTGTACTCACTAGTGTTGAGCGCGAATATTCGAATAGAAAATTTTTATTGCGAATATCGCCACTTTGAGAATTCGCAAATATTTAGAATATAGTGCTATATATTCATTATATAGAATATTCAGCATTTTTTTTCCATCTGAACACATGATTCCTCTCTGCTTCTTGCTTGTGGGCCAATAAGAATGGAAGCAATGTCAAGTTCACAACAATACTTAGTGCACCAATCAGTAATCTGTAGTCAGACCTGCTAAAATGTGAAGTTGCACGTAGTGCCAAAAAATATTCTAATCACTGCCGATTAGCTCAATCGCGAATATATTGGAGCACTCTATCTGCATATAAAGCTATTGTAATGTTCTGCCGTGCCAACCATTTTCTCCAGTAAGTCCTGAAACTTCTAGCAGCTAGAAAAATGTAGCCAAAGTGACCCACGCCTGTTTTTCGCGTTACAAATTCGCAGTACGTTATTTTTACATTGCCGATTTTTCGCATTCAATAAAATAATCTCGAATCCTACAAAATATTTGCGAAATATCGCAAATTCGAATATAGCCCCTGCTGCTCATCACTAGTACTCACAAGTACTATTACCATTCTTTCACTAGTATGTTACCACCGCTACTTAACACCTCTGATACAAAACAGGAATATCGTAATGTGCTATTTAACAGGGAGTGCTGCCAGGTCCTCTTTAAAGGTAATGTGTTGCATTCTTTAAATAGAATCTGTCAGTTCTTCTGATGTGTTTGTCTTAGCAAATACCGGCATTCTCCATGAAAAAACGAATTCGGGAGCATCTTTTCTCATAACTGTGTTGTGCAAGTTATCTGTTCTTTCACCTAGAAATGTATGAATCCATTGAAAACTAGGAGCTATCATCCACTGTCTAGTGTGACACAGTCAGCACTGATTGGACAATGTCAGAGTGTTTAGGGACACAAAACCTCCTTTATTCTTGTTTGTCTGTTCATCACACAATCGTCTACAAGATTTCTCACATGGATCCCCCATATTCTGGAACTTTCTACTCCAACATATCAGATTCTCTCCCAACAGCCAAACCCTAAAAAGTAACATTAACACTCACCTCTTCAGGCTACCACTTGCAATAAGCATGAGCCAGATGAGCAGGTTTTACCCTCCCCTACTGTGTCATTCCCATTTCCCTTGTAGATTGCAAGCTCTTGTGGGCAGGGTCTTCTCTTCTCTGTACCAGTCTGTTACTAAGTTCATGCACATTATACTTCTGTTTTTATATTACATATGTGAACTAAAGCTGTGCTCTCCCAGTTCCCCTGTATCAGTACAGCACTTATGAACAAGCTTCCATAGCAGGCAGAGCGCAACGTCATTCACTGACGTCGCGCGCGACTGCTCCTCCCACTTTATGAATGAAGCAGGCGCGTGACGTCAGTGAGTGACGTTACTGCTGCCGTCCGCTCCGCCTGCTATGGAAGCTTGTTCGTAAGTGCTGTACTGATACAGGGGAACTGTGAGAGCGCAGCTTTAGTTAAACTTATTAACAGGATAAGGATTAATGTTTATAAATACTGCGGGGAGCAGAGGGCCGGTGTTTTGGGGGACACTGTTATGAGGGGGATCTGTGGATGACATATAGCAGTGTCATCCACAGATCCCCCCCATAACAGTGCCATCCACAGATCATCCACTCCATAACAATGCCATCCACAGATCCCCCACCCCATAACAATGCCATCCACAGATCCCCCACCCCATAGCAGTACCTTCCACAGATGCCCCATAACAGTGCCATCCACAGATCCCCCATAAACAGTGACATCCACAGATCCCCCATAACAGTGCCATCCACAAATCCCCCATAACAGTGTCATCCACAGATCCCCCATAACAGTGCCATCCACAGGTCCCCCATAACAGTGCCATCCATAGATCCCCCACATGACAGTGCATCATCCACAGATCCCCCATAATAGTGTCATGCACAGACCACCATTAATTCAAAACCCACCAAAAGCCCACCTTTTGGTTAAAAATATATTTTTTCTTATTTTCCTCCTCAAAAACCTAGGTGCATCTTATAGGCCGGTGCGTCTTATAGGGCGAAAAATACGCTATATCAAAATATGATTCACCATTGTATATGAAAATCAATACCTATTGTTCTAGCTCAATGATAAGAGCAGAAGCCGTGGTCCTAGGAGCAGCTTCGGCAGCCTTGCTGTGCTGAGAATTGATGCAGCAGTCATAGTATTGCACTTGTCTCTGTGCTATATACTGTCCGGCAATTATTGACTTAGCTTGAGGCTTGTAAGGTAATAAGTATCATTGTCCTCAAGTCTATTTCACATAGATATCAGCACTGTACAAAGTATATGGCCTCATATATGGTGATATATTGGCTCCTTGCAGATTCCATGTCATAAAGTGCTGTAACAGGGCAACTACATAAGGCCTGGGACCTTAGTCTAGTTACAGATGGCTCCAATTTCATCCAGAGAAATTGTGTAAAGTCCCACTAGATGCTGTATTAGGGCTCATACACATAACCGTATGTCCGGTCCGTATCTGATTCACATTTATTGCGGATCAGATGCAGACCCATTAATTTCAATGGGACCACAAAACATGTAGACAGCACGCTGTGTGCTGTCTGCATCCGTATGAGGACCCGCAAAAAAAATTTGGAACATGTTCTATTCTTGTCCATTTTCAGACAAGGATAGGATATTGTTAGAGGAATAAGAAAAAAAAAATGGTGGCATGCAGACGTCCAGGATCTGTGTTTTGTGGATCTGCAATTTGCAGACCGCAAAACAGATATGGTTGTGTGCATGAGGTTATATGAAGATAAGTACCGTTTTTTTCACCCTATAAAACGCACCTGCCCATAAGACGCACCTGGGTTTTTAAGGAGGAAAATAAGAAAAAATATATTTTTAACCAAAGGGTGTGCTTTTGGTGGGTTTTGAACTACCGTAATGGTGGTCTGTGGATGACACTATTATGGGGGATCTGTGGATGGCACTGTTATGGGGGCATATGTGGATGGCACTGTTATGGGGGATCATTTTGGGGGCATCTGTGGATGGCACTGTTATGGGGGCATCTGTGGATGACACATATATAGCATCTTATGTGTCATCCACAGATCCCCCATACCAGGGTCCCTGTGTAGTGAATTGGGGCCGGCATCTGTTTCTGTAATGGCAGCGGGGCCCAGTGCAGTCATTGTTTTCTACTACACCTCTGTAGTATACGGTAATCATATCTAACTTGTGGGTATTGTTTAAAGTATTCCAATCATCTTAAATCTAGCGCTGTACTACTTACAACTAACTTCTTGGCAGTCAGGAGGCCAGGCGGGCGGGCGCTCGTAGCGTAGCTCACTACGCTCACTGCGCCTGCGCCACCTGCTTTATTCATAAAGTGGGCGGCACAGGCACAGTGAGCGTAGTGAGCTACGCTACGAGCACCCGGCCTCCTGACTGCTAAGAAGTTAGTTGTAAGTAGTACAGCGCTAGATTTAAGATGATTGGAATACTTTAAACAATACCCACAATTTAGATATGATTACCGTATACTACAGAGAGCGGGGCCCGGTGTAGTAGAATACAGTGACTGCACCTGGCCCCGCTGCCATTACAGAAACAGATGCCGGCCCCCAGCCCCTCCTCCCTCTCAGCATATTCACCGGATGGTCGCAGCATTCACCCCATAAGACGCACTGCTATTTTCCCCCCACTTTTGGGGGGAAAAAAGTGTGTCTTATAGGGTGAAAATATTAGTAAAATATTATTATGGAACTATAAGGACTCTGAGCACAGGTTTGGTGCACACTGATTCGCCATATATGTCATTGCATGGGATGTGTAATGAAGTATAATATATAGACAAGTATCTACTGAATATCATTTATTATGGTATTTGTCCTCATAAATGTGGCCATAAGCCTCCATTGTATGACGCCGACCTGACACCAATTTCTGATCCTTAAACACAGTCCATTAGAGACGTCATGTTTAAATACATTTCTGCAATCTGCAGCTGAGAAGAAATAGTTGGTGACTTTCTAACAGACTTCATTGAACTTTACAATTTTTGACTTTTGTATTGATTGCAGATACGGGATTTGAGAACGATACTGTTAATTGTTTCTGTTTCCAATATGTAACGGGAGATGTCAGAGACCTGCTTCCATATGACAGGGTCCTGTTTAATAATGGAGATGCCCCTCAGAAAGTCAAACAAATGCCCCAAATAGATTTTGAAGGCTGCTATCTGTATATTAGAATAAATAAAAAATTACATCCTCAGGCCACACAAGACACCCTGTAAATAATCGTCAAACGTATTATAGGTGACACATACCTAAGCATTCCTTCCTGACAATCGTTGTGAGATGAGTGAAGTATTTGAAAATTTTATTTGTCTATTTAGCTGAATTTTACAAAAAAATTGCTTCCCACAAAGCATATTTCTTTATTAAATAGTGGGTGCAATGACAGGGAGTGGAGATTGCGCCGCCTCCCGTCATTATACCCACCATATGCCGTGTTCATACATGATCGCTGCATGGTCAGGTTGGTGATGTCATACGTCATCGCACACGGGATTTCGGGTGAGATCTTCAAGCAAGATGGCGGCTGGCCTGTCGAGAGCAAATAGAGCAGATAAGTATGATTTTATTTTTATTTTTTTGCACTATTTCAGGTTAAATCAATTCGCTACCACGAAGCATAAGGAAATTCGGCCTCGTGGCAAATCAAATTTATCCTGAAATTCGGATCGAAGTCCACTTTGTGGACTTCAAATCACTCAACACTTCTCGTCAGTAAATGAGACAGCTTCATTTACATACAGTGATCTCCTCCACAGTATGCGAGGGGTGATAATGCCATCATTCATCCCCATACAGAATCATTATTATCACAATATACTGCTGGCAAATAATGATTCAGGTAACCACACCAAATATCTATTATCCAATGAACTGTCGTGTCACGTAATCAGTGGCTCTTTACACAGACAGATTATTGCTTATGAGCATCTGTACAAACACTCATTAGCAATAGTCTGCTCAAACATCAGGATTTACAATGGAGCCATGACAGCTATGCTGAATCAGCTCTACAACAGATGAAGATGAACCCGATTGTCCCCCCTGAATTATATAGAAGTCCTTCAATTTTTTGAATTTCTTTTAGGGTTCTGATAGAAACAATACCAATGTGAACAGAATGTTATGTATTCAAATAGCCCCTAAATCCTACTATACTTGAGGAATTAGTCATGAAGCAGTCATTTTTTCATAAGTTAAAGATTTTAAATAAATGACCTGGCCTCCACAGTCACCGGACCTGAACCCAATCGAGATGGTTTGGGGTGAGCTGGACCACAGAGTGAAGGCAAAAGGGCCAACAACTGCTAAGCATCTCTGGGAACTCCTTCAAGACTGTTGGAAGACCCTTTCAGGGGACTACCTCTTAAAGCTCATCAAGAGAATGCCAAGAGTGTGCAAAGCAGTAATCAAAGCAAAAGGTGGCTACTTTGAAGAACCTAGAATATGACATATTTTCAGTTGTTTCACACTTGTTTGTTATGTATATAATTCCACATGTGTTAATTCATAGTTTTGATGCCTTCATAGTCATGAAAATAAAGAAAACTCTTTGAATGAGAAGGTGTGTCCAAACTTTTGGTCTGTACTGTATTAATAGTTATTTCTAGAGATGAGTGAAGTTATGAAAAATTTGATTTGGCTGCTTCGCCAAATTTCACAAAGAAATTTGATTTGCAATTAATTACTTTGCCAAGAAGCACATTCCTTTGTATGTAGAGGGTGCAATGACGGGGAACAGGGATTGTGCTGCATCCAATTGAACACCTCAGATGCCATGTTCATCACTGATTGCGGCATCTGAGATTAAAATGAAGGCCTTTCAGGGGCTAATCCAGTTAAAAAATACATGCTCACCATTTGATTGCGGAGAGTCCTTTGCGGCCATCTTGATTAAAGACATTTTACCGCCATTTCAGGAAAAATAGAGTTGTTACCACAAAGCAAGAGGAAATTTGGCCTTGTGGCAAATCAAAATTTTCCTGAAATTCGGATCAAAGTCCTCTTTGGATACTTCATTTCTCTCAATACTAGTACCACGGACCATAACGGAATTCTATGACGGCATGCACCACAGAAGCCTATAAGGGGCAATCCAGATTGCATTCCGTCATAATAGAAGTTTATGGCCAGCAGGTCTTATAGGCTTCTGTGGTGCATGCCGTCATAGAATTCCATTATAGTCTGTGGTAGAGGAATCCATAACGGGATTCTTAGATAACCCGAAAATGTGCACCGAACTTGAAAACACAAGTTTACTCAACACTACTCAACACTAGTTATTTCATGTATATTATTATTATCGTGGAGGATGCCTTTAAAGGGGTTGTCCAGGATTAGAAAAACATGACAGCTTTTTTCCAAAAACATGAATCCATAAGTTGTCCCTGGTAGTGTGCCTCAGTTTCATAGACATTTATGGAGCTACACTGCTGTGGACAAGTGTGACACAGTTTTCGGAAAAAATAGTCTTGTTTTTTTAATTCCGGGCAACCAATTTAATGTGGCATACTTAAAAGGTGCAGTAAATAAAAATTTTGCTTTTGATTTCAGAGTATTTATTCACTTGGACTCTCTGACTGTGTAATAATATTGTGTTAAAGAGGATTTAACCTCTTAACGCCCAGCGGCGTACATGTACGGCACAACTGGACGTGACTTAACGCCCAGCGCCGTACAGTGTGCTGATCGGGCGGGTGCAGGAGCTGTGCCCGCCCGATCCGCGGCAGGGGTCCAGAAGTCACTGATAGCCGGACCCCTGCTGTATGTGCCAGCATCGGTGAAATCACTGAAGCCGGCGCATTAACCCCTGCACGGCCACTGTCAGCGCCCACCGCAGCACGTCCGGACTTCAGACATGTGCGGGGTGGCCATCGGGTCCTCGCGCTGCTGTGACGGGGACACGATGGCAGGGAAGGCAGCCTGATGCCTTCCTTAGGCATCATGGCTGCCTTCCGGGTGAGCGTGTGAGATCCAGCCCCCTGGATCTCACAGGCAAGCAGGCTGTAAGTGTATTACACTGGTAATACACTTAAAGCCAATGCATGACAATACAAAAGTATTGTGATGCATTGTAAGGGGGATCAGACCCCCAAAAGTTGAAGTCCTAGAGTGGGACAAAAAATAAAGTGTAAAAAAAGTAAAAAAAATAAAGTTTTACAGAATTTTTTTTAAAGTTTCAAGTTAAAAAAAAGCATCCTTTTCCCAAAATAAAGTTGTTGTTTTTTTAAAAGATAGGGAAAAAAGAGAAGTTGACATATTAGGTATTGCCGTGTACGTATCGATATATGTCACCTTACATCACTAAAAGTCACAAAATTATCCAAACATGAAGTAGAATATGGGAAATGCAAAGTAGTAACTATTGCTATCTTTTATAAAAGTAGAGAAATTTCACATTTGGAAATTTGCTAATTTTTCCAAATTTTTGCTAAATTTGTTTTTTTTAATAAATAAAAATGAACATTTTTGACTCAATTTTACCACTGTCATAAAGTACAATATGTGGCGACAAAACAATCTCAGAATGGCCTGAATAAGTAAAAGGGTTTTAAAGTTATTACCACACAAAGGGAATTTTTTTTACACTAATTTTTGATCAACAGAAATAGACTCACAACTGTCAATGTGAGAACAGATCTTAGTGAAGTGTTCTACATCCATTACATTTTTAATCACAAACTAAAATTTAATAACTATACACTGTTTTGAAAGTTTCTGATAACCCCCTTAAGTCATTACCTAATATACACATCTTTAGCAGCCAATGCAACCTTGAGATACTGTAGAAGTATCTGAAGAAAGTACAATTTCCCAATTCCTACTTGGCCAACCATTGCAGAGGCAGGAGTAGCGAAGCAGTCCTACAGAATGCTGCTACCAGCCTCCACATTCGATTTTTGTAAGCGATATTTGGATTATGCATGACATAACATATTAGTTCTATAATTAGTATGTTCCGTTTAGTTTTTGTTTTTTTTCCTCACAGTTTGTCTTCTTGATTTCTGTATGGACACAAGAACAATAATGCCAATCATATGTCTCTGATTCTAAATGTTGTGTGTGTGCAAGATTTGCCTGACAGGTAAACCCTACCACAGTTTATTATAGATATCATTTTAATGCCTTTTCACACTTTGTGTTCCATTTGCAGAAGTTCTTTAAAAAATTGGGCAGTCCCATCTTGCCACCTGTTTCCAAATGAACATCTTAGAGAGGAAACCCACACTTGAGTCCCCTCTTCTATGACCCAATGGAGTGAGCATTTGCAAATATTGGCTTCTGCTTTTTCTATGGTCACCATTAAATAGGTTTTCTGGGTGTTTGATACTGATGATCTATCCCCAGAAGCCATCAATATCAGATAGGTGGGGGGCTGTTTGAGGAGGGGCAGTGCCTTGGTGAGCTCAGTGACCTCCTCGCAGCTTACCAAGCACAGTGCCATCCATTGGATAACAGCTGTGCTTGGTATTGCAGCTCAACCCAATTTAATTGAATAGGACTGAGCTGAACTAAGGCTATGAGACTGCTGAACATGATTTCACTGGCCTAGAAAGAGGCCACAGCACTCATCAATGATTCTCTTCACATAGCTGATCAGCTCGGGTGCCAGTTGTTGGACCCCGCCAATTAGATATTGATGACCTATCCTTAGGATAGGCCATCAATGTCTAAACCTTGGACAACCCTTTTAATTTGAAAGTGCTACATGCAATATTACTGTACATTTAACCCGCCGAGGAGATGCCTGGATACAGAAAAATTAGGGAAGCTGACTTTATTGTAAGAGGTTGTCCAAATGTGGCAACCCCTTTAACCTGAAATACACCAGTTCTATAAGCTAGTATTCTGTTGTCTTTCTACATGCGTAATGAAATGCTTAGCATTTCCAATAAATTGTGGTTACTTTATATTGTTGTATTATGTGAGTCTTCATTCAATATCAAACCATATCCAATAATCCCTTCTGTAATGAAATACAGCTTATGTGTTCTTGGATGTTTCTTGACACGCCATCAAAAAACTATAATACTTAATTTTTTTTTATTTTTCAGAAAACAACCCTAATTATCACCTAAAAGTTAAAATGGCTCATTCAAAATTGAATGCAACGATGAGGCTAAAAATACAAGCAGTCAAAGAAAGTGTAATTAGAATATTATTAAGACTTCTGGATTCCTCAAAACAGGTCAATAGGTAAATGTCATTTGTCACTTTTACATAATTTTATCTTTGCCATATTCACATTCAGCTTCAAAAAGTTAATTTATAAAGGCTAATACTCAGCAAATGGCAACTGTGCCAGATACAATTGCTTCTTACTATTTCTTTTATTGTATCTCTGCTGCTTCTAAAATGCTGCTAGTGCTTCAATCAAAGGCAAACCATCATGACTTAAATTTGCATTATATAACCCAGTCCCAGTAGACCAGTCAGGTGCATTAAAATAAGATTCATAAGATTGACCAAAAACAGCAATTTGTATGAAAAATACTGTTAGATCATTATCTGTAACACATTTCTTTTCATAAAGCCACCCTACTGGTCAAACTTGAATTGCTCTGCGGTTTCTGATGGGTTGTTTGTTCAGTATAATGATATCATATTGCTATGCAGTATTGTAAGGTTCAATTTTAAGAACTGCAAATTGAGATTTCTTTAAGTGACAGCTCAGTCTTGAATGATGAAAATGTTGCTCACACAAGAATATTGCGATTTAAGGAACAAACAGAAGCTAGAATCGCAAGGTCATTACAAATAGATATGTTTTAAAGGATTTCTGAGAGTGAAGCTATTTTAGAATTTTGTTGCTTTCCGTAATTACGATTTACAGAACTTAAAGGGGATGTCTCATAGATATACTGCCTGTCCTATTGGGTTTATTTGTTTTATTAATTTTACTGTCTTCACAAGCTGTCCCTGCTCAGGATCCTCTTTATGAGTAAGAACTCTATGGTGACCCTGATTCATCCATGCATTATTTGGATAGCTGTTCATTAGAATGGCTCCTATGCAGTGTCACGTCCTCTGTAGTAACCAGCCACAGCTGGGATAAGAGGTCAAACCTGGTTCCTCTCAGTGATAACAGCTGATCATGTGGGATTATAGCAACTAGTTCTGCAATGATCACTTGACTTGACTTGACTTTTGCTGACCTAGGCTACATTCACACAACAGTGAAATAAAATTGCCTTGAAAAATGGACACACTCAGTTTTCCATGGCCATGTTTTAACCATTTTTGCATCCATTTTCTGGCCATCTGGCTTCTTTTAATGACCATTTTGGATCAGTTTTTAATGGCCATTAAAAATGGATGATTTTCATTGCCCTTTTTATTAAATACCAACTCATGCAGTATATATAATGTCCCCTACAGTGGTCCGCATCATTAAAGGGGTTATCCAACCTCAAAAAATGCCCCCTCCCCTAAATGCCCGAGCCCCTCACACAGATTGTACTTACCTCACTTCCGGGCACCTGCGTCGCTTCTGATGCTGGCATTGCGGCTGCTGCATCTCCCCGTCGCACGGATCAAAACATCCGGCGATGGGGGCAGCCAATAGCAGGCGGCAACGGAAACAAGCCTTCCTAACATCACGGCTGATGCTAGTGAGGCTCATTCCAGTAGGGGCCTGCTATTGGGGCACCCCCTCTATCACCGGATGTTTTGATCTGGGCGATGCATCGGAGGCCATGCCGGCATCAGGAGCGACGCAGGTGCCGGGGAGTGAGGTAAATACAGTGTAAGGGCTCCAGGCATTTTGGGGGGGGGGGGGGGGGGCATTTGTGGAGTTGAATAACCACTTCAATAATGTCAACCAGAGTGGCCTCCAGCATTAATAAAGTGTATTTTTTTTTTATAATGGAAAAAAAAAAGATGGCCTGTGCAGAGACAGTTGCTCCTCACTTGATGCAGAAGGACCAGAACTCCCACCGTGATGACATCATTAGTTTATGGGAAATGATTCAGTGAAATCTGCTCATTCTGGGATTTGCAGTCAAGGGGGCAGTCCTATCAGTGATTGATAGCTCTCTCTGTATACATAACTATAAAGGGAAGGCTGTCAGTCACTGATAGGACCTCATCCTTGACTTCAGCACAGATACAAAAGGAAATATTGCAAGTTATACTAAATCTTTTCCCATAAAACTGTATATCAATCTGCTCAGCTTCCCCTGCTCTATATGATGCTGCCTTAATCTCAGACACCATGGTTAATATGACAGGTTCCCTTTAAGGTAACCTAAGTAGCTTACACATAGGACTTGATATATTGTACAGTAAGTCTTGTGGCTAAGTGTGGATTGTTACTTTGATTCCAGTAAGGGTGGTTGCAGATGTCCAATCTCTCTTATCCTTAAATGGCAGGATTGAAACTATGGAATAAGAACTTTTTCAAATTGTAATTTTCAAAATATAATACTGTTTCTGTGATATATTTTTCTTCTGGTATTTCATACTGAAAATCTTAGTTCCAGCATATGCTGTATTTTATTGAACTATGTAGATTTTTTTTTAAAGTACACTGAGTACTTTACCTTTTTTGAGCAACAAAGCAAATTGTAAGAAAATATTATCTGCTCCTTAATGTATTCCAGTCACAGTTGTCCACTTTTCTTAATGTGGTTTTCAATATACCCATATTCAACAGCAATGAGAAAAACCAGCAAAGGCCTATACACATTTATATTTAATTTAGAATGTCCTTGGGAAACATTTACTCAGAGCAAATAGAACGGACTATACCCTCACAATTGTGCCATAATTGCTTTGAGGAAGAATTAGATACATTTTTATACAGAGCAAAACGTAGAAGCTGTGCCGTTCCACAGAAGGACATATTTCCATTCTTCATTTGATGATTTTGGACCAATCCAATTACTGACATTAATAACAAATATGTTTCTTTTTATGATTACTGGCTAAATAGAACAGGTAGTAGAGTAAAGCAAGGTGAGTATAGAGAGAGGAAGGGCCGCCGGAAGCCTTGCTCCTAATATGATTACATGACATACCCAGTCACATACATGCATATCTGTACACACACACATTTTGAAGATAGCCATTCCTGAAAGCCAAGACATTAAGGGGATGTCTACAAATATCGATGACCTTTCCTCAGGACATGTCATCAACACGGGTGGAGCTATAGGGAATGCAAGAGCCTGAGGGGGCCCAAAGACACTTAGAAACATGGAAACATAGAATGTGTCGGCAGATAAGAACCATTTGGCCCATCTAGTCTGCCCAATATACTGAATACTATGGATAGCCCCTGGCCCTATCTTATATGAAGGATGGCCTTATGCCTATCCCATGCATGCTTAAACTCCTTCACTGTATTTGCAGCTACCACTTCTGCAGGAAGGCTATTCCATGCATCCACTACTCTCTCAGTAAAGTAATACTTCCTGATATTACTTTTAAACCTTTGCCCCTCTAATTTAAAACGATGTCCTCTTGTAGCAGTTTTTCTTCTTTTAAATATTCTCTCCTCTTTTACCTTGTTGATTCCCTTTATGTATTTAAAAGTTTCTAT
Organism: Bufo bufo; assembly: GCF_905171765.1. Taxonomy (NCBI): domain Eukaryota; kingdom Metazoa; phylum Chordata; class Amphibia; order Anura; family Bufonidae; genus Bufo; species Bufo bufo. Next base: position 519,115,275 of record NC_053391.1, on the reverse strand, counting down.
CATATCCCCTCTGTCTCGTCTTTCTTCCAAGCTATACATGTTAAGGTCTTTTAATCTTTCCTGGTAAGTTTTATCCTGCAATCCATGTACCAGTTTAGTAGCTCTTCTCTGAACTCTCTCCAAATTATCAATATCCTTCTGGAGATATGGTCTCCAGTACTGAGCACAATACTCCAAATGAGGTCTCGCTCTAGTGCTCTGTAGAGCAGCATGAGCACCTCCCTCTTTCTACTGGTAATGCCTCTCCCTATACACCCAAGCATTCTGCTAGCATTTCCTGCTGCTCTATGACATTGTCTGCCTACCTTTAAGTCTTCTGAAATAATGACCGCTAAATCCCTTTCCTCAGATACTGAGGTTAGGACTGTATCACTGATTTTATATTCTGCTCTTGGGTTTTTACGCCCCAGGTGCATTATCTTGCACTTATCAACATTAAATTTTAGTTGCCAGGTTTTTGACCATTCCTCTAGTTTTCCTAAATCCTTTTCCATTTGGTGTATCCCTCCAGGAACATCAACCCTGTTACAAATCTTTGTGTCATCAGCAAAAAGACACACCTTACCATCGAGGCCTTCTGCAATTTCGCTGATAAAGATATTAAACAATATGGGTCCCAGAACAGATCCCTGAGGTACCCCACTGGTAACAAGACCTTGTTCTGAATATACTCCATTGACTACAACCCTCTGTTGCCTGTCCCTCAGCCACTGCCTAATCCATTCAACAATATGGGAGTCCAAGCCCAAAGACTGCAATTTATTGATAAGCCTTCTATGTGGGACAGTATCAAAAGCCTTAATAAAGTCTAGATAAGCGATGTCTACTGCACCTCCTCCATCTATTATTTTAGTCACCCAATCAAAAAAATCAATAAGATTACTTTGACATGATCTCCCTGAAGTAAACCCATGCTGTTTTTTTTCTTTCAATCCATGGGATTTTAGATGTTCCACAATCCTCTCCTTAAGTATGGTTTCCATTGATTTCCCCACTATTGATGTCAGGCTTACTGGCCTATAGTTGCCCGATTCCTCCCTACTACCTTTCTTGTGAATGGGCACAACATTTGCTCATTTCCAATCTTCTGGGATGACTCCTGTTGCCAGTGATTGGTTAAATAAATCTGTTAATGGTTTTGCTAGTTCACCGCTGAGCTCTTTTAATAGCTTTGGGTGTATCCCATCAGGCCCCTGTGACTTATTTGTATTAATTTTAGACAGCTGATTTAGAACCTCTTCCTCTGTAAAGACACATGCATCAAAAAATTCATTAGTCTTCTTTCCTAACTGAGGACACTAGTGTTATAGAAAGTGTATGCTGGTCAAGTTACACCTCTGGCTGGAGGTAAGGGGTTAGGTCAAGAATTTGGCATGGAGGGTGGGGGGTGTACCGTTTACATGTTTGCCCCAGGCAGCAGGAAGTCTATGTGCTTCCTGGACCCTGGACACAAAGTACTGAGAGAAGGGGGGCACAAGCTGAACTCTTGCACTAGTGCCCATGAGCCTTTAGCTACACCCCTGGTCATCAATATCAGATTGGTGGAGCTCTGACACTTGCCAGCCCCACTGATCAACTGTTTTGGGCAGCTGTGGCACGGGAAACCATACAGTGTATAAAGTAGAAGCAGTAGGCTCTGTACACTGTGTAGCAGGTGGTGCCAGCATAATACAGCACAGCTCCACATTCAATTCAATGGAAGTTGAAATGCACTACCCCATCGTGGCCACTACACCATGCTCGCAACACTGTAATCTCTGACAACTGATTACATGAAGAAAAAACTTGTATTAAGCTGCTAACAAGGTTACATTCAATGTCAAAAATATCTATCCTTTAGTATAGAAATAATAAAATGCTCCCCTACAGTACTTAAACACAACAAGGGCCAATTATCTAACATTTAGTGGCATAAAAAACTCCATACCACACCATATTTGTGCCATATTTTGCAACTTTTCACTTATTTTGCCATTTTCAACACAGTGATGGAAATGGGTGGGGTTTATAAGAGGGAAGTGGCCTCCCGCATCAGGACAGATTTAAACTGGTGTAAATTATATCAACACCATCTCATAGGCGTAGATCTGAATTTCTGGTGCATGGACTGCCTGGATGGACCAAATTTAATAAGGGGTCTGTGTGACAGACTTGATACTAAAAACCGCTGTTTGAAATGTCAGTCTTAGCATATCTGCCTAATTGTTGAATAAAAAAAAAATGCCATAGATATGAAGATTTCTCCCTGAGTCCTAAGATTTGTGACGCATCTCAATTTCTCATGACTACCCCTATGCCAGGGTTGCCATATCACAGCGAAGATCCAACCCTTTCCTTATCCAGGAAAACAAGTAAAGTGATGTATAATAGATTTTTTTTTAATATGCACTTCTGTAGGAACAGGTGTTTTTGACTTCAGAAGTTTGGCAGAAGTGCATCAAAGATGTGGAATATATCTCAAAATGATGAAAATAATGGGCGATAATAGCAGCTAGCTTAAAAAGAGTTTTTGTATGAGGTCCAAAAATGTTTGGCTTTTCCCCATCAGAAACAGTGCCACACTCATTCATGGACTACGTCTGGTATTGAAGCTTGCCCCCATTTTCTTGAATGAGACTGATCTGCAATACCAGACATAGAAGAATGATATTTCAGGAGGAATAAAAATCTCACAAATCACTTTAACATTTTCTTCTATTTTCTGTAATTTTTTTAAAATTTATTTTGGCAGCTTTCTGCCATGTAAAGATATGTTACGAAATTCTACAGATTTCATATGTGCTCACCTCAAGTGGACAAAAAGACTGATGCAAAAAGTTACTCTCAATTTACAGCTTACAGAAAAATTCTAAATGATTTGCTTTATTATCAATAGTAGATAGAAGATGAATAATTAGAAAATGACAGGTTTTTTGTACTGTCTCATATGAGCCATAAATGTAATGGCGGCCATACACATGTGAGAGGCGTCAGCAGATACCCAATTCCCCTATAAACACCCATATTCAGCTCAGGTGTATCTTTACCTGACTAATGAAAAGGTGACAAGTGACCGCTAAATCTTATGGAAGAACAAAGCACTGGGCATGCTGTAATCCAATATCCTCAAACCTTTGTCTCTCGACAGCAGATGTCAGGAGGCAGTCAGGCTGCGATGTTTATCTATTATATATTGTAAAAAATTGTCAGGAGGTGGCCTCTGCAAACCACCATATTTATTTTAATTCATACCAGAAAGTGGAGTATATTATAATTTAAATCTACACCAGCTCCTAGCTGGCTCAGATTTTAGTTTCTGGCGCACCGAAAGGCAGAAAATGCCCCACATTTATTAAAGGGGTTGTCCAATGAAAAATAATCTACAGTTTTCAATGCATGTAATAAATTTTTTTGCATAGCTACTGAGTTATTCAATAAAATGTATCTCTCCCCCCGCAGCAGATATGGAAATGGTTGGGTATACTGGATTTTAACATGCCCAATGTTTTGTCTCCCCATGGGAGATGTTGCTGGAGGGCCTCCCTTTCCTCACTGAAAAAATAGGAACACTGAGTGTGCTTGATTATAGGGAGTCACCAGAAATTGCCATCTGCGCAATGAGTGTTTGACCATCATAAGTATATGGGCACAAGAGATAAGTAGATCAATTCTAAAATTTAGGAATTCAACTCAATTCTTCCCAAAATTAGGGTTCAAAAGAATACATATTTGTTTATTATTAATTTCAGGAGAATCAAAGAGAAAAACAGAGATCTCCAGGAAATCGAGGCACTTGTTATTCGGCCAATTTGAAACCCAATGGAAGTTTAAGAAATTTGCACATCTCTAATGGGCACCTATAGGGTAACTTCACATGGTTTAGATAAGAGATAGACATAATTTATGCATATGTGGCTCCAGCTTGTTTTGCAAGATGATTTTAGAGGCAGATTTTCATATTATAAGCAAATTTTGCACTTATTTTGGTTGCTTATTTTGAGGCCAGCGATCTTTTCTTTCTTCTTCCCATAGCATATATAAGATGTGTTAAGTTGATTCTACCCGAACATAGAGCAGGAGGCTTTATTTTGAGGTTGTTAATAAAATCAGTACCCTTCAAAACCATGCCAACTCCTAATTTCTGGCAAACTACTCAGTGTGAACATATTCTTGTTTTCTAATCAGTTTTAATTTTTTTATTCACTTTATTTCATTTAGAGAATTGCTTTCCAGCAGTCACCAAGTCACCATGAGCCATAGACACAATGGACAGGAGGAGACCTTGTTGACTACTATGAGAAAGTTTTTTTTAGACATGCTCCGTGACCTCTGAGTAGATAAGCAGTGATATCACCTACTGTGATATACAGGGAGTGCAGAATTATTAGGCAAGTTGTATTTTTGAGGATTAATTTTATTATTGAACAACAACCATGTTCTCAATGAACCCAAAAAACTCATTAATATCAAAGCTGAATATTTTTGGAAGTAGTTTTTAGTTTGTTTTTAGTTTTAGCTATTTTAGGGGGATATCTGTGTGTGCAGGTGACTATTACTGTGCATAATTATTAGGCAACTTAACAAAAAACAAATATATTCCCATTTCAATTATTTATTTTTACCAGTGAAACCAATATAACATCTCAACATTCACAAATATACATTTCTGACATTCAAAAACAAAACAAAAACAAATCAGTGACCAATATAGCCACCTTTCTTTGCAAGGACACTCAAAAGCCTGCCATCCATGGATTCTGTCAGTGTTTTGATCTGTTCACCATCAACATTGCGTGCAGCAGCAACCACAGCCTCCCAGACACTGTTCAGAGAGGTGTACTGTTTTCCCTCCTTGTAAATCTCACATTTGATGATGGACCACAGGTTCTCAATGGGGTTCAGATCAGGTGAACAAGGAGGCCATGTCATTAGATTTTCTTCCTTTATACCCTTTCTTGCCAGCCACGCTGTGGAGTACTTGGATGCGTGTGATGGAGCATTGTCCTGCATGAAAATCATGTTTTTCTTGAAGGATGCAGACTTCTTCCTGTACCACTGCTTGAAGAAGGTGTCTTCCAGAAACTGGCAGTAGGACTGGGAGTTGAGCTTGACTCCATCCTCAACCCGAAAAGGCCCCACAAGCTCATCTTTGATGATACCAGCCCAAACCAGTACTCCACCTCCACCTTGCTGGCGTCTGAGTCGGACTGGAGCTCTCTGCCCTTTACCAATCCAGCCACGGGCCCATCCATCTGGCCCATCAAGACTCACTCTCATTTCATCAGTCCATAAAACCTTAGAAAAATCAGTCTTGACGTTTCAGCTTGTGTGTCTTGTTCAGTGGTGGTCGTCTTTCAGCCTTTCTTACCTTGGCCATGTCTCTGAGTATTGCACACCATGTGCTTTTGGGCACTCCAGTGATGTTGCAGCTCTGAAATATGGCCAAACTGGTGGCAAGTGGCATCTTGGCAGCTGCACGCTTGACTTTTCCCAGTTCATGGGCAGTTATTTTGCGTCTTGGTTTTTCCACACGCTTCTTGCGACCCTGTTGACTATTTTGAATGAAACGCTTGATTGTTCGATGATCACGCTTCAGAAGCTTTGCAATTTTAAGAGTGCTGCATCCCTCTGCAAGATATCTCACTATTTTTGACTTTTCTGAACCTGTCAAGTCCTTCTTTTGACCCATTTTGCCAAAGGAAAGGAAGTTGCCTAATAATTATGCACACCTAATATAGGGTGTTGATGTCATTAGACCACACCCCTTCTCATTACAGAGATGCACATCACCTAATATGCTTAATTGGTAGTAGGCTTTCGAGCCTATACAGCTTGGAGTAAGACAACATGCATAAAGAGGATGATGTGGTCAAAATACTAATTTGCCTAATAATTCTGCACGCAGTGTATATATAATATTATAGGTGATATGAGTTATTCTATACCTGCCTGTACTGATAAGGAGATGATTCCTTACAGACCAAGAACTGACACCAATTATTAGGCTTAGTGTCCAGTGCAGGATTTTAGTATTTTTTAATATATATAGTAACGTCAAAAATTAAAAATAACAACTAAAAAGTCTTTAAAAATATATTTAACATGAAAAATTTATTTAAACAGTAGGCCATTCTCTCAAGACACATCCCTTTAAACGTGAGGTTAGACTGAGCTCTGTTAAAGAACAATGCAATCAAACATGCAGAAACTGCTACTTCAAACTCAAACCTTTACTGCTAAAAACCTGCAAAAAAGTGCTTTGAGATTTATGAAATCCCACAAATAATTTGAAATATGAATGCTGGTGTCAAAGCAAGTAAAGCTGGGATATATAAGGTCAAATGTGACCTTGCCTTTCCTGATCGGGAGTAATTATTTGACAACAGGGCTAAATGTGAAGGGATGGAAAGCCACAATGATGTAACATTTGGATGCTGATTGACATACTGCACATGACCTAGCTTACAGAAGAGAGCGATGTGATTCATAAGGAGACAGAGTCACCAGGATTTTCCCACTTAGTTTTAGTATTGCTATCTTAGAGATCAGAATAAGGTCATACTTGAAAACTTCCCATCCCAAAGGAACCATAAGTGCTTTATGATATCAGTAGTGAGAATCGTTTCTGAATATATTACACCCTGAAGCGCTCGGAAGCGGCTAGGAGTCCATTGTTTCCATTGTGTACAAAACATTACTTTACTAATATGATTTAATTATTTTCTATTTGTTTCCGCTATCTAAATATACCGCTTTGGCTTAATTAATTGCCATTGAAGAGGCTGCGGTTTTGAACAACTGTGCGCTAATCCACAGCAAAGCACGGAGGAGGTTGTAACTTTGTTAATTGTAACTGAATTAGGCAAGAGGCGAAAATCCATTTACAATACAAGGCAGTCTATTTGCATAAACGTATTTACATAAATGTCTAACAATCAACCTTAATGGGAAAACATGGTAGGACATTTCAATATTAATGTATTTATTATGTTCCTAGATTTCAGGTTCTTTGCAGCAATTTTTTTTTTATTGTGAGTGCTCCTGTTCCAAGGTAAAATCACTGATCGTAAAAAACAGAAAATTTATCATCATTATAATATAATTTGCTATCATAATAGACATGCAGTTATGCAGTTTTAGGTGCACTTTTTAGAGTGGTAAATTTTAAACACACCGAATAAAGGAAAAGCACATGTACAGTACAGACCAAAAGTTTGGACACACCTTCTCATTCAAAGAGTTTTCTTTATTTTTATGACTATGAAAATTGTAGATTCACACTGAAGGCATCAAAACTATGAATTAACACATGTGGAATTATATACATAACAAACAAGTGTGAAACAACTGAAAATATGTCATATTCTAGGTTCTTCAAAGTAGCCACCTTTTGCTTTGATTACTGCTTTGCACACTCTTGGCATTCTCTTCATGAGCTTCAAGAGGTAGTCCCCTGAAATGGTTTTCATTTCACAGGTGTGCCCTGTCAGGTTTAATAAGTGGGATTTCTTGCCTTATAAATGGGGTTGGGACCATCAGTGGTGTTGAGGAGAAGTCAGGTGGATACACAGCTGATAGTCCTACTGAATAGACTGTTAGAATTTGTATTATGGCAAGAAAAAAGCAGCTAAGTAAAGAAAAACGAGTGGCCATCATTACTTTAAGAAATGAAGGTCAGTCAGTCAGCCGAAAAATTGGGAAAACTTTGAAAGTAAGGGCTATTTGACCATGAAGGAGAGTGATGGGGTGCTGCGCCAGATGACCTGGCCTCCACAGTCACCGGACCCGAACCCAATCGAGATGGTTTGGGGTGAGCTGGACCGCAGAGTGAAGGCAAAAGGGCCAACAAGTGCTAAGCATCTCTGGGAACACCTTCAAGACTGTTGGAAGACCATTTCAGGGAACTACCTCTTGAAGCTCAAATCAAAGCAAAAGGTGGCTACTTTGAAGAACCTAGAATATTACATATTTTCAGTTGTTTAACACTTGTTTGTTATGTATATAATTCCACATGTGTTAATTCATAGTTTTGATGCCTTCATAGTCATGAAAATAAAGAAAACTCTTTGAATGAGAAGGTGTAGCTTCAGGCTTCGAGTAGTGCTGTTGCATACATGTATGGGGACCTCATAGCTTATAACATCCATTTACCTATAATTATCATATTGTTTGCATATGGTAAGACAGCATCTTTGAATTATTAATTACCAAGCAATTAACTGAATAAGTCCTCGAGTCTCTACTTAATCCATTATATTATTCTGCCATCTCATTGTGCAGATTCATAAATGATAAAACTACGGTATATCAATGACTGAGCATACATTAAAATAATCAACAATGTTGGCCATCACTAAGCAAGGATGATGTCTCAAGGAAACTTCTCTGTGCCAACTGGGAGGATGTTTATGACAGTTTTCAGGGTTTCAATTCTGTTTTGCCCCATACCAGATCAGATTACTAATCTCAAACGAGTTGTGTCATTTGTGCCATCTTTATGAATACAAAGTACAATACGTAGAAAGGGTTATTTCATATGGAGATCTCCAACTCTAAAGGAAACCCCCAGTAGTCAGCTATAAATACCAGGGTAAACTCCGGAGGGTGAACACCTCTACTGTAGCATCTTCTGCAGAAGAAATGTGAGATGGCAGGACACCCCTTAAGATGAATGATCTTTCTGCTCTGGCTAATAGAGAAGGATCCTAAGTAGGGATCTATCATGTGCTATGCCTAATATAAAATATGCTTGCTTAAAGGGAATCTGTCACCAGTGACCTCCCCATCAAACAGTTTGCATAGGCAGATAGCTGAGGTTCACCTGATTAAAATGCTGTTTTTCTTTTGTTGATCTGAGGGTCGTTTCCCGAGTTATGATACTTTTTGTTAATATGCAAATTAGGCATTTGGTGCAATTAGGGTGTCACCATCACTCCACTCCTTTCTGTGGCCAGACCCGCCCCCCTCAATGCTTTCCCACTGCATGGCCCTGTTAATCAAAGCAACGAGGGGGGTCTAGCCAAAGAAGGGAATGATAACAAGAGCAACGGGAACAGAGACTCAGATCAACAAAAGAAAAACAGCATTTTAATCAGGTGAACCTCGATCCTTGAGTCTATTCAAACGGATAGGGAGGTCACTGGTGACAGATTCTCCTTAAGCTGAGACATAATTTATGCCTAAACATAATATTATTAATAAAAAATTATTATTGCTATTCTTTCCTCTGATTGAGGCTACTTTGTCCACATTATATAGTATTTAAGAGCTGATATACAATTCCTATAAATAAAACACTGAAAGGTATATATGGAAAGGTCTTTGAAGAAATGGAAAATATCTGTACAATGTTTAAGATGGCACTTTTTACACATAAGAATACATTTTACCACACACTTGACCTCCTATGTAAATGGGAATGAAGGAAGCTGCAGGAAGCCACTCTTAATATCTTCTGACCGATTCCATTAAGCAGTATATTGTTCTATAGCTGAATTAACAAGGCTACACACATTGTGAAACATCTATTAATCTAAATACTTAGCTAAACACGGTATAAGAATTATATGGCTAAAATATCTATCTATCTATCTATCTATCTATCTACAAGGAAAGGAAAGTTGGGCAGCACAACTATATCCCAAGTACAGGCGGAGTGCCAGCGGCTGTGGAAGCGACCCCCCTCCAAATAATAGGCTGAAGAAATTCCACGGCACATCCAAGGCGTAAAAATAAGTGGAAAACTTTATTCACCAGACACGCAACGTTTCGATCCGCTTCCTGGTATCTTTCTCAAGCAGTGACAAAAAATGGCTGTGCAATGTGCATATTTATACAGCTTCACATAATTAATCAATGATTGTCTTGAATAATCCAATCAATAAAAAACATCTCAAAATATCATAAAAAACATCATGTGTCAACAATCATAATGTACATAACAAAATCGTGACTCCAATAAATACAGTGCAGTGATTTGGGCATTATTACCAAACAAATAGCAATCATAAATTCATATATTCCTAAATCATCTACATAATTGTAACCAAATGCATCTGTGACAAACTTAGTATTCAAATACCTTAGTGCAGGTGTATATTAAAAGTGATCAAGAAGAGGAAGGTCCTAGAGCGAGCGGGGGATGTGGTCCACATGGATGTCGGCGTGTAGATCTCTCTAATGCGCATGTTAAAGGACCTTTTGAAACTTTGCGGTCACGTGATCGTGTATCCGATCAGACTCTGTTATAAGGTGGCTTAACTGTTGTTCTCGCGAGCGTCTACACAGTAGAGTGTCTTGCGTTAAACCATATTGTGAACCGCAAGCCTCACTATGGAGACCGGAAAGCCAATCATACGCGGTCCACAGTATATCCGTCCGTCACACATCCCGGCCCAGTCAGCGCTCAATGTAACACGTCTGCTGTATCAAGTGGGTAAACAATAATAGTGTGAATCGGAAATCAGCAGGGGGTCGATGTATTGATGGCGATGTCACAGTCCTTATTATAGCTATTCTGTATGGACCTAAAAAACTAAGCGGAAGTATCGCATATAACATATCACATTATCTGTTGAGAGACTGAATCCATGTTGGCAATTAGGGATGAGCGAACCCGAACTGTATAGTTCGGGTTCGTACCGAATTTTGGGGTGTCCGTGACACGGACCCGAACCCGAACATTTTCGTAAAAGTCCGGGTTCGAGTTCGGTGTTCGGCGCTTTCTTGGCGCTTTTTGAAAGGTTGCAAAGCAGCCAATCAACAAGCGTCATACTACTTGGCCCAAGAGGCCATCACAGCTATGCCTACTATTGGCATGGCTATGATTGGCCAGTGCACCATGTGACCCAGCCTCTATTTAAGCTGGAGTCACGTAGCGCCGCACGTCACTCTGCTATGATCAGTATAGGGAGAGGTTGCAGCTGCGACGTTAGGGCGAGATTAGGCAGATTAACTCCTCCAAAAGACTTCATTCTGTGATCGATCTGCAGCTGTGGATCATTGAAGTGCTATTATTGACTTGCTCACTTTTTTGAGGCTGCCCAGAGCGTTTTTAGATCACTTTTTTTCTGGGGTGATCGGCGGCCATTTTGTGACTTGTGGTGCGCCAGCACGAGCTATCACCAAGTGTATTTAACCATCGATAGTGTTGTTATTTTGTGCTATATCCTACATCAGCTGCAGGCTGAGCCTGTGTCACCGAAGTGCATTTAACCATCAACAGTCTGGTTATTTTTTGGCCATATAGTACATCAACTGCAGAATGAGCCTGTGTCACCCAAGTGCATTTAACCATCAACAGTCTGATTATTTTTTGGCCATATACTACATCAGCTGCAGGCTGAGCCTGTGTCACCCAAGTGTATTTAACCATCGATAGTGTGGTTATTTTGTGCTATATCCTACATCAGCTGCAGGCTGAGCCTGTGTCACCCAAGTGCATTTAACCATCAACAGTCTGATTATTTTTTGGCCATATACTACATCTGGTGCAGGCTGAGCCTGTGTCACCCAAGTGCATTTAACCATCAACAGTCTGATTATTTTTTGGCCATATACTACATCTGGTGCAGGCTGAGCCTGTGTCACCCAAGTGCATTTAACCATCAACAGTGTGGTTATTTTTTGGCCATATATTACATCAGGGGCAAGTTGAGCCTGTCACCCAGCGCCTAAAAAATAGACCTGACATTTCTATTCAACCAAATCTGTACTGTTTTAGCTGGTCAAGTTATTTGTATTGACCGTAAAAGCACACTTTTTTTTCTGGGTTGAAAAAGCATTCCCAAATTTGCCATTCTCAAAATAACTAGTTTCTGGTATTTGAGGCCTACTTGAAATCTATCCCAAAAAGAAAATCTTACATTGAAGGTATTGATAGTGTCATTCAGAAAAACCTAAGACACACGCTAGCGTGCTGATAGAAGTGTGATTCTGTGATTAAACCTATACCTGTCACACAGCGCAAAAAAAAAACAGGTCTCACATATCTATTCAACCAAATCTGCACTGTTTTAGCTGGTCAAGTTATTTGTAGTGACCGTAAAAGCACACTTTTTGTTCTGGGTTGAAAAAGCATTCCCAAATTTGCCATTCTCAAAATAACTAGTTTCTGGTATTTGAGGCCTACTTGAAATCTATCCCAAAAAGAAAATCTTACATTGAAGGTATTGATAGTGTCATTCAGAAAAACCTAAGACACACACTAGCGTGCTGATAGAAGTGTGATTCTGTGATTAAACCTATACCTGTCACACAGCGCAAAAAAAAACAGGTCTCACATCTCTATTCAACCAAATCTGCACTGTTTTAGCTGGTCAAGTTATTTGTAGTGACCGTAAAAGCAGACTTTTTGTTCTGGGTTGAAAAAGCATTCCCAAATTTGCCATTCTCAAAATAACTAGTTTCTGGTATTTGAGGCCTACTTGAAATCTATCCGAAAAAGAAAATCTTACATTGAAGGTATTGATAGTGTCATTCAGAAAAACCTAAGACACACGCTAGCATGCTGATAGAAGTGTGATTCTGTGATTAAACCTATACCTGTCACACAGCGCAAAAAAAACCAGGTCTCACATCTCTATTCAACCAAATCTGCACTGTTTTAGCTGGTCAAGTTATTTGTAGTGACCGTAAAACCACACTTTTTTTTCTGGGTTGAAAAAGCATTCCCAAATTTGCCATTCTCAAAATAACTAGTTTCTGGTATTTGAGGCCTACTTGAAATCTATCCCAAAAAGAAAATCTTACATTGAAGGTATTGATAGTGTCATTCAGAAAAACCTAAGACACACGCTAGCATGCTGATAGACGTGTGATTCTGTGATTAAACCTATACCTGTCACACAGCACAAAAAAAACCAGGTCTCACATCTCTATTCAACCAAATCTGCACTGTTTTAGCTGGTCAAGTTATTTGTAGTGACCGTAAAACCACACTTTTTTTTCTGGGTTGAAAAAGCATTCCCAAATTTGCCATTCTCAAAATTGTGGTGAACGGGAACAATGAGGAAAACATCTAATAAGGGACGCGGACGTGGACATGGTCGTGGTGGTGTTAGTGGACCCTCTGGTGCTGGGAGAGGACGTGGCCGTTCTGCCACAGCCACACGTCCTAGTGAACCAACTACCTCAGGTCCCAGTAGCCAGCAGAATTTACAGCGATATTTGGTGGGGCCCAATACCGTTCTAAGGATGGTAAGGCCTGAGCAGGTACAGGCATTAGTCAATTGGGTGGCCGACAGTGGATCCAGCACGTTCACATTATCTCCCACCCAGTCTTCTGCAGAAAGCGCACAGATGGCGCATGAAAACCAAGCCCATCGGTCTGTCACATCACCCCCATGCATATCAGGGAAACTGTCTGAGCCTCAAGTTATGCAGCAGTCTCTTATGCTGTTTGAAAACTCTGCTGCCAGGGTTTCCCAAGGGCATCCACCTAGCCCTTCCCCAGGGGTGGAAGAGATAGAATGCACTAACGCACAACCACTTATTTTTCCTGATGATGAGGACATGGGAATACCACCTCAGCACGTCTCTGATGATGACGAAACACAGGTGCCAACTGCTGCGTCTTTCTGCAGTGTGCAGACTGAACAGGAGGTCAGGGATCAAGACTGGGTGGAAGACGTTGCAGGGGACGATGAGGTCCTAGACCCCACATGGAATGAAGGTCGTGCCACTGACTTTCACAGTTCGGAGGAAGAGGCAGTGGTGAGACCGAGCCAACAGCGTAGCAAAAGAGGGAGCAGTGGGGAAAATCAGAACACCCGCCGCCAAGAGACTCCGCCTGCTACTGACCGCCGCCATCTGGGACCGAGCACCCCAAAGGCAGCTTCAAGGAGTTCCCTGGCATGGCACTTCTTCAAACAATGTGCTGACGACAAGACCCGAGTGGTTTGCACGCTGTGCCATCAGAGCCTGAAGCGAGGCATTAACGTTCTGAACCTTAGCAAAACCTGCATGACCAGGCACCTGCATGCAAAGCATGAACTGCAGTGAAGTAAACACTAGGGATGAGCGAACCCGAACTGTATAGTTCGGGTTCGTACCGAATTTTGGGGTGTCCGTGACACGGACCCGAACCCGAACATTTTCGTAAAAGTCCGGGTTCAGGTTCGGTGTTCGGCGCTTTCTTGGCGCTTTTTGAAAGGCTGCAAAGCAGCCAATCAACAAGCGTCATACTACTTGCCCCAAGAGGCCATCACAGCCTTGCCTACTATTGGCATGGCTGTGATTGGCCAGTGCACCATGTGACCCAGCCTCTATTTAAGCTGGAGTCACGTAGCGCCGCACGTCACTCTGCTATGATCAGTATAGGGAGAGGTTGCAGCTGCGACGTTAGGGCGAGATTAGGCAGATTAACTCCTCCAAAAGACTTCATTCTGTGATCGATCTGCAGCTGTGGATCATTGAAGTGCTATTATTGACTTGCTCACTTTTTTGAGGCTGCCCAGAGCGTTTTTAGATCACTTTTTTTCTGGGGTGATCGGCGGCCATTTTGTGACTTGTGGTGCGCCAGCACGAGCTATCACCAAGTGTATTTAACCATCGATAGTGTGGTTATTTTGTGCTATATCCTACATCAGCTGCAGGCTGAGCCTGTGTCACCGAAGTGCATTTAACCATCAACAGTCTGGTTATTTTTTGGCCATATAGTACATCAACTGCAGAATGAGCCTGTGTCACCCAAGTGCATTTAACCATCAACAGTCTGATTATTTTTTGGCCATATACTACATCAGCTGCAGGCTGAGCCTGTGTCACCCAAGTGTATTTAACCATCGATAGTGTGGTTATTTTGTGCTATATCCTACATCAGCTGCAGGCTGAGCCTGTGTCACCCAAGTGCATTTAACCATCAACAGTCTGATTATTTTTTGGCCATATACTACATCTGGTGCAGGCTGAGCCTGTGTCACCCAAGTGCATTTAACCATCAACAGTCTGATTATTTTTTGGCCATATACTACATCTGGTGCAGGCTGAGCCTGTGTCACCCAAGTGCATTTAACCATCAACAGTGTGGTTATTTTTTGGCCATATATTACATCAGGGGCAAGTTGAGCCTGTCACCCAGCGCCTAAAAAATAGACCTGACATTTCTATTCAACCAAATCTGTACTGTTTTAGCTGGTCAAGTTATTTGTATTGACCGTAAAAGCACACTTTTTTTTCTGGGTTGAAAAAGCATTCCCAAATTTGCCATTCTCAAAATAACTAGTTTCTGGTATTTGAGGCCTACTTGAAATCTATCCCAAAAAGAAAATCTTACATTGAAGGTATTGATAGTGTCATTCAGAAAAAGCTAAGACACACGCTAGCGTGCTGATAGAAGTGTGATTCTGTGATTAAACCTATACCTGTCACACAGCGCAAAAAAAAAACAGGTCTCACATATCTATTCAACCAAATCTGCACTGTTTTAGCTGGTCAAGTTATTTGTAGTGACCGTAAAAGCACACTTTTTGTTCTGGGTTGAAAAAGCATTCCCAAATTTGCCATTCTCAAAATAACTAGTTTCTGGTATTTGAGGCCTACTTGAAATCTATCCCAAAAAGAAAATCTTACATTGAAGGTATTGATAGTGTCATTCAGAAAAACCTAAGACACGCACTAGCGTGCTGATAGAAGTGTGATTCTGTGATTAAACCTATACCTGTCACACAGCGCAAAAAAAAACAGGTCTCACATCTCTATTCAACCAAATCTGCACTGTTTTAGCTGGTCAAGTTATTTGTAGTGACCGTAAAAGCAGACTTTTTGTTCTGGGTTGAAAAAGCATTCCCAAATTTGCCATTCTCAAAATAACTAGTTTCTGGTATTTGAGGCCTACTTGAAATCTATCCCAAAAAGAAAATCTTACATTGAAGGTATTGATAGTGTCATTCAGAAAAACCTAAGACACACGCTAGCATGCTGATAGAAGTGTGATTCTGTGATTAAACCTATACCTGTCACACAGCGCAAAAAAAACCAGGTCTCACATCTCTATTCAACCAAATCTGCACTGTTTTAGCTGGTCAAGTTATTTGTAGTGACCGTAAAACCACACTTTTTTTTCTGGGTTGAAAAAGCATTCCCAAATTTGCCATTCTCAAAATTGTGGTGAACGGGAACAATGAGGAAAACATCTAATAAGGGACGCGGACGTGGACATGGTCGTGGTGGTGTTAGTGGACCCTCTGGTGCTGGGAGAGGACGTGGCCGTTCTGCCACAGCCACACGTCCTAGTGAACCAACTACCTCAGGTCCCAGTAGCCAGCAGAATTTACAGCGATATTTGGTGGGGCCCAATACCGTTCTAAGGATGGTAAGGCCTGAGCAGGTACAGGCATTAGTCAATTGGGTGGCCGACAGTGGATCCAGCACGTTCACATTATCTCCCACCCAGTCTTCTGCAGAAAGCGCACAGATGGCGCATGAAAACCAAGCCCATCGGTCTGTCACATCACCCCCATGCATATCAGGGAAACTGTCTGAGCCTCAAGTTATGCAGCAGTCTCTTATGCTGTTTGAAAACTCTGCTGCCAGGGTTTCCCAAGGGCATCCACCTAGCCCTTCCCCAGGGGTGGAAGAGATAGAATGCACTAACGCACAACCACTTATTTTTCCTGATGATGAGGACATGGGAATACCACCTCAGCACGTCTCTGATGATGACGAAACACAGGTGCCAACTGCTGCGTCTTTCTGCAGTGTGCAGACTGAACAGGAGGTCAGGGATCAAGACTGGGTGGAAGACGATGCAGGGGACGATGAGGTCCTAGACCCCACATGGAATGAAGGTCGTGCCACTGACTTTCACAGTTCGGAGGAAGAGGCAGTGGTGAGACCGAGCCAACAGCGTAGCAAAAGAGGGAGCAGTGGGGAAAATCAGAACACCCGCCGCCAAGAGACTCCGCCTGCTACTGACCGCCGCCATCTGGGACCGAGCACCCCAAAGGCAGCTTCAAGGAGTTCCCTGGCATGGCACTTCTTCAAACAATGTGCTGACGACAAGACCCGAGTGGTTTGCACGCTGTGCCATCAGAGCCTGAAGCGAGGCATTAACGTTCTGAACCTTAGCAAAACCTGCATGACCAGGCACCTGCATGCAAAGCATGAACTGCAGTGGAGTAAACACTAGGGATGAGCGAACCCGAACTGTATAGTTCGGGTTCGTACCGAATTTTGGGGTGTCCGTGACACGGACCCGAACCCGAACATTTTCGTAAAAGTCCGGGTTCAGGTTCGGTGTTCGGCGCTTTCTTGGCGCTTTTTGAAAGGCTGCAAAGCAGCCAATCAACAAGCGTCATACTACTTGCCCCAAGAGGCCATCACAGCCTTGCCTACTATTGGCATGGCTGTGATTGGCCAGTGCACCATGTGACCCAGCCTCTATTTAAGCTGGAGTCACGTAGCGTCGCACGTCACTCTGCTATGATCAGTATAGGGAGAGGTTGCAGCTGCGACGTTAGGGCGAGATTAGGCAGATTAACTCCTCCAAAAGACTTCATTCTGTGATCGATCTGCAGCTGGGGATCATTGAAGTGCTATTATTGACTTGCTCACTTTTTTGAGGCTGCCCAGAGCGTTTTTAGATCACTTTTTTTCTGGGGTGATCGGCGGCCATTTTGTGACTTGTGGTGCGCCAGCACGAGCTATCACCAAGTGTATTTAACCATCGATAGTGTGGTTATTTTGTGCTATATCCTACATCAGCTGCAGGCTGAGCCTGTGTCACCGAAGTGCATTTAACCATCAACAGTCTGGTTATTTTT